>NC_142151.1:43424342-43730526 GCF_024610735.1 Ursus americanus | reverse complement strand
TATTCTGATAAAGAGCCAGATAAGGACACTACAAGAAAAGGAAACTACAGGCCAATATCCCTCATGAAAATAGACGGGAAAAATTCTCAAGCAACAACTTCTTGTGCTAGACACGTCTCCAAAGGGAAGAGAAACAAAAGCAAAAATGAACTATTGGAATTTCATCAAGATAAAAAGCTTTTGCACAGCAAAGGAAACAGTCGACAAAACTAAAAGGCAAGCTACAGAATGGGATAAGGTATTTGCAAATGTCTTATCAGATAAAGGGCTAGTATTCAAAATCTATAAAGAACTTATCAAACGCAACACCCAGAAAACAAAGAATCCAGTCAAGAAATGGGCAGAAGACATGAACAGACATTTCTCCAAACAAGACATACAAATGGCCAACAGACACGTGAAAAAGTGCTCAACATCACTCGGTCTCAGGGAAATACAAATCAAAACCACAATGAGATACCACCTCACACCAGTCAGAATGGCTAAAATGATCAAGTCAGGAAATGACAGATGTTGGCGAGGATGCGGAGAAGGGGGAACCCTCTGACACTGTTGGTGGGAATGCAGACTGGTGCAGCCACTCTGGAGAGCAGTATGGAGGTGCCTCAAAAAGTTAAAAATAGAGCTACCCTACTACCCAGCAATTGCAGTACTAGGTATTTATCCAAAGGATACAAACATAGCGATTCGAAGGATCACATGCACTCCAATGTTTATAGCAGCAATGTCCACAATAGTCAAAATATGGAAAAAGCCCAGATGTCCATCAACAGATGAAGGGATGAAGAAGGTGTGGTGTATGCACACAATGGAATATTACTCAGCCATCAAAAAGAATGAAATCTTGCCGTTTGCAATGACGTGGATGGAACTAGAGGGTATTATGCTAAATGAAATAAGTCAGAGATAAACAAATACCGTATGATTTCACTTATATGTGGAATTCAAGAAACAAAACAGATGAACATAGGGGAAGGGAAGGAAAAATAAAATAAGATGAAAATTGAGAGGAAGGCAAACCATAAGAGATGGTGACCTCTGGGAAACAAACTGAGGGTTGCTGGAGGGGAGGTGGGTGGGAGGAAGGGATAATTGAGTGATGGGCATTAAGGAGGGAGCTTGATGTAATGACCAATGGGTGTAATATACAGCTGATGAATCACTAAATTCTACCTCTGAAACGAATAAAAAATAAATAAATAAAAAACAAAAACAAAAACAAAAGAAAATCCTAGCAAGCTGAATTCTGCAGCATATTAAAAAGACCATACACCATGATCAAGTGGGATTCATCCCTGGCATACAAGGTTGGTTCAACATACGCAAATCGATAAACGTGATATATCACATTAATATAATGAAAGATAAAAATCATATGATCATCTCAATAAATGCAGAAAAAGCTTCTGAAAAAACTCAACACACATTCATGATAAAAACTATCAACAAGCAAGGCCACGTATAAGTAGCCCACAGCTAACATCATACTCAGTGGTGAAAGGTTAAAAACTTCTCCTCTAAGATCAGGATCAAGACAAGGGTGCCCACTCTTATGGCTCCTATTTAACAAAGTACTGGAAGTCCTCACCTGAGAAATCAGGCAAGAAAAAAAAATTGAAGCCATCAGAATGGGAAAAGGAAGAGGTTAGATTGTCTCTCTTTGCAGATGATAGGACTTTATATATAGAAAATCTTAAACACTACCAAATAACCATTAGATCTAATCAATGAATTCAGTAAAATTGAAGGATACAAAATCAACATACAAAAATCAGTAGTGTTCCTATACACTAACAATGAATTATCTGAAAGAGAAATAATGAAAATGATCTCATTTATAATACCATCAAAACCAACAAAATATTTAGGAATAAATTTAACCAAGGAAGAGAAAGATCTGTACACTGGAAACTGTAAGACATTGATGAAAGCACTTGAAGAAGATGCAAACAATGGACAGATATCTGTGTGCATGGATTGGAAGAATTAACACTGTGCAACTGGCCATGCTACCCAAAGCCATCTGTAGGTCCAATGCAATCCCTTTCTAGATTCCCGCAGCCTTTTTTTTTTTTTTTTTTAAACAGAACTAGGAAAAACAATAGTAAAGTTTCTATGGAACCACAAAAGAAGAGTCAAAGCAATCCTGAGAAAGAAGAACAAAACTGGAGGAATCACACGTCCTGATTTCAAACTATATTATAAAGCTACACTAATCAAAACAGTATGGTATCGGCATAAAAACAGACACAGAGACCAATAGAACAGAATCAAGAGTCCAGAAATCATCTGTTCATGTAGTCAACTAATATTTGACCCCAGAGCCAAGAGAAAAGACAGTCTCTTCGACAAATGGTGCTGGGAAAATTGGATATTCACATGTAAAAGAATAAAGCCATCTTATACTGCTCACAAAAATGAACTCTTTAATGGAGTAAAGACTTGAATGTCTGAAACCATAACACTCCTAGAAGAAAACATAGGGAGAAAGCTTCTCGACGGGGTCTTGGCAACGATCTTCTTGTGGATATGACCCCCCAAAGCATAAACAACAAAATAAAAAATAAGTGGGACTATATCACACTAAAAGCTTCCACACAGCAAAGGAAATAATCCACAAAATGGAAAGGCCATCCAGGGATTGGGAAAAAAATATTTGCAAATCATGTACCTGATAAGGGGTCCAAATCCCAGATACATAAATGACTTACCCAACTCAAAAGCAAGAAATGCAAATAATCTCATGAAAAAACGGGCAGAGGACTGAATAGACATTTTCCCAAAGAAGATACTCAGGTACATGACCCAGAGTTCAATGTCACGCATCAGCGGGAAATGCCAGTCAGCAGCACAAGGACACCCCGCCGCATGCCTGTTCGGACGGCCCTCATCAAAAAGACCAGAGAGAGCGAATGCCAGGGGGGTGCGGAGATTAAGGGAACCCCGTGCACGGCTGGGCAGGATGTAAATTGGTGGAGCTACTGAGGAAAACGGTGTGCGGGGGCCTCAACGAGTTGAAAATAGAACTACCGTATGATCTAGAATTCCACCTCTGGGAATATATCTGAAGGAAACAGCATGACGATGCTGGAGAGATCTCTGTCCCCCCATGTTCATGCCGGCATCGTTTACAATGGCCACCACATGGAAACAGACTGAGTGTCCATCCGTGGATGCGTGGATAAAGGACATGTGGTCTATAACACAACAGGATACTATTCAGCCATAAAAAAGAAAGCGATCCTGACATTTGAGACAACAAGGATGGACCTTGGGGACCAAGTGAGTGCTGAGTGAGATAAGTCAGGCAGAAAGACAAATACTTTATGCTCTGGCTTATTTGTGGAATCTGAAAAAATAAAACAAAACAAAAAACACCTCCTAAAGAGATCCGATGTGTGGTTACCAGAAGCGAGGGTTGGGGGGAAGGGGGAATTGAATGAAGGTGGTCAGAAGGTGCAAACTTCAGCTGTAAGAGAAATGTATTCTGGGTACGTAGCGTACAACATAATGACCGTACTGAACAATGCTCTACAGAAAGTTGCTAAGAGGGTAAATCCTGAAAGTTCTCATCAGAAGGAAGAAGCTTTTTTTTTTTTTTTTTTGTAACTATGTAGGTGATAGACGTTAATTAATCTTATTTTGCAGCAGACGCATATGCCAAGTCACCCTGCTGGACACCTTAAACTTCTACAGTGCGGGGTGTCAATTATATCTTCACAAAGACTGGAAAAAAATCCACATTTTAATGGGACTTTGTGGTTCACAAATATATTTCTTTGCCTGTGACCTCCAAGCAGTCCCAGAATTCAGCAGGCGGGGGCACGTGATAGCCCATTTTACAGGTGAGGCAATTACTGCTCACAGAAGTTGACTCTTACACCAGCAGCCATACAGCTGGTTAGTGGTCCTTCCCCTATCATGAGTTACCCCTTTTCCTCTTCATCTCCACGGCTCCCTGCTCTCAGCCTGGACTCTACTCTTCATTCCACACCCAACTGGTCTCTGCCCTCCACACCCCCAAACCCTGTTACCAAATCAGTGTGCCTGAGTCGAGACACCCCTTCCTGGGCAGCCTTACATCTCCGGTTGGAATGAACTCTTCTCGACATCCCCTGCATTCTGAGCCTGGTCACCCAGTCCTCCTTGGAAGAGCCCAGACATGCCCGGTGAAAACTTCCTCCAGGGTTACGGGAAGGCCAGCATTTTTGAGCCAAACCCTAAACCACAGCTTAGGAACACAAAGTCTTAGCACTTAGCAAAATCCACCCCACCTTACCAACCCGAGTGGTCTCTAGCTTGCGAGACAGTCACACTTTCAGAGGGATGCTTCTCTTCTAGGGGGTAGAGTGTAGACCACCCCCCACGTCCAACACCTTCTAGGAATAATAGCTAATGTTCGTGGAGTGCTGGCTATGGGCTGGCACGGCTGTCAACCCTCTGATTCACTCTTCACAACAGCCTCTGATAAAAGTCCATCTTACAGACGAGAACATTGAGGCACAGAGTGGCTAAGTAACTTGTCTAAGGTCACACAGCCAGTAAGCAGCAGAGCTGGGTGTGGACCCTAAGCAATCTGATTCCAGAGCCCAAGTTCTTACCAACTGGGTTATGCTGCTTTTATAGCAAAAGAAACAGAGAAGCTGGGGGGTACTGGAGCCGGAAGGGATCTTGGATGCGATCTAGTCCAAACTTTTCATTTTATAGGTGAGAAAATGGGCTGAGAGCCAGGGGGAGCTTGCTCATGGTAGAGCAAAACAAGCAAACAGCTTCATTGAAATTATATTTGGAGCTGAGAAACGAAGTGGAGATATTTGGATTATCATGCAATAAAACTCGAAGATTATATCACTTCTCAGGAAGGTTCACTAAACAGCATGTTACTTAGAAACCTCATCGAAGGCTGGGAAAGGGCTAGACAGAGGGGTTCCCACACCGAGTTCCTGGAGCCCGAGGATCCCAGGGGCTGCTCAGGGATGTAGGCAAGCTCACAGCCCCCCCTCCGCCACCCCCCCCCCCCCGCCCCGCTCTGCAGCAATTGGAGCTGTCTCCTTTCGTCTGTTTTGCAAAGGGGCTATGCATGTCTTTGATGACAAGAACAGTTTTGCTGTCAAAATGTGTACGTTAACCCCGGCTTGCTCATGCCCAGGGTGGGAAAGGGCAGGCCCTGTGCAGAGCCCTCCCCCCACCGCCACCCTCCCGGAATGTAGGAGGCCCACCTCTCCCTGTTCTCCCTGGCCCCTTCCCGAAATGCTGACTGGTCCATTTCTGCGGAGTCTCTGATCCCCAAGTTGGCTCTGGCTCCCCGAAGAGTGACTCAGGCCCCGTGCAGCGGCCGAGGCCCGGTGACAGTGACTGAACGGGGCAAGGGCACCCACGGGCCAGGGAGGGCGGGGGCTCTTTCTCACAGCACACACCAGCTTCAGGGCTGAGTGAAAGACCTCGGGATCCCTGTAATCCCCAGGCTGAAAGCGAAGGCTTGCCTCCCTCGCCCAGAAAGCCCAGAGCAAACACTCCTCCCGCCCCTGCTCCACACCCCTGTCAGCGGCTCGTCCTCTTTGATAAGATCAGAAACAGCGGCCAGAGGAGGAAGGGTCACGGAGGACAGCAGCGGAGCTGTGGGGGTGGGATGGGGACCAGCGTTTAGCCATTGCCGTCTGCTAGAGACACCTCGTCCAGCATCCGGACTCCAGCCCAGGCGGACAGCTGGCTTTCTCCCTTTCCCAGGGAGAGACACTCATTGCTGCCTCTCTCACTCAAGGGCAAAACCGCTCTTGCAGACTGAACCTATGTCTACCCTCAGTTTCTCCGGCTACATACAATTTGGGGGTTTTGTGAACTTCTGACAATTCTGACTTAATAAAGCCACAGAATATGACTCTCGTCTAGAACTTTCTTCCTGTTTGGTGTGGCTTTATTGTAGGGTTTGTAATTAAGTTAATTTGGATTTGGTTCATGGAAGGACACAGAATCGGCCCCTGGGGACGTTGTCCTACCTTATTGAATGCTTGCAAGGACAGGGTCACCTACACGGAGCAACGAATCGTGACAAAAGCAAGGACAGAAGGAGCAGAGACCGCTCCGCAGAGCAGGCAGCCTGCTGGTCAAGACCCTGTTGCTGCTCTCTCTGGTGGATCCTAAGCCACTGGGCTGTAGAAGTTGCTGGGTTGTTGTTTTTTTTCCCCTGCAGGTGTCGTGGGGGCAGTCACTGATGGAAAGCACTGTGGTGTAGAGGTTAAGGTCACAAGCTTTGCAGTTAGACAGAGAGCTCTGGCTTCCCACCGCCATCATGTCCTAGCTGTGTGAGCTCAGGCAAGTTACACAGCCTCTCTGAGCCTCAATGTCTGCAACTCTAAACTCTAAACTGAGCATAGCAGCACCTCTTTCGCAGGGTTGTTGTGAGGAATGGAACTGTTCTAAGAAAAGCCTCCAGTGTCCAGCACGTAATAGTCGCTCTCAGTGAGAGTCCCTTCTCTCAGAAAAGCACCACGGCCTTTCCCTTGTCTTATTGTTTTAAATCTCAGGTTGGTACGTGCCTTGATTAAGCGTTAGCTTCATGAGAAGTACCTCAATTGAAAAGTACCCGCCGGCACAAAATGAGATTGATTATATATTATATATTATCCGCTCCCAATCCCTTCCACCCCCACTTTCTTTCTTCTTCTTTTTTGAATTTTATTTTATTTATTTATTTGACAGAGAGACAGCACAAGCAGGGGGAGCGGGAGAGGGAGAAGCAGACTCCCTGCTCAGCAGGGGCTCAATCCCAGGACCCTGGGATCATGACCTGAGCCGAAGGCAGATGCTTAACCAACTGAGCCCCCCAGGCGGCCTCCCCCCATACGCCACCTCATTTCCTCCTAGCATTGGAGTGTCACAGACTGCAAGATGCAATGGACACTTCGGGAGCCACTTTGGGGGTTCACCTCTGCAGAGGCAAACCCTCCTTCTAGCCCATGAAAGTCGTCATCCACCCTCCAGGGGCAAGAGAACGGAGCGGCAAGTGGGAGGTGCAGAGGGTCTGAGCTCCGGGCCCTCACTCAGGCTGCGATCCTGGTGGCCTTCCCATCTCCTCTTGGGGCGGGACGGCTGCGAATCAGACCTCAGCTTCCCAAGGGGGAGTGGGGCCCCATCTCGTCTGCTCCCGTAGCTGCAGCCCCAGAGACCTGGCGTAAAACTCCACCTTCCTCCCCAGCCGTGCCCACGCCTGGGGTCAGGGTGCAAGTCGGCAGACCCTGGGACACCAGTGCCCTCAGAGCCCCCTTGACCTGAACGGCCAGTTCAGTCAGGTTTGTTCAGGTGCCTGATTCTGGACTGGCTGCTGTAGAAATTAGACAACTGACTTCGTAGCCGGGAGGATGAAACAGTGAGAGTCTGGGGGTGCAGGGCCTTTGGGACCGGACTGATTGAGTTCAAGTCCTGGCTCGACTGCGTGCGGCTCTTTGACCCCTCGGAGAGCTTTTAGGAAGGTGTAACGGTGCCCTGGGTGTAAGGCACTCGGCACAGGGCTGGCACAAAGCCGGCGCTCAATAAACACTCGCTGAAAGAGAGAGTGAAGGTCCCGCTGCCCCCCTTGTAGGGGGCGGTCCTGGCTCTGGGTGCCCACTTAGTGCAGGTGGAGGGACTACCCATTGGGCTTTCTTCCGTGGACCTTCAGTGGAGCCTGGGGGTCTCCTGGCCTCGCTGCCACGGCTTCTCCACCCACCCTCCATCTGTTTAGAGGTCTCCTGGGCTGGGCTGGGTGGAGCTGAGCAAAGGCTGAGGTCGGGGGTGCCGAGGATGGGGTGTAGACCAGAGGTAGAGGTGACAGGAGGGCAGGGAGAGAGGGTGACGGTGGGGGTGGGGAAAGGAGAGAGCTCCCAGCCGGTCCAGCCTTCCCAGCAGCCCCGTCCCCGAGAACTGGATCCACCGACCTCCCTCTTTGCACCCCCTAGGCCCTGCCCTTTCTCTTTGCAGGGAGGGAGCTGGTCCTTTCTGCCGTGGCCGGCTTTCAGTCGGTCAGGGTCAGCTCGGCCTGTGGGGATGACCCCGGCCCTGATCGCTGCTGTTCCTTGGATTTGGAATGGCAATCTCATCAGGGCTTTAGGACAGGGGGAGGGCTGCAGATCTGTCTAATTTCTCATCCTAAGTGGCAATGGTAAAGTCTGGGCAGGAGAAGAACGGATGTCCACTGACCTACTATGTGCCAGGCACTGGGGGGGGGAGGGTGGGTTGAATGAGTTCAGCTAGTTAGTGGCAATAGGTGCGATTTGAACACAGATCCTTGTCACTCAGTGGGGAAGAACTGAAGTCAATTCTTTTTTTTTAATTTTTTTAAAGATTTTATTTATTTATTTGACAGAGAGAGAGCGAGAGAGGGAACACAAGCAGGGGAGTGGGAGAGGAAGAAGCAGGCTCACAGCAGAGGAGCCTGACGTGGGGCTCGATCCCACAACGCCGGGATCACGCCCTGAGCCGAAGGCAGACGCTTAACCGCTGTGCCACCCAGGCGCCCCTGAAGTCAATCCTTAACACCAGGATTTTGCAGTTAAAAACATTGTTCTGAGAAGGGGCTCCTGGGTTTAGCTCATCTGCCAAAGGGTCCTCAGCACCGACGAACTCCTGCCCTGAATGCGGGGACCCTTATGGGAAAATAACATGTTCTGTCCTGCTGGGGCCGAGCAAACAACTGGGCCACAAACGGACCAGGGGGGCACACCCAATAGGGAGCCAGCCTGGAGACGCTGATCTGGAAGCCTGCAAACACGGTCCCAGACAGAGGCCGGAGAAGGAACGGGAGTCTTGCGGGCCCGAGGCAGTTACCTCGCCTCAGTCCCCAGCTCCGCAGCGGGCACGTAGTAGGCCCTCAACAACTGTGTCGAGTTAGGTGAATCTTGATCTGGGTTGGAGGGCTAAGGCTGGAATATGGATTTCTTCTTCTGTAGGTGCGTGCGGGGCCGAGCGCAGGTGGAGGAATAATACGGTCACAGATACAGGTGCGGCTTGTGACGGTTCACAACGATCATCATCTCGCTGCATCTTGAGAGGAGGTGAAGGTAAATATTTGTTTTATTTCCAATTTCTGGGGAAAGCCACTGAGCCCCAGACGGTGACCTGCTCCAGGTTTGCAGAACAGGTAAGAGCAGCCGTGCCCCTGAATCCAGGCCCTCAGTTTGCAAACTCTGTGGAGTGAGAGAATGGGTGACGGGCCCTCTCATCGGAGCCGGGGGGCCGCGGGGAGGCTGTCTAGAGTGCAGTGAGTGGCGGGCCCGAAGGGCTGGGCCTGGGCAGGGGCCTGTGATTCAGGAGGCCCTGGGGCACCGGTTCGAGTTCTCCTGGAGGGGAGTGTGTCGGGAGCCTGTAAACTGTGCCCTCCGAATGACATCTGGAGGTGTGTTTAGTGACATACTCAGCAGGTACGAGAAGGATGGGCCTGTGCCAAAGGCCCAGCCCAAGGATGTTTCAGATTTTTCCCTTTATGCCCCTGCAACCAAGCCCTGCGGCTCCGGCACATATAAGAGACCCGGCTAGGGCTGCAGCATTCACAGGCCTGGCCCCTCGCATTTCTCTGACAACTCCACACTCGCTCTCCTCTCTCCAGCCATGATCGCCAAACAGCAGTGCGTCCGAGGCGGGTCCCGGGGCTTCAGCTGTGGCTCGGCCGTCGTCGGCGGGGGCAAGAGAGCTGCATTCAGCTCAGCCTCCGTGTCTGGGGGCGCGGGCCGCTGCTCCTCGGGAGGCTTCGGCAGCAGGAGCCTCTACAGCCTTGGGGGGAGAAAGAGCCTCGCCATCAGCATGGCCGGGTCCCGACAAGGCGCCGGCTTTGGGGCGGCTGGAGGTTTCGGCGCTGGCAGCTTTGGTGCTGCTTTCGGCGCTGGCAGCTTTGGTGCTGGTTTCGGGGCTGGCAACTTTGGTGGTGGATTTGGGGGTTCCTTCAGCGGACGGGGTGGTCCTGGCTTCCCCGCCTGCCCTGCTGGCGGGATTCAGGAGGTCACCATCAACCAGAGCCTGCTGACCCCACTCCATGTGGAGATCGACCCCGAGATCCAGAAGGTGCGGACGGAGGAGCGGGAGCAGATCAAGACCCTCAACAACAAGTTTGCCTCGTTCATCGACAAGGTGAGCCGTCCCCTTGGCCAGATAAGGCGGTAGAAACCAGGGCTCCTGAGTCCTGGGATCGCAGACCTGAGCCTGTTGCAGCATCGGAAACCACTGGGCTTCTCTGGGCTTCTGTGTTCCAGCTGTTCAAGGGGAACCCTTCCTCTTTTGTGTCTTCCTCTTTTGCACACGGCTGGTGGGAAGATAGGCTGCTCAGACCGGTGCAGTGTTCGGAGTCTTCCTAGACGTGCTGTGTGATACTGGGCAAATCGCTTAACTTTTCTGAATCCAGGCATCCCAGCCTTTTCTCAGATTTTGGTTTCAGAAATAACATGGTTAAGAATTTAATAATGAACTAAAATTAATTATAGTTAACGTAATAATTTAACTATTGGCACTCCTGTTGTTGGAGCAGAAGAAAACCAGCCTGGTTTCTCAAATGAAAAAGGGACCGAAGCCAATGACAGACTCTGGGTCCCACTAGGACCTTGGAGGGTTATCTTCTTCATCCTCCCGACCCTGGGCAAAATTGCTCCTTTCTGGATCTGTCTGAAGAGAAGAGGGATCTCTCCTTTTCTTTTTGTAATCCAACTTCCTTTCCCAGGCAGGGTGTAGAGATTCAAGTCCTTTAAGCTCAATTGCAGCCAAGTATGATGGATGATAGCAAGCGGATCAGCCCAGATTGCTGAGTCACCCAGAGACTAATGACTGAGGGGATGAGTATAGCCACTCAGTTGAGGATGCCCTGGGTCCCCGGGCATCAGTCTTAGTCCTCTCAGAAGAATGGGGCAAGATAGAACCATCTGGAAGTAAACTGAGGGGAAGTGTTTGCTTTACTTGTTAGTCGAATGAACTACCAGCAGCTTGAAGAGGCTTTATGGTAACTCCAGGACATACAGATGTAAAAGCAAGACCCAGGGTTTGGTACTTCCTTGTCTCATCTCCCCTCATCTCCCCTTTTGGGTTCAGACTGTGGTCAGTGACCCTGACCTGCTTTTCTTTCAGCTTTGCAGCACATAGTGGGACTATCACGCTAGGCTGCTACCCTGGTTTATCTGATTAGATGTCTTTATAGAGAGAGGGAGAGTTCTGGGAAGTCCCCTCGCAGGGTGAGCCTGGCAGAGACTCAGAATGTGTCTCGGGCCTTGATCTTAACTATTTAGACAATTGGACACAGGTCTAAAGAGACACACCAGGTCCATTTATTTTAAAAAATTGTCAGTGAATTTATCATTCCTTTGCCTTGGGTCAGGATTGCTTTGTTTTTTTTGTTTTGTTTTGTTTTTTTTTGTTTTTTTTTTTTGTTTTGTTTTTTTATTTATTTATGTGATAGAGAGACAGCCAGCGAGAGAGGGAACACAGCAGAGGGAGTGGGAGAGGAAGAAGCAGGCTCCCAGCGGAGGAGCCTGATGTGGGGCTCGACCCCAGGACTCTGGGATCACGCCCTGAGCCGAAGGCAGACGCTTTAACGACTGCGCTACCCAGACGCCCCATGGGTCAGGATTGCTTTGAATGCAAGAGTCCCCAGCCTGTGGTTTTATGTCCTAGTTTTGTTCATTTTATTATTTCCTACAAGTTCAGTGTTCTTCTCAGCACCTCACCCCAGGGCCTCTGGATGCAGCAAGTGCATACACAGTCGGGCCCTGCGGCTCTGACTGTGCTCTGTTCTCCTCAGCACATGTGGCCCGTTTGCTGCCATGGAGCGCGGCCACCATGTTGACCCCAGTGGATGGTGCCTGGAGTTGCAACATGGTGGCCCTACTTGCGTGGCTCTCGGGTCACCCGGGTGGCCTTGGCCAGTCCTCCTGCCAAAGCTTCAGGCCCTCATCGGTTGGTTGGTGCCTTTTTTTAAAACACAGGTGCGGTTCTTAGAGCAACAGAATAAGGTCTTGGAGACCAAGTGGAACCTCCTTCAGCAGCAGACAACCACCACATCCAGCAAAAACCTCGAGCCTCTCTTCGAGGCCTACATCAGTGCCCTGAGGAAGCAGTTGGATACCTTGGTCAATGACAAAGGACGCCTGCAGTCTGAGCTGAAGACCACACAGGACAGCGTGGAGGACTTCAAGACCAAGTATGTGTGGAGGATAGAAGGGTACTGCCTGAAAATTCTGCCCAGCCATGCCCCAGGCTTCTGGGCTTCTGTCTGGTCATTTAGAATTCCAGCTCTGAAGAGATCCCAAAAGGGTCAGGAAGGTTCCCTGCTTTGTTCCCCTGCATCTCCATGGGCCCTTTGTAATGGGGTGAGGCCTAGTAACCCTGAGTTGCCCCAAACAGAAAATGAGTGATATGCTCAGGGAGTTGGGCTTGCCATATACAAGCAAGATCGAAAACCGTGGAGATGAGAAGTGGTGTGGCGTGGTCAGAAGAATGCACCTTGTTTGAATACTGAGTCCTCCATTTACTAGTTATGTGCTCTTGGGTAACTTGCTGAACCTCTCTGAGCCTTATTTTCTTCATCTTTAAAATGGGGATAATAACCGGAGCTTTGGAGAATTAAATGGAATTAAATGAGATTGAGAAAGCAGGTAGCATAGCACTGGACATATAATGAGCATTTAATACATAGTAGTTGCTATTACGCTCCCTGTGGGATGGAGCTGAGAAAATCCCAGCCGCCTCTCTCTCTGTTCACTCTCACAACAAGAAAGAGAACTGGTATTGGCAGCATTCCTGATAATGTAATCCACCAAAGGGACAGCCCTTCTGCAGAAACAAAACCAGCCAGATTGTGGCTGGCTGTCCTCCTCACGCCTTATCTCTTGAAAGCAGTCTTTATTAAGTTTGATTTTCACTTCTCTGAAGAAACCGGGGTCTAGACTGGTATGTCACACATGTCACTAATACATGTAGGTTGAATGAATTTTTGTATGAAAATGGGAAAATGTAGACAATTACCTGGATATTTCCAAATAGTTAGGTGTTTGAAACCCAGCAGCAGAGATCCGGGAAACACCTGCTCATTGTGGGGCTTCTGTCTTCTCCCTCCCATCCCTACCCCCAGGTATGAAGATGAAATCAACAGGCGGGCAGCTGCAGAGAACGACTTCGTGGTCCTCAAGAAGGTAAGGGATGAAGGAGGGGCCAGAGAGGTCGTTAGGGTTCCCCTTCCCTCGGGAGTGGTCTTTGGCTTGAATCATGGGTTTGGTCCATCTTGGCCTCACCTTTACCCCACTTGGTACTGTCCAGATCTATGCGGTCAAAGGAGTGAGTAACTGAGCCAGACCCTAAGGACTAGAAGTTGGGGAAGAAGCCCATGAGGATCATTAACTTCCATTTCTGTAGTTGGCCTTAGGGCAGAGTATGTCAAATGATTAGCCCCTTGCCACTTTGCCTGGTGCTGAGACACGTTTCCTAAATGCTGCTGGGACCATCTTTGTGTGTCACTTAACACCCTCTTGCCCCTCCTGGAACTTCTGTACCTTGTCTCTTCCCCCTTCTCCTCTGCAGGACGTGGACGCCGCCTACATGAACAAGGTGGAGCTGGAGGCCAAGGTGGATGCTCTGAACGATGAGATCAACTTCTTGAGGGTCCTCTTTGCTGCGGTGAGGACTCCATCCCCCTGCATTCGAAGAAGGGAATCCCACCTGTGAGGCTGCTGCGGGAATTCCCAGTTCTTTGAAAGGGCTCCAGCTCTCTTACTTGTTGCGGGAGCTCTCAGCAAGGTCATACGTAGAAAGAGTTGAAGTGAGAGACTCAACCGGGAGGTTTTTGAAACCAGGTGTTGTCTTAGAAGGGGTGATTAGATCTCAAGATTGCATGGGGTAGAATTTCTTGCTGTCTGGCATTTCCCTGGTGAAATGAACCCCTTCCATTCCCTTCTATTAAACGTCCTGAACACCTACTGACATGGGAAGGCTCATGGGTCTCAGAGAGCAGTGAAGACTAGAAGCATTACTTTTCTGTCTTGAAATGCCACCCATCACTTACTTGATTTCTGCATAGAAACTTAGTATTCTTCCCTCTCCCTACACACTGGGATGCCAGCCAGCTCTGCTTCCATCTGAGCTTGTGGCATGGCCATTTCCATGACCACAGTGGATTTCTGGTGTCAGAGAGGAGGGAAGACTCTCTGGGGGGTCTGACATGAGATATTTTCCCTGCAGGAGCTGTCCCAGATGCAGACGCACGTCTCAGACACGTCCGTGGTGCTGTCCATGGACAACAACCGGGACCTGGACCTGGACAGCATCATTGCTGAGGTCCGTGCCCAGTATGAGGACATCGCCCAGAAGAGCAAGGCTGAGGCTGAGGCCCTGTACCAGACCAAGGTGGGTGTCAGGGATCTCTCAGGAGTTGGGAATGGTTTCTGGGGCTCTGCTTTTGGTTTCTGAGAGCAGGTGATCATCAGCTCAAGCCCAAGAGAAGTCAGAGATGAACTGATCTTCCAGGCATCTCTGATCCTGGTCTGATTTGAGATTACATGACATCTTGTACTATCCCTGCCACCTGTGCCTATTCTTGCTGAGTTCCCGTGAGAACAGACCCTACCCAAACACCCCTGACCCCTCATCCCCTGTGTTTTCCTGGATATTAGGTCCAGCAGCTCCAGATCTCGGTTGACCAACATGGTGACAACCTGAAGAGCACCAAGAGTGAGATCTCAGAGCTCAACAGGTTGATCCAGAGGCTGCGGGCTGAGATTGAGAATGTCAAGAAGCAGGTGAGTGTCAGCATTTTCTGGCCATCGTACGAGGCCAGGGGCCTAAGACAGGTGTCTCTATAGTAAAGAAGAAGATCAGGCATCAGGCCAGAGCATCCTGAGCTTGCATGCGGGGATTTGTGACTCCTTATATAAGCCATACCCAGGTCTTTCCAGCAGTACCCTACTTAACCTGACATGACACCCTGGTGAATAAGGTTTCTTGGCCCTTCATTGATTTTGCTCATCTCATCTAATCAGTCTGGTGGGGACATTGATGGGCCCTGGCTGGAGTAAATGAACTGCATCAGAGTAGAGTAGGTGGGGAGAAGGACAGACAGGATCCTGACATCTTAACCCAAGAAAAGCTGGCACAGGACTGGGGACAGGTGGAGAGGCCCTGACAGCAGGACACTGATGATTGCCTGTTCGATGCCATTGTCTACAGTGCCAGACTCTGCAAACATCTGTGGCTGATGCCGAGCAGCGTGGGGAGCTGGCCCTCAAAGATGCCCACAGCAAGAGCACAGAGCTGAAGGCCGCCCTGCAGAAGGCCAAGGAGGAGCTGGCCCGGCTGCTGCGCGACTACCAGGAGCTCCTGAGTGTGAAGCTGGCCCTGGACGTGGAGATCGCCACCTACCGCAAGCTGCTGGAGGGCGAGGAGTGCAGGTGGGCCAGGGAAGGCAGGGCAGGAGTGTGAGGGAGGGAGAGACCCCAGCACCAGCACTTGGCACCTCTGCTGGGCCAGATGCATGGGTGTATTATGGTCCAGGGCAGTGTAGACAACAGGTTCACATTCAGTCCTTTAATTTGGCTGCATAAGGATGGGACAGGTGCTTGAGACCTGCTTACTGAGCCAATCATGGCTCAGGGTTCTACTGTGACTCACTGCTCTTTCTCTCCCCCACAGAATGTCTGGAGAATGCCAGGGCGCCATGAGCATCTGTAAGTCCCTTCTGCCCCTGCTGCGGCTGTTCGTTCACCCTGGTTTGGGCTGAGACCCCTGATTGCCGGTACTGTTGGAGTAACCATCTCCTTTGCCTTTCTCCTGCAGCCGTGGTCGGTGGTGGCGCTAGTGCCAGGGGCATCGGCGGAGGATTAGGAAGCTGCTCCGGGTTTGGCCTGGGCAGTGGCTTTGGCTCTGGCTCCGGAAGTGGCTTTGGGTTTGGTGGTGGTGTTTGTGGCAGCTCAGGCAGCAAGATCATCTCCACCACCGTGACCAAGAGATCCCACCGATAGAGGAGACGAGGTCCCTGCCGCCCCTGAGCCCAGCTGGGCCCAGCCCTGGTGTCTCTGTTCTTCCTTCACCTCCACCTCCACCCTCCCTCTCTTGGGCTCATCTTACCAGTGTCACCTCCGTGTGGAGTTTGGTAGCTTCTCGATTTGGGTCTGGTGACCTCCCTGGAATGGGTGGGGTGTCAGCTGACCCTTCGCCTCGCATGGGCAGAGGAGAACACAATCAGGAGCTTCATCTCCAGGACCATCAGGGTCAGGTATGCCCCCTCCCAGCCCAGGATCCCAGATATCCCTCTACATCAGGACCAAACTCCTGTGCCACTTGGCAACAACTGGCCCTGCAAGCTCAGGACAGGAACCACTCAGTGACCCATCCACCCCTTCTCCTTGCCTCTATCCATCTTTGGGTGAATCTTTAATAAAACGCTTTTATCATTCACTGTGAGCCATTGTCCTTGTTCCCTGGGGAGAAGTCTCTAGAATTCAGGTGGGAGTAGAGGAGGCTGGGGCCTGAAGGATCTGTCTGCACAGATCAAGGTCATTACCTAATTTGAGGGAGAAGCGCAGTGTGTGGAGCCTGACGGCTGCCTGCAGAACAGGGACACAGACTCAAAACAACCAACAGTTACATAAAGACGATAGACAATCGGAGC
The DNA here is from genome assembly GCF_024610735.1 of Ursus americanus. NCBI lineage: Eukaryota > Metazoa > Chordata > Mammalia > Carnivora > Ursidae > Ursus > Ursus americanus. The sequence continues at coordinate 43,713,917 of NC_142151.1, read as the reverse complement.
AGGACCATCCCAGCGCTGAGCCTCAGTGAACCTGGAGGGAGGGGGTAGAGTAGAGTCAGTCAGGGCTCTCCACTGAATATGGAATGGGGGGTTAAGGAGCTTATGGAGAGTTTATACTCAGCATCTAGCAAGGCCTCCGCATTTTCATGAGACTTTATGCAGAGGACTCAATCCCACTGGACCAGCAAGGTTTTCAGGAACTTGCTCCAAGAATCGACAAGGTCCCGATTGCTGGATGCAGTGGAAGCATGTCGTTCTAACAGAGCTTTCGTGCTGGGCTCACTGTCCCGTCTGAGGTGGTTATGTCTGGGGTTATGTCTCTACTGTTGTCCCTGAGTGGTGGAATGTGGGGGGGAGGCAGGTCTGCTAGAGGGGTAGAAGGTGAAGCTGCCGGATTGGGGCCAGCCCTGGAGAGGAGGATTGATGAAGTGAAGAATGGGGTGAGGACGGTCAGAGTGAGGATCGGTGCATAGTCTTTATGGACACCCTGTTTCCGTACTGGACCAATTCCAAGATACCTGGAGGAGCATAATTTTCCTGCACAGCTCCCCCTCTGGTCCGACCTGAATCCCTCCTACTGCAGGTGGAGAATACGCTCATTCCCTTGGCCACCCGATTGGGGTTTCCCACCCTGGACTGCCAGGCAATTTGTTCAGACTCCAATCCCTCCAGCACAGTGCCTGTGGGGCCCTTATTGTGCAGACGGAAGGGCACACGGTTTGCCCAAGGCCAGTCCCTGCCCGTGTGGCCTTCACACAGCCCTGAAGGCAGGCTCAGGGCAGTAGGGGCAGAGCGACAAAGGGTTACTCTCAGGGGCTTGTGCTCCCTGGGCTGGAAGTCTCGTCCTTCATAAGCCCCGCCCCAATCTCCCCATTGTCTTGGGACAACCTCCCCCCCCAAGTAGCCAGGTCCCTGGGGCTGAATACAATGCTTTACATAGGAAACTTAGAGAAGAAAGGGATAAAGAAAGGGGGGTAATCAGAAGGGGGAATGAAGCATGAGAGACTATGGACTCTGAGAAACAAACTGAGGGCCTCAGAGGGGAGGGGGTGGGGAATGGGATAGGCCAGTGATGGGTAGTAAGGAGGGCACGTATTGCATGGTGCACTGGGTGTTATACACAACTAATGAATCATCGAACTTTACATCAGAAACCAGGGATGTACTATATGGTGACTAACATAATATAATAAAAAATATGATTATAATAAAAAAAGGAAACTCAGATCGGGTGGGTGTGTATCTTAGAATAAATGTGTTTTTGTAGGCAAGGGGCTATGTGGGTACGTTTGTGTTTTATTTCTTTAAAGAAGACTCCAGGTTTACATAAAAGAGGAAGAACATTCTTGTTGGTCTCGGTTGCCAAAACAGTTCAGGGGAGTGGATCCTGGCCATGATCCATAGGTTTGGAGCTGGCCGGCCATACAAAGGGGATTCTTTGAAGGGGAAAATCTACTTCTGAGATAACAGGCACCACTCTTCTCTTAGACCCTTTGAATTGGATCTGGCCAGCTCTTTGTGTTCAGGGGAACTAGGGAGACACAGGTTGCATTACCTGCCCCCTGGAAGGCCCCGCACTCTCCATCCCCTCCGAAAGGCTTTACCTGGAGGCCTACTAAAAGCACTTCTCACACTGATGTCCAAAATGTGGGTTGGCAGGTCTTTAACTCAGTTTATTTGATTCATCTGCTCTGACCCCCCCCTCCAAGCTCTTGACTTCCAGCCTTGGCTACAGCCTAACAGATGGTTTGGCTCAGGCTCCTGGCTCCCGAGCAATGACCTCATTTGCATAGGTCCCGCTCCCTCTACCAAGACCTTCTGCTCTGGGTCCAGCCTTCCTGGTTTCAGAAAATTCTTGCCAACATTTCTGAAGTCTCTCTCCTTTGTCACTGGTGAAACTGAAGGATAGAGCAAAGAGGGGTTTTTTTTAGTGTTGTCCCATTGCGGGATTTTGATTTGGCCTACTGTTGGGACCCAGGCTTTGGATTCTAACACCAGAGGACCTCGAAATACAGCGGGTCCACTACTGTGTGTTGGGTGATGGTCAAGGTTTAGTGAGACAGCTATCTAGGGAAATAACCAAGGGAGTCGTGTCCCCCCTTATTACTCCCTAGGGCAAGGTAATAGTGGGCAGCCCAGGACGAAGAGAAGGAGCAGGCTGAGGGGAGAAGCCATTTTAACATCTGCTCCATCTTTTTGCTCTGTTGAAGGTAGAGACTGGATAGTTATCTTTGTATCCCATGACGAGAAGGCTGGGAGTGTAGGGCTATGGCCATGAAAGCTCTTGGTGGGAGCCCTAGGACTCAGGCTTGTTGTTGCCCATGGTTCCCTGGTTGACTTGGGGTCAAGGTAAAATTGTTCTGCATCTGTGGGTTTTTTACTTGAAGCATTGTGGATTTGGTTCTCAAAAATTTAAAGGAGAAGCTAGATGAACTAGGGAGAGGTTTTGGGCCGAAAGTGTTTGGATTGCCGTTTGCCATTTACCTATCCATCACCCTCTGCCCATCAGTCTACCATCCATCCATCCATCCATCCATCCATCCATCCATCTAGCCATCGTCCATCCACCCTTCATCAGCCTTTGAACTCTGTAAGACAGGGACCATGATTTATTCATTTTGATATTTCAAGGCCAGTGTGCTTGTCACATAGTAGGTGTTTAACAAACGTTGGTTTAATGAATGAACAAATGTCCTAGGCAGTGTTCTAATAAAAATTAGACTATTCTTTCAAGGCGTTTTCAATTGGGGTAATAATGACTAGATAAAAACATGAACGTATATCATTTGGTAACCGGATAGACACGTTCTTGGGAATTGCAAACAAGGGCTATGGGAGTCCAGAAAAGGGTGAAATTACTTTCAGTCTTGGGTGAGGGGGTTGGCAATCACAGGAGGCTTCATGGAGGAGGTGGCTTTTAAGTCTGGTCTGGAAGGACAGGTAGGCCTGGGTGTTAGAGGTGGGGATGGGGAGAATGGATCTGCCAGAGGGCAGGATTCTAACCTCCTCTAAGAGGAACTCCTTTTTTTCCAGGAAGTCTCCTGAGCAGCTCCACCCTGTTGGCCCGCCCTCTTGGTCTGGCTCCCTTAGGCTTCCTTAGGCCTCATTCTGATCACATTCCCTTCCCTGGGTGGTGTCCTGGGGGGTCGCAGCATTGTGCTCATCAGACTGGGCACTTGTCTGCCTGCAAATCCACTGTCTAAGAGCTTCAGCTTGACAAGCATTACAGGGGGGCCGTCACTCTCAAGGAGGACATAGTTTATTATGAGTGTGTGTGTGTGTGCGTGTGAGTGTATGGGGACTGTTAGGGAGGCAGACATATTAGATACGGATTTTCCATACTTTCAGGGGAATGTTAACAGCAACAGTAGGAGTCAGCCAGGTGAAAGGGGTATGGACCTGGAGCTGGGGTAAGGTCAGAGGGCAGAAGGGGGCTCTAGGCAGCAAGAGTCTCAGAGCAAAAGCAGGGAAGTGTGGCACAGCTAAGCATGGGTATGAACCCCAAACAGCTTAGCACCCTTCAATAGCCAAGCATCCTTAGCATTTCACTCTTAAGGGCAGGAGTGGTGGGAGTGGAAGCTGGGGAGGCAGGTGGAGGCCAGGCTGTGGGGCACCATGGCGTGACCCACTGTCCAATTTGTTTGGGGCTTGGGCTTTGTGCTCTAAGACTAGACAAGCTCAGATTGAGGCATGTCCGAAAGAACAAGTTCTGGACGAGATGAAGAGGGAACTCTGGGCCACCCGCTTTCAGGGTGTGGCCTTTGGGCCCAGGATGTGCGTTGGACACACGTTGGGAACTTCATGCAGCTGTAATGCTAAGCTTTGCCACCAATCTGCCTCCTTTCCCACTCTTGTTTACTATGAGGAAGCGTTCCGGGGCCCAAGAGATTTGTCATCACTCCGTTGTCTCCTGGCAGAAGCGTCTTCCCCCTAATGGTATCCATTCCTTCAATATTTGCTTTGTACCTTCATAGGCTGGGGGCTGCCCGTCGCTGCATCTCAGTCTCCTTGGACTACTTGCATAGTATCCCACGGTAACCTTACTTCCCACTGTGATCACACCCTCTGCTCTATGTCCAACTGAGTCCCGCAAAGTCTGCAGCGGAGAGAGGGAGAGCTTTTCAAACCGTTGCATGGAAAAAAGAAATCTAAGTTTCCTGTTAACTTTCTCTTCACCAGGTTAAATGATCACTTGGCATTTTTTTCCCTCTTCCCCTTTTAGCTTTTGTTTCAAGCAATTTATTTAATAACTTCCGAAGTGGTTTTTGGAATATCCTGGTGAGGACGAGATGGGGTTTCTGCTAGTGACAGCCTGCCGTGTAAGGAGCACACCAGACAAACACGACTCAGCACCAGCATGGTGGGGAGCTCCTATTGCCCAGAGGAAGCTGACGGATAAAAAGTTATTGAGGGCAAGCCTCCCTCTCAGTTCTCTTGTCCTATTTCTCTTCTCTGTAAGGGCACCGTTCCTTCAGCTCATTCTCACAGCAGGATGTGGAAGTGCGTTGTTTAAAATCGAGAGTCAAGTTTCTTTCTTTCTTTTTTTTTTTTTTTTAAAGATTTTATTTATTTATTTGACAGTGAGAGAGACAGCCAGCGAGAGAGGGAACACAAGCAGGGGGAGTGGGAGAGGAAGAAGCAGGCTCCCAGCATATAGGAGCCTGATGTGGGGCTCGATCCCATAATGCCGGGATCACGCCCTGAGCCGAAAGCAGACGCTTAACTGCTGTGCCACCCAGGCGCCCCGAGAGTCAAGTTTCTGTCCTGGGAGGTAAGGAAGAGGAAGCGGGTCTCAACACCTTCTCCCTTGACCCCAGAACTGACTCTCCACACAGCAGGCAGACTCATCCTTTTAAAAGTCAGTCAAGACTCATGTCTTGCCTTTGTTGAAACACTTCAGTGACTTCTCCTCTCAGAGTAAAAGCTGACCTTATTCGGTGTCTCAAAGCTTCATGGATCTGTCTTCCAGCTGCCTCAGACCTCACCTCTGAGGCTGCTCTTCCCGTGTTCTGCTTCAGCTGTGCTGGCCCCATGTGGTTCCTCACACGCTCCTCGCCTTCCTGCCTCAGGACCTTTGCACTTGTGGTTCCCTCTGCCCGGGATGCCCTTTCCTCACGCGTTTGCCTGCAGATGCTCAGCTCAGGTCCCCTTAGACCACCCTCTGAGACAGCACCCTGGTCATGTCCACTCTCCTCTCCTGCTGCTGTTATTTGGTACTTTATTTGCCTTTCACGGCCCGAAAACATGTATTTATTTCTTTAGTGTCTGTCTCCTGCCGGCGTGTGGACTGTAGAAGAGCAGGGCTCTGTTTGGTCCACTGTGGCATCCCCGCTGCCTAGAACAGGGCTTGGTAAATGTAGGTGATCAATAAACACTCATTTCACGAGTACAGAGAGCCCGGGAAGGCTGAGCAGGCCGACGGCTTGCGTCTGCGGAAGAAGAAGACATTAAGTCAAGGGTACGATGAAGAGAGGGCCTGGGGGGCTCAGTCCAGGATCTCAGGGTCCTGGGGTCAGGCTGCGAGTTAGGCTACGTGCTCAGTGGGCAGTCTGCTTGAGGATTCTCTCTCCCTCGCTCTGCCCCTCCTCCCGCTTGTGCTCTCTCCCTCTCTCAGATAAATAAACAACATCTTTTTAAAAAAAGAACCGATGAAGGAAACAGGTCATCACTGGAGCAATTAGCCTGTGATTGTTCCAGAACAACGGAAGAGGTCATGTTAGTGCTCCTTCTCGGGTGAGGACGGGAGCACATCTCAGAGTGACACGAAATGACCAATACGAAATAACAGTGAATGTTTTCTGAGTACTCAGGATGTCTAGGTATCAGCCTTAGTGTTTGCCGTGCGTTGTTGAATTCCATTCTCACAACAGCTATGGAAGATTAATCTGCTATTACTTTATCGTGCAGATGAGGAAGCTAAGGCTTGGAGAGGTTTGGTAACTCGCCCACTTACGCACAAGTTAGTGAGAGGCAGAGCCAGGATTCAAGCCCAGGACTGCCTGGCTTACCTGGGGAAAGCCTGCATCTTGCCCCCCAGGCAGGACCCATGCGAGCCAACAGATAAAGGAGACAGAACCTTAACTTGCATTGAAAGAAGCACAGCGTCCACATCACAGACAGTAAGGGTCCTCCTAGGAGTTTTGCCACACGTTACATCACCTCTGAATACTATGCCTTAATAAGGCACTGAGATATCTAGAGTTTCATTCACAAAATGGAGCGAAGAGTCCTGGAAACTGCGAGAAGTGGCTGGGTATATTGAACCTGGAGAACAGCTTCTGGAAATTCAACAGTATATTCTTTCTTTCTTTTTTAAAAAAGTTTTATTTATTTATTTGACAGAGAGAGAAGAGCGAGCAAGTACAAGCAGGGGGAGCAGCAGGGGGAGAGGGAGAAACAGACTCCTCTCTGAGCAGGGAGCCTGATGCGGGACTCGATGCGGGGCTGGATCCCAGGACCCCGGGATCATGACCTGAGCTGAAGGCAGATGCTTAACCGACTGAACCACCCAGGTGCCCCACAGTAGTATTTTCTAATATCAGAATAGGTGTCCTACAGAAGCCTGGGACGTTTGTGTGTATTATTCTGAAGTCCAGACGAAAGCAAAGTCATGTCAGTTCAGGTCACATCCATTAAAGGCCTGCCAGGACCAGATGCTGATGGGCACAAAGGCAGGGAAGACGGCGGTGCTGGTACTCAGGGAGGCGCAGTCTGGCGGGGAACTTCAGCTGGGGACAGCAAGACCTGTCGAAGGGCAGAGCCGTCCAACAGTGGAAGAGGCTGGCTGGCAGGAGTCTGAGACCAAAGGCTTAAGGTCTCAGGGTGCTGTTGTGTTACTGCCAGGGCTCTAAGCATCCACATGTGCACGCGTGTCTGTAGACTGACTAAACCATGTCTTTCATGCACGTGTATTACCGTTGTGAGATGTATGCGATTATAAAATGCAATTTTATTTAAAAGCGTTGCTGAGTTCGCAGTAAAAGGATACGCTCTCAAATGATGCTGAAAGTATAAATTCTAACCTACGTGAAGGTCAATATAATTTTCTGATGTGAAAAAGGGACTTCGGGTCTGCAGAAGGGTGGACGTCGAAGAGGCACGATGGTCAGGTAGGTGAGACCCCTGCAGACCCCGACTTCACCGATCCCACGAAGAAGAGATGGGCTCCTGCTGGAGCAGAGGGCACTGAAGTTAGATCCAAGAAGAACTTCCTTAGCTTGGGGTGGTGCCTTGCTGGCCTGGGCAAGCCAGAAGATTGGATAAATAGCCTTCCATGGGGATCCTGAAGAGCAGGAGAGGCTGCGGGGAAAGAGGGAGGACTGCCTGGAGGCAGAGCAGCACACTGGCCAGCCTCCTGGCTGCAGTACCCTATGAGGCTCTGATTTTACACACTGTAACACAGTGACTCACTCATTTATCTAGGGAGAAAGAGCTCAGGGGACTTAGTAAGCTTCAAATAATCCAGATATTCAGGGTGAGTGTAAGCCAACTGTGCTTTCTCCAGATATTTATTGGGTCTCCCCAGTCCAGAGGGCTGGGCGGGACCATCATGAATTTCAACCTGGGATTGCTTCCCTCCCTTCCATCACCCGTATCACTCATGACTCTCCAATCAGAATCGACGTTCTAGTCCTGCTAATACACTCCCAATTCCTAGTTTGCTTCCTGTTCCCTCATGGGCAATGTCTGCTCTGAAATCCTGGCTGAAGAACAAGAACAGATTAAGCCCTTCCTCCTACTCCTTCTGCCACTGGCTGGGAGGTCCCAGCTCCAGAACTAGGTGACAACAATGGTGGCTTGTGACTTTGCTTCTCAAAGACTCTTCTCCAAGCTAATTCCCTTTAAAGGAATGGTAAATATGGCTCAGAATCAGTGGGCTCTGGCCATGGCTGGAATCTGCCCCAGTTGGGGGCAGTTGGGTACCTTGATTCACTGTGGGTTTAAGAATCCTAGGGGTCCATTCCCTGGATGTCAGGGCCCAAACCCGGCCACACAGCAGCCTCCTTTTGTCAGGAAGGCCCTCTATCCCATTCTACCCTCCAATCCTTTTCTGCTCTAGCCGGGCCTAGCTTATCACTGTATTGATCAGGGCTCATACCTGCAAATATGAATACCCATCCTGTCAAATGCAAATGGGAAATAGTGTATTAGAGGACACTGTGGCTCGTGGCATCTCTCGGAGCTGGGTAGCCTGGAGCCAAGCTCAGCCACACCTGGGGGCTGCTCTGCTGACAACGACGTGGCCGTTGCTGCTGTGCCCATGGTGCTTGGGGTGAAATGGCAGCATCTTACCTCTGCCCATGGAGGCCCAGGTGTGTCCGTCAGTGCACTCTCCAGGAAGCTCAATTGCTGTCCGTCCATGGCTATCTCCTTACATCGTCTACATCAGAATCCAAGTCTCACCAGGGTCTACCTCACTGGAAGACTCTAGACCACCGCCTGGCCTCCAGCTGCAAAGGACTCTGGGAAGGCATTTTCTGGGTTTTGCCCTAGGAAGGTGGGGATCCCAATGGGGGAAATGGCCGAAATGTAGGAATGGCGTTCACAGATGTCGCGTAGCCACAAATGACAAAAATCCGCCATGGTCGCCACTTTCTGAATCCAACCGCGCTTGTTTTCAACACTGAGACTTGGCTCATGGTCCCCTGCGCTGAAATGCCTTTCCTTCTGTCTAATCCTGCCCTCCTCGAAAGTTTTGGCCCACGTCTCTTCATGAAGCCTTCCTGTGTGATTCCCTGTTTTCTGACTGTCCACGCCCTCACAACACCCACTACACGGCACAGTTTTACAGTCTTGCTTGGTTTGGCTTGTTTAGACTGTGAGCTCTTTGAAGTCTCTTCTATCACACGGTGACCGAGAGAGTCTAGGCTCAGTAAATACTCCTCAAAGTTTTCACTGGTTTCTCTGTGGTCCGCTGGTGGCCGAGGCCCCGCTTCCTCTCATTCCCAAGTCATGGCGCTGGGTATGATTTCTGTCTATCCAGCCCCAAGCTGTGCTCCCATTCCCTGTGGGGCCTCCATGGATACGTGCAAATGGAATCATCATTTTATGGGATTGATTCTTTTGACAGGCATGAAAGCTGAAATTCTCCGTGGCGGGTGCAGACAAAAGCAGTTCACGATCGTGAACACGGCCTGAACTCAGGGGGTGTGCTAGGTACTTTCCAGGCATGACAATGACCTTATGAGAGATTTAGCATTAATACATTACAGATGAGGAAATTATTAATTACATTAATAATTACAGACGAGGAAACTGAGGCCCGGAGAGGTTAAACCCTGCTCAGGGAAGTGCAGTGACAATGGAGATTTAAAAACTGGGTCTGGGTACACCTGAATTAGTATGACGTTGTATGTCAGTTAAACTCCCATCGGAAAAAATTTAAAACTGGGTCTGTTTGGCTTCCAAGTGCATACTTTTTAATATTAAGAAAAAGAAATATGGCCTAATTTTTGCGATATGTTTTTTAAGATTTATTTATTTATTTTAGAGAAAGAGAGAGAGAGAGAGAGAGCATGAGTGGGGGGAGGGGCAGAGAGAGAATCCCAAGCAGACTCCACACTGAGTGCAGAGCCCAACATGGGGCTCCATCTCGTGACCCTGAGGTCATGACCTGAGCCGAAATCAAGAGTCAGACGCTTAACCGACTGAGCCACCCAGGCACCCCTGCAATACATTTTTTGAAACATTGGACAGATCCCATTCACCCAGCTCTGTTCCTGTGAGATCTAGAAGGGCAGAGGTGATTGGCCATCTTCAATGGTTAATGATGCTGAAACCCAGCAGATCTAAACAGCTTTGGTCATGTTTAGTCACAGGGTGGGGCTGGCCCAGTTCTGGGTTTTGTTCAATCTTTAAAGTCTGGTTCTTCTGAGGGAGCAAAGTGGAGGAGGGTGTCTATGTGTGGCCACCCTCTGGGCCTTGGGCTAATTTCACTTGCCGTTAAGCCTGGGCCAGTGGCTGGGGAAGGTCAGGGATCTGGTTTAGACCTGCTAGGGAGGGGATCCCAGTACTGGGCGAGGGGCAGATTGTAGGACCTCAAATACCCAGTCAACTTCAAGCTAATTCTGTGATTGATTGATTCTTTTTATTTATTTATTTTAAAAAAAGGTTTTATTTACTTGAGAAAGAATGAGTGAGTAAGCTAGACAGAGAGAGAGAGAATGAGTGGGGGCAGGCAGAGGGAGAGGGAGAAGCAGGCTCCCCACAGAGCCGGGAGCCTGATGCGGGGCTCGATCCCAGGACCCTGGGATCATTACCTGAGCCAAAGGCAGACGCTTAACTGACTGAGCCATCCAAGTGCCCCTGATTGATTCTTTTTAATTTAAAATATAATCGACATACAATATTACATTAGTTTCAGGTGTGCAAATAGTGATTCCGAAATTGCATACGTTACAAAGTGCTCACCAGGATAAGCGTAGTTGCCATCTGTCACCAAACAAAGTTACTACAATACCATTGACTATATTCCCTACGCAGTACTTTACATCCCTGAGACTTACTTATTTTATAACTGGAAGTTTGTACCTCTTAATCCCCTCCACCTATTTTGCCCAATCAGAGGGGCTTGAGTGATCGAGTGATTCTTAATTGGTTGGTTTTACGACAGTTTTCCACTGGAAAGGAGGAGGCACTCATTTTGCACGTGTATTTTGTTAAACTGCATACGATCTCAATTAGCTTAGGCTATCTCATGTCATGGGATTTGAACCCACTTTTGCCTGGTTTTATTTGGTTGTAATCCGTAAAGGCTTAATTCATTCATGAATTCATCAGTTGATTAATTGCTTGATTCGTTCAACCGAACAACTTTATGAGCATCTGTTTTATTGGCCAAGCACTGCGCTAAGAACCAACGGATCCAGTACATTAACAAGACTGTAAACTCCTGGAAAGCATATGGCTTTATTCTGGGGGAAGGGGCCAAGACGATGGGTAGCCTGGGGGTAACAAATGGCAGAGAGAAGGACAGAATGGGAGAACCAGGCCACAGAAGAAAATTTCATTTCCTCTGCACTTGGGCCATTCCCAGCCCCACCCAGCACTGAACAAGCCCCTGTCCTTTCCTCCTTTCTCCCCACTGAGGCGGCTCCTGCTGCAGTCGCACGGGCCACACCCTTAGCAGGGCCTAACGTGCAGCAGAGAGAACGAAAAAAGACCTGTCCTGGAGAGATAAGCGGCTAATTTGGCAGGAACGCTTTCCTCTTGGACAAGCCAAGCCCAGTCCCTAAGCCTCTGAAAAACACCAGGCTGGCAGGTTCTCAGGCTTTCGGAGTCAGACATGTATGGCAGCCCTGTGGCTCTGCCAGGTCTGGCTTCCTGAGGCTGGGGGTGGGGTCTGGATACCGAGGCCACAGACTCCTGGGAGCACAGCCCCTCAATCCGAGAATGGTCCCTGTGTGTCTTGCTCACTGAGTCTCTGTACCTTGCACAGTGCCTGGTACGAGTTAGGCAACCGGTCAATAATTTGGTGAACAGGTGGTAGAATGGATGTTTGAATTTCCAGTCGTCTGGGACTTGGGCTGAAACCAGAGAAGTGCCAAAAATGTGGGGAGCAAGAAAGGAAGTTTTAAAGATGCCCCAAGATGTGGAATAATGCACAGTTTCTCTGGGAAGGTTTCAAAACCAGCAAGCCAGCAAGCAGACATTTCTCACGTTGAATTTTGCTAATGTCTCATTAAAGCGCGTAAGTGCTAGCCTCCCTCTTTCTCAGAAGACTGTCATGAACCCAAAAGCCATTGCCTCTTGAACTGCAGCTTGGGATAGAGGGGGAGCCCGGGAGGCAGGTTTGTCATGGCTCTGAGCTCTGTTTCCAGGAAGGGAGGAAGAGAGGTGTATTACCTGAGCCAAAGGTCAGCACAGAGCTGAGCACACAGTGGGCACTCAATGACCACGTGTTGACTGTGGAGTGAACCGAATCACCCCTTCTGTTGGGATACTTGCGCCGAGTCTTTGGGTGGGCTTCACTGTGTCCACTACCCAGACGACCAGAACCTCCCCAGCCCACCTTCCAGTCCATTCTTTCCACGGCTGAGGGCAGATAGATGGCCGCTGAGCCCCTGGCGGGGATGAGTGTGCCTCCTGGGTCCTGTCAGACAAAGCTAGGAGGTGGCCATGCCCAAGCATGGGGCACGCCTGCCACCACCCCCTGCCAGGTAAGCCTGCCACCTTAGCATTTTTACCATTTCAGATTATTTTCAAGGTGTGTTTAGTAGCCTGGAACAAACTTATTGCCTTGGAGGCAAACCCCACCCATGACTATTTGGGAGTAATTATCTCTCCTTCGTTTGAGCCCAGCCACCTCCTTGAGATATATAAAGGGATTTATTCTGCACAGGTCTTCAGTTCCCTTCCCTCTTCCTCTGACTCTCAGTGTCCTGCTTGACTCTGGTGCTTTTCCTTCTTCAAGCTCTCTCACCATGAGCAGACAAGTCTGCAGGACGTCTGGGGGCGGCAGCCAGGGCTTCTCGGGCCGCTCCGCCGTGGTCTCCGGCAGCAGCAGAATGAGCTGTGTGGCCCGCTCCGGGGGAGCCGGCGGAGGGGCCTGCGGGCTCCGGGGTGGAGCGGGCGGCTTTGGCAGTCGCAGCCTCTACGGCCTGGGCGGCAACAAGAGCATCTCCATCAGCGTGGCTGGTGGCTCCCGGGCTGGTGGCTTTGGGGGAGGGCGTAGCAGCTGTGGCAGCGGCTTTGGGGGTGGCTATGGAGGTGGCTTTGGTGGTGGCTTTGGTGGTGGCAGAGGAATGGGAGGTGGCTTTGGAGGAGCTGGTGGCTTTGGTGGGGCTGGTGGCTTTGGAGGGGCTGGTGGCTTTGGAGGGGCTGGTGGCTTTGGTGGAGCTGGTGGCTTTGGTGGAGCTGGTGGCTTTGGAGGGGCTGGTGGCTTTGGCGGGCCCGGTGGCTTTGGTGGGCCTGGAGGCTTTGGTCCTGGTGGCTTCCCTGGGGGAATCCAGGAAGTGACTGTCAACCAGAGTCTCCTGCAGCCCCTCAATGTGGAGATCGACCCCCAGATTGGGCAAGTCAAGACCCAGGAGCGGGAGCAGATCAAGACCCTCAACAACAAGTTTGCCTCCTTCATCGACAAGGTGATGAAGCTTTGACCAGGCCCCCATTTCTAGGCTGGGACTTAGCGTTTGACATTTGGACAGTGTTTAGGATCAATCTTGGATGAGCCAGGCTGGATGCGGATGGTTAGGCAGAGCCCTAGGGTCTGGGAAGATGTTCAGGGCTGATGAGTTTGCCTACATGGTCACCTGAATAGGAAAGACAGTGGGCCCCTCTTTGGACGTGGACAACCGCAAATTCTGCTTGTCTGGCTCCCTGCTCAAGGCTCCCGACTGTTGCCTTGTCCGGGCCTAGGCTGGTGGCAATGGCAACCCAGGGCAAGAGCCACGACAGGAAGGGGTCTGACCCAGGACTGGGTGTTTTTCAGGCATGAGCTGCCCTTTGAGGCTTTCTGGGAGGCCTGTTCCTTCCCTGCCCCTGTGCCAGGCAAGGAGGTGGGTGCCCTAGAGAAGGGATTAAAGAGGCTTGCCTGGAACCTTAGTCCCAACAGGTCTGCGGAGAAGCTGGCAAGGAGTCTGCACCCCTAATTCGACCCGGTCAGGAACAGAAGGGTGCTTGGTGCCCTCCAGACCAGGGTAACCTCCACCGATGGGCTCCCTCCTGTCATGCTGATTATGGCATTTCAATCAGTATCACTGCCCAGTGATCCACATCTTCGAAGGGCTGAGTGTCAGGAGAGCTTTAGGCGGGAGTATGCCGCTGAGGGTCAAGTACATTTCTGCAGAGCCTACTGTATTGGTGGAGGTTGGGCTAGAGTCCCGAAGTCCCCGGGGGACACCCAGCGGTCATCTTTACAACTCCGCTTCCAGACAGGGGCTACCTCCAGTTGCCCCACCTGTCTCTCCTCCTCCTGGAACTTTCCAAACCATGCTGCATCTATAGTGGCCCGACTGAAGCAGTCACCTGCCTGCAGCCTCTCCGGCTACAGTAGGGACTTCCCTTCACATCCTTTCTAGGTCCTTGTGCTGGGGGATGGGGACATTCCGATGCTCAGTCCTACCTGAACCGAGGCCCCCGCTGGGCCGCTGCCGCTAGTGTTGGCTGACGCGGCGTCCCCCAATGCACTGTAGGTGCGGTTCCTGGAGCAGCAGAACAAGGTCCTGGAGACCAAGTGGGAGCTTCTTCAGCGGCAGGGCACAAATGCCGCACCCGGCACCAACAACCTGGAGCCCCTTTTTGAGAGCTACATCAGCAACCAGCGGGGTTACCTGGACAATATCCTGGGGGAGAGGGGCCGCCTGGACTCGGAGCTGAGGAACATGCAGGACCTGGTGGAGGACTTCAAGAAGAAGTGAGTGACAGACGCATGAGCGGGAAGTTGCCACGGGCCACACAGGCTCAGAGTGCCAGCTCTTCCTGCGCTCCTCCTGCCGCCGGCTGTGGTGTCCCCCAACCTGTCTTCCTCTCCTTACCTTCACAGAGGACAGCTTGGTTCACTGGGCTGCCCATGCGCCCTCCTTCCCCAAGGATGAGTGAAGTTATGGCAAGTGGGATGAGTTTAGGGTTGGGGAAGCACTTCCTCATGGTCCACGTTGGGGAAGGTTCTGGTTCTAGGATCTGAGGGCTGCTGGGACAACTCATAGTGTGGTGACCAACCGTCCCAGTTTCCCTGGGACTGAGGGGCTTCCCAGGACGCGGGAGTTTCAGTGCCAGAACCAGGCCAGTGTGCTGGGACAAACTGGAATGGCCGGTCCCCTTAACATTCGAATAGGGGGATGGTAAGGAGGATGTGTTCGGCTGAGAGGGGCGGCGGAGGGACAGGGATGGAGAGATGAGCGTTCCGTTTCGGACAATAGTGGTGTTTATGATTACCTCAAAACCCAAACTCAGCTATTTTTTTTTTAAAGATTTTATTTATTTATTTGACAGAGAGAGACAGCCAGCAAGAGAGGGAACACAGCAGGGGGAGTGGGAGAGGAAGAAGCAGGTTCCCAGCGGAGGAGCCTGACGTGGGACTCGATCCCAAAGCTCTGGGATCACGCCCTGAGCTAAAGGCAGACGCTTAACGAATGACTGCGCCCCCCAGGCGCCCCTCAGCTATTTCTTTTTAATCCTTACAGGTATGAGGATGAAATCAATAAACGTACAGCCGCCGAGAATGAATTTGTGACCCTGAAGAAGGTAAGGGCTGTGTGTGAGGTTCCTGGGGCTCGTGGGCACAGGGGTCCAGCTGAGCTGGGGAATCTTCTTACACCACCGCCAAGTTCTTCTTACACCACGGAGCTGCCAAGTTCAGGTAGCTAGAGCAAAAAAAAAAAAAAAAACAAAAACAAACCAGGAGCCGGGTGCACTATAGTCTGGAAAGATCCCTAAAAGAGTCGGTTCATTTGTTTTTCATTTTGAACCATGCCAAGGGGATGTGAGTCACTCCTTCACGTGCAGACCAGCCTCGGACAAGGACCGGTCACTCGCCAGCCCGTCCTGACTCTTGCCTGCTGCACGTACGGTTTGTTGTTGGTTCCTTGGGGGTATGAAGCCTTCACGCTTCTGTCTTTCTCAGGACGTGGACGCGGCCTACATGAACAAGGTGGAACTCCAGGCCAAGGTGGACGCCTTAATGGACGAGATCAACTTCCTGACGACCCTCTACAATATGGTGAAGATGTTACCTCCTAAGAGGGGAGCAGGGGAAGATGAGATATTCTCAGAGGCAGGGACACTCTGGTATCTAGAGCCCAGGAAGACAGCCTAGAGAGAGGGCCCCTTGTTGGGGTTCTGTAGGATGGACTACAGACATGGGGTTCTCTGAGGGGCTGGGGGGCAGGGTGGGGCAGACACACTTTCCAACTTGAGTCAGAGAATGGGTTTGTTGTTCAGGAGTCTTTCCGGGCCTCTGTGTGCTTGTCGCAGAGCCCCAAGAGTTAACAGGCCCCTCTGTGTTGGCAGGAGCTGTCCCAGATGCAGAGCCATGTCAGTGACACGTCTGTGGTGCTGTCCATGGACAACAACCGCAGCCTGGACCTGGACAGTATCATCGCCGAGGTCAAGGCCCAGTACGAGGAGATTGCCCAGAGGAGCAAAGCGGAGGCCGAGGCCCTGTACCAGACCAAGGTGGGAGCTAGGCACCTCTGATAGGGACTGCTGGGTGGTGAGTCCCCTGTGGTCACTGGGTGGACTCCTCTTGGTTCTACTCTCTGGAGACGTCTTTCTAATGGTTGTTCAGTTGCAGAAAGTACCGCCCCTGGGGGAATGTGGTTCCACTGTCCCCTGTCAGGCCACGTGGGATGGATTCTAGCTTGCTCAGGGCCCGCAGGGTGGAAGAGCTCCTACCATGGCAACCCAGATGTTCTCTTCCCTGCGGCCTCCGAAGTGCCCCTGCTGAAACATAATCCACGCCAATTGAACAAATGCTGACTAAGCCCCTCAAGGTTGGGTGGGTAATGTTAGGGATGGAGAAACGAGTCAGGCAAAGCTGCATCAAGACCCCATCTTCCCTTCTGTTTTCCAGTTGGGGGAGCTGCAGACCACGGCCGGCAGACACGGGGATGACCTGAAGAGCACCAAGAATGAGATCATGGAGCTCAACAGAATGATCCAGAGGCTGCGGGCTGAGATTGAGAATGTTAAGAAGCAGGTGGGAGGGCAGTGGATACTGGTGCCTAGAGGGACTGGCGGTGGGGGTGGTGCTGGGGGTGAGGATTGTAGGGCTCCTGGTCTGGAATGGACTTCTGGGGTCATCTCAGGCAGCACTGGCCTCCAGGGAGTTCAAAGACCAAGCCAGTCTAGAGGGCTGGTAATCTATAGGGCAAATATCTCAGTAAACGAAGACAAGATAGAGTTGTTGGGGAGTGGCGTCGCCTGGCTTGAAAATGCTTGCTATGGGATAAGCTACTGTAAGACTCAGAAAGTCTGGAACCCTCCTCCTAGGCTCATCTCTTCCCCTGCCTCCCCCTGCCCTAGAATGCCAACCTGCAGGCGGCCATCGCTGAGGCCGAGCAGCGCGGGGAGCTGGCTCTCAAGGACGCCAACGCCAAGCTCCAAGAGCTGCAGGCTGCCTTACAGCAGGCCAAGGATGACCTGGCCCGGTTGCTAAGGGAGTACCAGGAGCTGATGAACGTCAAGCTGGCCCTGGACGTGGAGATCGCCACCTACAGGAAGCTGCTGGAGGGCGAGGAGTGCAGGTGGGCCTCTAATTCCATCTCCCCACCTTCCCTGACTGAAGGCACGAGCTGCGGCCCAGATAAGTAACCAAGTAAATGAGAATGGAGGCCAGCCGTGTAGAGAGGCTCCCACCTTGCACAGGCCTTGCAGAGACGCACTTGCTTTCAGCAGCCCATTCTCTTCCATAGGTAGCTGAAGTGCATGGGCAGCCAGTGCACCAGGGGTCTCTTACGGCCCATAGAAGGGCGCAGGAAGGGCACTGATCTGCCTGGCCCTGAATTCAGTTCTCGTTGCTGTTTAACACCTTCATCCATGAAAGACTGCTGGAAATTTGCTTTGTGACAGAGCTATCTTTCTCTTGCTTTCTCCTACAGGATGTCTGGAGAGTGCCAGAGCGCTGTCAGCATCTGTAAGTAGCCAAAACAACCACGACAGTGAGAACTGATTCTGAAATATCTGCACTAACACGGGGCAGTAGCACCTTACTTAAAAAATATTTCTATGGAAGCGGGAGAGGTTTTCTGTGGGTGGAAGGGGCAGCAGATATGATTTTGTCATTGTTTTGGGTTCAGGGCACTCTTAATAGATCTATATGGGACGGGGGCCTATCCAGCAGGGAGCCTGTTAATGGGAGGAGAAATTCCAGATCATCTCCAACGGAGTCATCCCTAGAAGGAACCACTGGAAAATCCATTAATGACTTAGCACTATGGGGCGAGTACCTCATGCCACTAGAATGGATCACAATCATCTCCAGGAGCAAAGCCGCCCATCACCCCGGGCCCAGGGGGTCCTTAGTTATGATAGAGGGAGGTGGGCGCCGGGCGCTAATCGCCCTTCCGTCCTCTCCCCTGCAGCCGTGGTCAGCAGCGGCGGCGCGACGTCGGCCTCGGCAGGTGGCTTCGGCGGCGGCTTCGGCGGCGGCTTCGGGGCGGGAGGGGGCGCAGGCAGCGGCTTCGGCCGGGCCGGCGGCGGCAGCGGCTTCGGCGGCGGTAGCGGCGGCCGCGGTTTCGGCGGCGGCAGCGGCTTCGGCGGCGGCCGCGGTTTCAGCGGCGGCAGCGGCTTCGGCTCCGGGGCCCGCTGCGGGGTCAGCGGCGGAGGCTTCAGCTCGGGCAGCAGCCGGGGTGGCAGCGTCAAGTTCTCCCAGTCCTCGCAGCGCAGCTCCAGATAAACGCGGCGCCCGGGCCTCGCAGCCGCCGCGGCGCCTCGCGCCCCCAGCCGCGCCTCCCCTCCGCCCTCAGCGCCACCCCCCACCCCCACGCCCACCCCAGCACCGCCCCCTCCCGGGCCGCTCTTTGGGGCTACAAGACCCGAGCCTCGGGCTCCTCCATCAGGAGCCCCGGCCGAGCACAGCCTCGAGAATTTCAGGCTCCCGTGGGTGCCTGATTGTCCAGAGGTGGTTTCAGCCACCACCTTGTCCTGCCCTTGGGGTCCCCTCCCTGGGGGGAATGGACACCAGTTCTGATGTATAACACACGGACCCCTCTGCCAACCGTTCTGTCGCCAATAAAGTGCATTGTGTTTCACATCAGGCCTCTGGGTCCTCCCTGGCCACCTTTCTCCCCACCGGACTGACTCCTGTCACCCTCTCCCAGTGGGCTGTGCTGTCTGTCCGCAGAACAGCTGGAGTGCTGGTCCTCTGCCTCTAAGGCAGTCACTCCCTACTGTCCACCTTATGGGATCGGAATGGGCAAGAAATGGCAGGACTTGGGAACAGATCGGATGCGGGGGAGGGGGGTGAAGGAGAAGGAAGATGTGGCTTTGCTGCCCGGTTTGGTTTCCCAGCGGGAGCAGCTGGGTGGCTGCTGGTGCCAGCTGCCGAGGGGAGGGCCAGGGAGGGGTCGAAGGTAGGATGGGTCTGAGGGGGCCAGAACTTCAGACAAGTTTGAGCTGCTTGCGAGATAGACATCTGGCCTACAGTTGGAGACGTGAATATGGTTTCAGAAGGGACACCTGTCAAGACTGGAGACTCACATTTGGACATCATTTGCATAAGGACGGTTAGGCTGGTTTCTAGAACCATGGCCACGGAGTAGCTCTCCCAGGTGGAGGGAATAGAAGAGGGCCCAGGCTGAGTTCCAGCATCCAGAGTCAAGGAGAAGAGAACAGTCAGCCAGGCAGTAGAGCCTGGTCCAGGTTTTCCAGAATGTCTACCCCTGAGAAGTCAAGGGGTTTTCTAAATGGGTTCCAAGGGAAGCCCAGAACAGGGCCAGCCTTTTTTGGGACACTGTCCACTGTCCTCAAAGTTCACATTCAGCCAATGACCTCTTTCCTTTGCTGTTCTCCCTGGACTCCAGTCTATGCCCACTGACCCCTGTGCCTCCTGGGGTGGGGGTGGGGGGCGGTTTACAGGAGATCCCCACTACCTAAGTGGCCTTCAGGGGCAGGGGGGAATCCATGCAGCTTCTTAAAGGGGAGAGTAGGCAGTGGGAGGGTAGGTGGGCTCAGGAGGAATGACATCATGGAGAGGGCTATTTCTTGGAGGTGTCATTGTCCCAGAGGAGAGACCAAGCAGGTGAACTTGGTGCTAACACCTGAAACTGAAGTAATTAACTCCATGCTTGGGTGGATATTCTCTACGCAGCCCTGATCATTTCCGATCCAGGCTGAAAACACTTCCAGGGAACCTGGCCTGATTCTGAGCGCTCCTTCTTTTTTTTCTTCGCTTCAACTTTTACAGAATTTCTTTGTGAAATTCTATGGTGATTTTTCAGGTGCTCTTACGTCTCTGGGCTTGGGTTTGCTTTCTTGCACTTGACTAGACTTTTTTATTTTTTGAGTAAGGAGCCAACTGGTATCATGTTGTCAATTCTTTTCCTATCCTCTGAGGCGTGTGCGTTTCCCCACAGGGGAACTGTCCAGGATTGTTGAATAATGCTGACTTGTATGCCCTAACCTGGGATTTGGGGCCATTGGTCAACGGTCAAATATTTCTTCTGCTCTCTCTGCTTTGTTTCACTCCCGTTTTGTTTACTCCTTGGGAAAACAAATGTGAGGACAGGGAGACCCAACTGCTGTCCCTCACCCCACTCCCATCCCCATCCATTCCTCTCTGCCTACTCCCTCCCCACACCCCACCTGGGAAGAATGCTCCCAACAGTTCCTTCCTGTTCTAAGAGCTTGTTGATTCACTGGTTCACGCATTCCTGGATGTCAAGGAAACCAAGATGGGTTTTTAGGTTTCAGGATCTTTCATTCTTTCTCCTTCTGGGATGTAGGCTATGGCCCAGAGCAAGTATCAACCGGGATGGCGACACAGCCACAAAAGGCTCAGTTAAGGGAACCTGGGGATTGATTCCCCCACGAGAATCTGCCTCTGGATAATCCGGATCGCTGATGATCAGGATTTGTACAGAAAGTTCTGGGTAATTTGTAGGAAGCTCTCTGTGTGACTCTTCTCTGTTTTGCCCAGAGCTGGGTGGGGCTTCTTAGGCAACCATCAGAAACCTCACCTCTTGGGATTTGGCTGCCCCTTCTCTGTCTTCTCAGCAGTTTGGCCCCTGTGCATTCTCCCTCTGCTTCCGAGGACGGAAATGCAGACACCCTGCCACAATCTTGGGAAGACTGAGAAAAACTCATTTGAGTTCTGAAAACACTTCTTCACATATTTTCTCTGTATCTCTCACAAGCCCTTCTGGGGTGCAAACAGTACAATGCACATCTCTGTTGTGCCTGCAATTGGGCTAATCATCCCCAGTCCTTCCAGCCCAGGCTGAAGGCTAGTTGGTTCTCCTACGAAACCACTGATGGGGGTATTGTGGGAGGTATCTGCTATCCTTAGAATCCAGGGTGACATCAACTTCTGGAGAAGATGGGAGCAGGAAAGGATGGTTCTAGATGGCAGCAAAGCAGACATTTTCATTGGGGGCAATCTCCCCTCCCCCACCAAAGAACATATGGCAAATCTGGTGACATTTTTGGTTGTTGCAACAGGAGGAGTGCTACGGCGCCTAGAGGGTAGAGGACTGCTTGCTACTTAACACCCTACAATGCACAGGACAGACCCCCCCGACAAAGAATTATCCAGCTGAAAGTGTCAATAGCGCTGCTTTGAGAAACTCTGCACCAAGCAAGTCAACTCCTTCACCCCTTTCCTTAGGAAAGGATCCTTGGTTACACCGATCTTGGTTATAGCTGAGCTGAATGGAGACCGTTTTGCTTTCGAGGGAAGTAGGTATTTTTAGGAGTTTTTTTTCAATGGAAATGTCCTTCTACTCGGGACAAACGCACAGGAAAGCAGCCAAGGCAAGCAGTGTGGCCATAGATGGGTATTTGCAAGACCTGTGCCAATGAACTGTGAAGTCTTGCAGTTCTGGAATAAACCTGGGTGTTTTATAGCCCCTGTGCCTTTGCCTGTTCCCTTTGCCAGGAGTACTCATTCCACCGTCAGTTACTTGATTGGCTCTTACTTATCATCGACGGTCTCTCAGCCGCTGCCTCCGGGAGGCTTTCCTGGACTGCCTCGTGGCTCTGAGATCTGCCTGTGCTCCCACCGGACCTGTTCACCCCCTTTCTTCCCTTGCCCTTCTGTATTAAAAAAACTAGTTTCATGTCTGTTCTTCACACTAGCATGGAAGGAACTCGAAGGGATGGGTGTACCTTCCTCGTCTTGGTGCCTCCCAGTGCTCACAGTGTCTCCTATGTGACACAGCATTTTACCGAGCTAATGCGGTGCTGGAAAAGGATAGGGTGGGCTCTTCAATGCAATGCTGTCCTGACATATTTCACAAAAACAACACGATTAAACAGGTCATTGTTGTTCAGTTCTTACTGGTGCATGTCGTACGCCGGGCAATTTGCATGTGTCATTTCATTTAATCCTCTCCATAGGAGGCGGGCGGTAATTATCCTCATTTTCTAGATGAGGAACCTGGGCTTGGAGCCTGGTATCAGCAATGGAAGTGGCAGATCTGGGCCTCTGATCCAAAGCCTGTACTCGCAACCACCGGGCTCTGCGGCTGAACAGGGCTGGCTGACCTCGCCCCTCCGGGATGCTCTCTCTTGCACCAGCTCCGGAATGTGGTGCTAAGGACTCTCTGGAGTCTTGAGGAACCGGAAGCTCCAAACCCGGTTTGGTTCCAAACTAAACCTGAAGTTCCTATGTGAGCAGGAGAGGTTTTTTCAGAGTTCCAAAGCCCTGTGAGGGGGCAGGTCCACCTTCAACTCGAGAGAGTTCTGATCACCGGTAGAGAAGCCAGAGATCAACCAGGGGAAATAACCTTGATAATGATGGGTGTTCCTCTTTGATGCCAAAGAGGAATTCGCAAGGTTTAAAACTATTTTCATTCATACAAGTGGATGCGTCCGGGCACATCTGTCCATTACATTCTGTGGGTGGGTTCTTTAAATGTCCAAGTGGACTTTTCACTCTGGGTGGTGTGGTTTGACTTGCTGAAGCCCACATGGATTCATGACAGGCTTTGGATAGCCTAATTAAAATCCTAGGTCAGAGATACCTGGGCGGCTCAGTTGGTTAAGCATCTGCCTTTGGCTCAGGTCATGATTCCAGGGTCCTGGGATGGAGTCCCGCATCGGGCTCCCTGCTCAGCGGGGAGCCTGCTTCTCCCTCTGCCTGCAGCTCCCCCTGCTTGTGCTCTCTCTCTCTCTGACAAATAAATAAATAAAATCTTAAAAAAAAAAACCTCCAAACCTAGGTCAGTCAGCTAATTGATTTGGGGCAAGTTAATTAACCTCACTAAGCTTGTGTCCTTATCTATGAAATATGAGTGAAAATTCTGACCTTGTGGCGTTTTTAGGACCATTAGAAATGCTACTCGTAAACAGCTTCATTTCATGCCTGGTGTACGGCAGGCACTCAGTCACCATTAGCCACTTTTATATTCTTTTTACAGACAGGTGAAAGGAGCAAAGATTTGAAAGAGGGAATTATTGTTACTAAATCATAGTCCCCGCAATTCTGGGATGTACACAGTAGTGCAATAAATATTTGTTGACTGATGGACGGCATTCGTGATGAGCCCCCGTAGTGGGAAAGTGGCTTGGCCAAGCGTGGAAGACTGGCTTCTGTGGAACTTGCCATGCCGACGTGAGTCCTTGCGGCTTGAGGCAACATCATCAGACTTCAGTGCTTCCTTGAACCTAAACGGGGCTACCCCTTCGCATTCCTCCCTCCTTTCACCTCTAAACTGGTACCTTCTGGAAGGGCTCTGTACATCAACGTCATCACCACAGGGGCTGTCATACGCTGACCACTTGCCCCGCGGAGGGCCTTCCAGGGCTACTTCCTATAGTCCGCACAGCAACCTGATGAGACGGTGTTGCTACCGCCAATTTACAGACCAGAAAACCGAGGGCAGAGAGTAAAATGACACGCTGGAGCCCTTGCAACTGGAAAGGGACGAGGCTGGGATTTGAACACCTGCCTCCCGCCAAGGCCTCCATGTTTCCCATCCCTCCACCCTGCAAAGAAAGAGAAAGAGAGGAGGTGCTGTCATTTGAGGTCCAGAAAAGTCAGCATGCCAATGAAAAGGGATGAGGCCTTTTTCCCATGGTGCTTCCTGAAGGAAGATCAATGGCTCTCAGAAAAACCCAGCAAGATCCATGGCTGGTGAGAGATCTGTGTGACAGGAGAATTGGTCCTCGAGGATGTGCTCCATTTTCCAGCATCCCAGAGCTCTTCTCCTGACTTCATCAACCTGCAGGCTTTAGTCTGCGCTCGGCTTCCTCGCTCATGCATAGAGCAAGTGCTTTCTCTCTGGGGATGAGGCCCGTCTCTTTGACTGTATGCCGTAACCTCTTTGCTGCCCTATTCGCACATTCTCATCCATTCTGGATGCATAGCTGGACCAGTGTCTCTCTAAGTGTATATTGATAGGGGTTAAGATAGAAAGGTTTTGTTAAATTTGTTTGGGAGACTCTAATAAGTAAAAGTAAATTATTTTTTTCTATGTGACTTCTTAGGGCTTTAAAAGTATGCGTGTGCTTTATTAAGACCCCAAGACAAAGCTATAGAATTTTCATTTTCCAAATTCATTTGGCCAAAGAAAATTTTTTTTTTTTTTTAATCAAGGCTATCTTGGGGGATAGAATTCTGCCCTAGATAAGCCCTGGGAGAGAATCCAGTATGAGATAAGGATTTAGGGGTGAGTTGAAGAGTATTATAATCAAGTCTGGAGAGAAGACCAGAGTTAGAATGAATTATTATTGCTGATGACTAAGACTTAGTAACATAAGGATTTACCCATACCTAGATTTTTTCTTCTCTATCGAACTTTAGCTGTAAAGGGGGCTAGCTCTATATAGTAATATGTTTTTACTGTTCATTTGTTAAGTAAAATGATTTCAGTAGTGATATTTTTATTTTATTTTCTTTTTTAGAAGTTTTCATTTTAATTCCAGTCGGTAAATATGCAGTGTAATATTAGATTCTGGCATACACTATGTGATTACGCACTTACATACATCACCCAGTGCTCATCACAAGTGCCCTCCTTCATCCCCATCACCTACTTAAAAAAAAATGTGTATCTTAAAGAAAGAAGATGTTACTTGAATGATGGTTCATACACTGTGTAGACCCAGTATAAGTTTTTACTTTAACATGGTAGAAAGGAGAACATGATGATAATTCTTAGTCCCAGGGCAGCATATCCAGAATGTTCATTTTTCTTTCTTTCTTTTTTTTTTTTGGAGGACAAATGAATGATTATCTTGAAGATTTGCTCTGTGACTCCACATATATAAAGGGCATGTAACCATCACCCCTTCATCCTCAGCTCCCAGGTGGAGAGGGATGTCTGCTCACTTTGACCTAGAGGTCGTGACTGCTGTCTCACGATTCATTCCTCCGCTCCCAATTATATTATGGGCAACTCTTAAGCATTCCCATTGCTGTTGAACACCAGAGAACACTTTGGCTAGAGGGAATAACTCTGCTTGGTGACAATTCCCCCTCATTCATAGGTGAGGAAATAAGGATCCTGAGCACTCAGCCATTTGGCAACCTTTACACGGAAGGTTCTGGCAGGTGAGGGATTAGAAGAACTCAGAGTGTTGGCAGCAGGCAGCCCATTTAGACGTCACTGCTCTCAAACAGATCCTGCAGTGAATACGAGAAATATTGCCGAGGATGCTAACTCTGGCTATTTCCAGCAGCTTCAGTCAACTGCTGAGGAAACAATCTCAACCAGCTAAATAGGGTGATGCTTTGGCAGGCTCTGGAGATGTGGATTAGGCAACCCAACCCAAGCCTGTGCTTTTGTGACCTGCCCATAGCCTCTCTCTACCCGTCTTCTCCGGCATACGCCACCACTGCCTCAGCACTGGGGCCAAGGGAGGGGAAGGGAATCAGAGACACTGAGGCCTGTTCTTGTTTGCGTTGGGCTCTCACGTGGGGCTTCAGGTGAGCCTGGCTCAGCATTTGATCTTCTGCTTTTAAGGGAATTCCAAAGAATGGGAATCAAGACCTCACCAAAAGGGACTTCCATTCAGCTGATGGGTGGAGTAAAGGTCTCAGAGAAGAACCAACACAGATCCCCTGCATGGATTGTCTGTGGATAGATAATGTTGATTTAAAAATCCAAACATTTGTTTCTGGACCCTATTTAAAACTCAAAACAATCCTGCAAGTGGGGTAGAATCCTCACTTTACAGAAAAGGAAAGAGAGGCTCAAAGAAGTCAAGGACCCTGTCCAAGGTCACTAATGAGTGCAAGGTAGACAAGGAAATTGAGCCGGGTCTTCTGAAGTGCATGATGACAGGCTTTCTGGTAGACCACGATTACCTTACTCCTGCGTGGCATTTTATAATTTTCAAGGGACTTTCACTTATGTTATATCCTGTGAGGTTTGCTACAAACCACTGGGGTAGGAAAGATTTGACAGATTAGGGCACAGATTTAGCGTGTTAAATCACAGCCCGAGGTCACCAACCTAATCCCTCCCAGCAGAGGTCTGCTCTCTACTATCCCGACTTGGGTTTCTTACTCTTCACCCTCAGTCCGCTTTCTTTTGCTACCATCCTTTGGTGGGTTGCTCGGGGGTGCAAAGTTGTTCTGAGAAGAGCCAAGGCTAAACTTAAGTTATTTCCTCCCCCCATGTCCCCAGAGTGCTAGCAATGGCTCCGTGTACAGTCTCTTACTAGGTGTCAAAAGTCACACTCACATTTTATATTTATTTAACTTAGTGCTCACAACAGCCCATGCAGAACCTATTATCATACCCACTTTATAGTTGAGGAAACCAAGGCTCATAAAAGTTAAGTAACTTGTCCAAGGTCAAAGAGCTAGTGAGTGGTGGAGCTGGGACTCTAACCAGGCAGACTGGCTCTAGACAAACTTGCAGAGCAGAAAATTAAGAATGAGCTGCAGAACAGTTCAAACTGCTTGACTTCAAGATCTTCAGACCTCTCCTCTGTCCTAGAATGCCTCGTCCGGTAGCCTCCCCGCAAAGACAGCGTGCTCACTGCTGCTTTGATTAGAAATCCAGAGATAGGGGTGCCTGGGTGGCACAGCAGTTAAGCGTCTGCCTTCGGCTCAGGGCGTGTTCCCAGCGTTATGGGATCGAGCCCCACATCAGGCTCCTCCGCTATGAGCCTGCTTCTTCCTCTCCTACTCCCCCTGCTTGTGTTCCCTCTCTCGCTGGCTGTCTCTATCTCTGTCAAATAAATAAATAAAATCTTAAAAAAAAAAAAAAAAGAAATCCAGAGATATACCAACCACCAATTTCTTGGGGAGTCTAGAGTCACCTCCCCCTGCTCTGTCATATCTTGTAGAGTCTTGAATGTGGATAACAACCCGAGAACATATTCTATTTATTTATTTATTTATTTATTTATTTATTTATTTATTTATTTTTTAAAGATTTTATTTATTTGACAGAGAGACACAGTGAGAGAGGGAACACAAGCAGGGGGAGTGGGAGAGGGAGAAGCAGGCTTCCCGCTGAGTAGGGAGCCCAATGCGGGGCTCGATCCCAGGACCCCGGGATCATGACCTGAGCCGAAGGCAGACGTTTAACAACTGAGCCGCCCAGGCACCCCGTGAGAACATATTCTTGCCATGTGTGGTGTGGTTGGGTGTAGAGGTGGGTTGGCGTGGGGATGAGGGATAGTCGAGCTGTCAGAAGCTAGAACAGTAATGTATCAGTGTACCCACTCTACCACCAAAGGTCCTCCATCCTCCCTCCCCCTAACTCCCTGGGCCCAGATGAAATACCCATAGTCTTGACCAGGACTTCCCAAACTTCCCTGATGATAAGGGTTGCCTGAAGGGCTTGTTAAAAATATAGACACTTAAGCCCTTCCTCTGAAGATTTTCATTCCATAAGACTGGGGTGAGACCTGGGTCTAGATATTTATATTCTTAGGCACTGGTTATGGGTCAGTTAACACAGGTCAGTGCTTACCCTATGCAAGAAGCTCACGATTCAGAATGAAAAGGACTCAATCCCTTGCCTTGATATGAACTCAGGGCCTATAGGGTTACTGACAAATAAACATATAAGTTTACTTGAAGACATAGTGGGAAAAGCACAGGGTACAGTGGGAAAACGGGGCAGGTTATCTAACCCAGACGAAGTGAGGTAGGGGTTGGCAGATCCTAAGGCGGTCAGCTCTGACACAGCCCACACTCTTATCCTGAGATGAATGGGATCTTTCGGCTTACTCCACCAGCCAACTGGAGGCTCCCCACTTTCGGTCCTCTCTTGCTCTGGATCCAGAAATCACCTGCTGTGGGTCAAGGATGGTGGCGGGTCAAGGACGGAGGTGGAAGGGCTTGGTCTGAGACTCCTCCCTGTACCTGTCCCTTTCCAGTTCCCAAACCTCATACTTGTTTGCTTCATATACGACCCTCAATTTTCCCTGGGTTAGACATTTTATCTCGTTTATTTCCCATGAGCAGCGCTGCTCAGCTCAAATGACAGCCTGGCTCGAATGGATGCCCTTGACTGAGGTGGTGCCAGAGAGCACCTCTGCCTCCCCATCCCCCTACCTCAAGCCCTCCTCTGGACATTTCTCTGCAGAGGTGGGCACAGATGACATGTTGCTGGGCCGTGGCACTCTGGCATTGCTGGAGGGATCCAGCTCACATGGAAGAAGTTGTCTGGTCCTCACCCCTGTGTCGTGGAGCTCAGTGGCTCCTAATCCCCTGGTGTCAAAACCCAATTCATCTTGCTGGGTCAGGTGCTGTCTGAGTTCCCTAAGCCCCCTGAGGAAATCACAGGGAAGAAGGGAGGAGAGCTCCAGTCTTTTGTCAACTGCGGCAAGTTTGGGTGATTAAGCTAAAAAAGCAAAGTCGTTTTGGTCCAGAGGATTAGTTTTGAGGTGTGTTGCAAGTCTAGAAGTAACTTATTGCCTGGGAGGCAAACCAAACCCAAGATGACTCTCAGCTAATTGCTTGCCTTCCCCTGTGCCAAGCCTAGTTCCTTGGTATATAAAGGCCAGCCTCCGCTTTGTCCCCATCCTCGGCCTTACCCCTCTCAGCTCTTGCTAAGTGACTGCTAGCTGACCTCCCAGCTCTCTCACCATGAGCAGACAAGTCTGCAGGACGTCTGGGGGCGGCAGCCAGGGCTTCTCGGGCCGCTCCGCCGTGGTCTCCGGCAGCAGCAGAATGAGCTGTGTGGCCCGCTCCGGGGGAGCCGGCGGAGGGGCCTGCGGGCTCCGGGGTGGAGCGGGCGGCTTTGGCAGTCGCAGCCTCTACGGCCTGGGCGGCAACAAGAGCATCTCCATCAGCGTGGCTGGCGGCTCCCGGGCTGGTGGCTTTGGGGGAGGGCGTAGCAGCTGTGGCAGCGGCTTTGGGGGTGGCTATGGAGGTGGCTTTGGTGGTGGCTTTGGTGGTGGCAGAGGAATGGGAGGTGGCTTTGGAGGAGCTGGTGGCTTTGGTGGGGCTGGTGGCTTTGGAGGGGCTGGTGGCTTTGGAGGGGCTGGTGGCTTTGGTGGAGCTGGTGGCTTTGGAGGGGCTGGTGGCTTTGGTGGAGCTGGTGGCTTTGGTGGAGCTGGTGGCTTTGGCGGGCCTGGTGGCTTTGGTGGGCCTGGAGGCTTTGGTCCTGGTGGCTTCCCTGGGGGAATCCAGGAAGTGACTGTCAACCAGAGTCTCCTGCAGCCCCTCAATGTGGAGATCGACCCCCAGATTGGGCAAGTCAAGACCCAGGAGCGGGAGCAGATCAAGACCCTCAACAACAAGTTCGCCTCCTTCATCGACAAGGTGAGGGCAAAGCTCAGAGGTGCCATGGAGGGTTTTGGCTGCCCAGGGTGTTGGTATAGGAAGACACCAGTGGGATCTGCCAGGCTTACAGGCAAGGGTATTGGTTTCTTGTCCTAGTTCTGCCTTGGGCCCTCAGGACAGCGGGCATGCCTCTTTGGCTCTTCAGGCCCTGTTTTCCCAGCTGTGAAACAGGGAAAGGATCCCAGCCCCTGATTTCCTTCTAGGAAGAGGACTATAGAAAACGAAGTGAGGGTCCAAATATGTTTGTTCTCCTTTGAAGAACAGGGCATTAGCCATGAAATTATTATAGCTAACATTCAATTTCTCTTGAAAGGCAACTTCTTGATAATCTAAACTAGCTGGTAATCAAATTTGCATCAGTGCAAACTTTGCCTCTCAGTGATGAGTGCTGGCAACTGATTTACCTTCTGAATGGTGCTGTGTTTTAGCCGATATTAATTTGAGCCGTCTATGCTGGGGCAGGGAAGGGTGTGCTAGGTCTGGGAATGAGCCTGGGGTTTGAAGTTAAACCCAGGTCATCCATAAGCTGAGTAACTGAAAGGGGGAACAACTAGGGAAAAGATGAAACAACTTAGGAAAAGTTAGACCCTGTTGACTGTTTTCACTGCTTGCGGGAAGGTAAAATTTTCACTTAAAAAACAATTGCAAATAACTTTCTTTATCCTGATCTGTACTTGTGTTCTGAAGGCTCCCCGTAGACTAGGGCAGTGCTGGCTGTGGCTCTCAGCTTGGTCACCTAGTAGCCAGGTCAGTTTGGGCAACTTAAACTGTTTGAGACTGTTTCCTTATCTACAAAGTGGATAATAACACCTCCCTTATAGGTCATTGCGAGGACTAAATGAGATAGAATAAGTGAAATTAGTAGGTATAGAGTAAACAACACATTGTAGCTCTCTCGTCTAAATTCCCATTCTTCTCACTTAAAAAAAACAAAACAAAACCCAGAAGCTATTGCAGATTGGAGAACTGGGTTCATTTCACATTTCCACTGTTTGGGATGTGTGGCCCCACTTGCCCAACTCAAGAGGCTGTTTCCTTTCCTTTTTTACCTGATACAGGTACGGTTCCTGGAACAGCAGAACAAGGTCCTGGAGACCAAGTGGGAGCTCCTCCAGCAGCAGACCACAGGCTCTGGCTCAGGGCCCAACAACTTGGAGCCTTTCTTTGAATCCTACATCAGCTTCCTGCGCAGGCAGTTGGACTTGGCTCTGGGGGAGAGAGGGAACTTGGAAGGAGAGCTGAAGAACATGCAGGACCTCGTGGAAGACTTCAAAAAGAAGTGAGGGCCTCAACTGGGGAGTTTCCCCTTCTGGGGGATTAGCAGGGAGGTGTAGCCCCAACTTGAGATTTCGACTGTTCCGGGCTGTACCTTCTGCCAATACTCTTGGATGGACTTGTTGAGTGAGGCATGACCGAGAGGAAGGGGGTGAGAAGGTGGGGAGGGAGACTTCAAGGTGGCTGATTATGACAGATATCTCAGGCTCCAGGGACCCCCTTCTGCACTGGCCCAGGTGGATGAGAGAATCAACCCAGAGTTAAAAGCCCTTTGGGATGGAGAGCTGGCCCTCCACTTATTGTACATAGGACTCACCTTGGAAGCTTGTCAGAAATGCATATTCCTGTGCTCCGGTCCTAGATATTCTGAATCAGTAGGTGTGGGGCAGGTCCCAGGAGTCCGAATGCCCCGTAGCTGCCAGGGGTCCCTGCCAGATGGTCTAGGGCCGCACTCTGTAAAGCACTCTTTCAGTGCGTCCAATACCCTGTCTCTGGAGTTTCAATCAGCCTCCTGCTGCATGTTTGGGGTTGTAGTGGATACCCTCGGAGGTCTGCGAGAAGCAAATTGGGCCTCTCGAGGTGGGGCGGGAGCTCCAGACATCCCCGGGATCAGGACCCACAGGGGTGGGCACACCTGCTCTGGGGAGACCCCATTCTGGTTCAACCGCATAAGCCTGCCGGGCACCTAGGCTCTCGGCTGAGCTCCGGGAATCCAGTGGCAACTCAGATTGCCATTGCTCAGAAACCTCTTCTCCTGGAACCATTCCATTTTTCAATCTTCATGAAATCTAGACCCTTGGTGGGAGATTATAGTCATTCATAAGCAGGATTCTCATAAACTTGATGCATTCAGAAGACAGGAGTTTATTCTTACCCCAAATTCTTAGAAGAAGCACCTCTAATTAATGGAAAGAGAAACAGAGCAGAGGCAGAAAACCCGGTCTGAGCAAATACCTCTCTGGGTCTCATATACACCCGTTGCTCTTCGCGATGTCTCTCAGAGCCAGGCAAGAAGTCGGGCTCCTCGAAGTCTTCTCCCATCCTGCCTACCCACACTCCAGCCTGTCACCCGGACTTGGGGCGGAGAAGCGTGAGGCAGCGGTCTCAGCTCTGAACGGCTTCTAAGCCAGACTGGTTACATAATTCTGGGGGCTCAGTGCAAAATGAAAATGCAGGGCCCTTGTTAAAAAAGAAGAATTTCAAGATGGCGCCAGCAGAGCATTAGAGTGAAGGAATGTGAGGACCTTCTGAGCCCAGGCCCTGTGGAACTGCACAGGCCACATGCCCATGAAGTTGGTCCTGTCTCTGGGTGAGGGGATTCTGCACTGATGCTTGGAATCCTCTTTTTTTTTTTAATTTTTTTCCTTTTACTTCTGAAATGTCACTGTCCAGACGCGTGCTTCTTTCTGTCCCAGGTATGAAGATGAGATTAACAAGCGCAATGCGGCTGAGAACGAGTTTGTGGGGCTCAAGAAGGTAAGAGAGCTGGGAAGAGCCAGTCGAGGCTCCATTTCTGGGCACTAACGCCATGGAGTCAGCTGCCCTGGGGCATAGGGACCCTATGCTGTGTGTGGGGTCTACAGTTCTCCTTACGTTTTTGGAAACAAAGGAAGCTGCTCTAAATACATTGTTGGTGAGGAAGACATCTTACAATGTTCCTGTGATTAGTGAACTGATTAGTAATGCGAACTAATAATGAAGGTTTTATGTGTAGCATTAATCAAGGTTTTTAGCTACAAGTGCACCCTGGGTGTTATTAATAATAGCAATCCTCCAGTACTTGCAGCTGACTTAACCAGTCATCATAAAGACGAGATAGTGAGAAGAATAGCCTCATTCTATTCGGAAGGTTGGTTAAGTACCCCAAACCCAAAGTCCCATGTTAGATAAACGTGATTTTTCTACACTTATGCCAATGCCTCGCTAATATGGTTCATATTTTGTGAAAGCATTGGGGTTTAATTGGTCAAGGCAACTAAAGGGAAGAAAACCACTTTGACTTAGAAGGGAAAGTGAGGAGTGGAAATTAGGAGGAGGGCAGGGGAAGGACGAAGAGGAAGGAAGAAGGCTTAGGAAAGAGCTGTGGGTGGTTGGGGGACAGTGGGTCATTCTTTTGGGTTTCTGATGTCCTGCCTTCACTCCCTGCAGGACGTGGACGCGGCCTACATGAACAAGGTGGAGTTGCAGGCCAAGGTGGACAGCCTGACGGACGAACTGAACTTCTTGAGGACCCTCTATGAGATGGTGATTCCTTGATTCCTCGGTTTGCCAAGCTCCAGAGCCTTCTCGTCTGCATCTTCTCAGACATGCTTCCCGAGTAGGACATTAGGGGTTATTCAAGTGGCAGAACACCCCCAAAAGCAGCAACAGGGCTCAGAACTCAGCCCTCACCCGGGAAATGCTAACTTAGCTCCCCCAGCCTGCATGGACATGGGCCGTAGGGCCAGGGTCCCTCTCTGCCTTTGTTTTCCCCCTGCTCTCTGTCCATGTTGTTCTACACCTTCCCTCTGACTCCTGTACCAGTATCCTAGCTAGCCCCTTCACGGTACCCCCCCCACCGTAGTCCCATGGAAACCCACACAGTCGGCCCCACTGGCTGATACGCTCAGGCTGACAACCTCATTGTATTCGCACATTTACTTTTTCCTTTAACTTTGTTGTCTGGGATCCTTTAGCCTACAGCCAGGCCTGAAATGCAAGCTTATTTTTCTAACTGTCCCATTCCTGGCCCCATTGTTGGGATATTTCTGCTGACAGAAGATTCTTGGATGTCTTCGTTCCCAGCATCTTCTGGGACCAAGGGACGGTGAAAATGACCATCCATGTTCCCCATAGGAGCTGTCTCAGATGCAGAGTCATGTCAGTGACACGTCTGTGGTCCTGTCCATGGACAACAACCGCTGCCTGGACCTGGACAGCATCATCGCCGAGGTCAAGGCCCAGTACGAGGACATCGCCCAGAGAAGCAAGGCGGAGGCCGAGGCGCTGTACCAGACCAAGGTGGGAGCCTTCTCCTTGCTCCCTTACTCTAGGCTTAAGTTTTGCTGACCAAGAATGTTCTAACACTACAAGACCATGTTGATTGGTTTCTCCTCTGTCAGCTTGGGGAGCTGCAGACCACTGCTGGCAGGCACGGGGATGACCTGAAGAGCACGAAGAGTGAGATCATGGAGCTCAACAGGGTGATCCAGAGGCTGCGGGCCGAGATTGAGAATGTTAAGAAGCAGGTGGGTCTGTACCTAAAGGAGAGATCCTGGGGGTCTTCTGGGCCCTGGAGAGAAAGAGAAACAACAGCTGTGTCTCTGCCACACGCTCTCTCTGTCCTTTCATGGTGTCACATGTGGTATAGCTGGGAGAGTCCATTCTCCCTGAGATTCCTCCTCGAATCTGAGCTTCTTGGAAAGCTCCCTAAGGAGAGATGGTTGCTCATTCTGGCTTTCCCAGCAAATCTTGCGACTGTAGAGATCGCCTTAAACACTCGGTTTCAGTAGAATCTGCCTTCAGTGAACTATTATGCGCTTCACACAACCTCAATGGCTAATTTGTATCACTGAAATAAAGTGATTTATTAGGTAAGGGAGTTTTTCACAGTCTTGCAAAAAAGAACCAGTTACTAGACCACTATTACCTTTACCAGCAAAGCAGTCTTCCTTTTCTTGATGAGACATGAGTTAATTTCAATGGACCAAAGATAAATTGACCAACTGTAAAATGGAATTCTGTTTTCTGGGCATGTACCCTTGTGATTTCTAAGGAAGGGGATGGAGGGATGTGGAACGGGGAAGAGAACTTTCAGGAAAGATCAGCTGTTTGTTTCTTGGTCACTCTGCTAATTGGTCTCCTCCCTCTCCCTGCCCTAGAATGCCAACCTGCAGGCGGCCATTGCTGAAGCTGAGCAGCGTGGGGAGCTGGCCCTCAAGGACGCCAACGCCAAGCTCCAAGGCTTGCAGACTGCCCTCCAGAAGGCCAAGGATGACCTGGCCCGGCTGCTGAAAGAGTACCAGGAGTTGATGAACGTGAAGCTGGCCCTGGACGTGGAGATCGCCACCTACCGCAAGCTGCTGGAGGGCGAGGAGTGCAGGTGGGCTGCTGTGGGGTCAACATTCTCCAGGTAGGATTTTAGAGTGACCTTTGATAACAAAGAAAGAGAGCAAGATGATTGGAGAGGACAACCCAGACAAAGGGTAAGGAATCTTCTGAATGACAGAATTTGGCATTCGAGCACGCCCCTTGTTTGGTCAATCAAGATCATCCAATTCTCCAATCTACCGTGGCCAACAGCGTTGTATTGCCTAGCTCTACTGACCCCCCTTACAGGCAATGAGCAAGGAAAAGTGCTTTGGGGTTATAACGACAGTTATAGTGCGGTCCACTGACCGTTCTGAGATGATGTTCTATGCTGTCCAATACGGTAGTTATTAGTCACTCGAGTACTGAAATGTGGCTAGTGCCACACAGGAACTGAGTTTTACACTTATTTTAATTTAATTCTAATAAATTTAGCTAGCTTCATGGGGCTAGCAGTTACCTTACTGGACAGCACAGTATAGACAGTCCTGGCCCTCCACTCCTGGGGCCGAGTTCACAGGGAAAGTGGCTGACGCACACATACTCTGGGGATATAGCACAGTAGCAAGAAGCAGGTAAGGGCTTAGCGAGTGGATATCAGATGCCAAAGGACCGTCAAGGATTGAGAGATCTTTCTACTGACTAGCTGCTCTATGCATCCTACGTTTAGCCTCTGTCCTCAGGCAGCTCCCAATCTGATGGAGGAAGCAGAACTCAGGTGTGAGAAGGAACCTTAAGGATTTTTTATCAGTCTCTATGAAAAGGAGTGGGAGGGATGATGGTGCTATGTGTACTGGGAATGGTGGGATGAGGACGGAGTGGTCGACAACAGTGGGGCAAGGTGCGCAGACATGCTCCCTGTCTGCTCAGGTACGTGGACACGCCTGCTCCATGAACAAGAACGAGGCATAGGATGATGAGTCGTGTGGGCAGGACATTTTCAAACTCCTCATGTGTTGAGTGTCAGCCCCTCTCACATGTTACCCATCTGAACCACCAAAGGGCTAACCAACTGGGAGAGGGGTGTTGAGCAGTTGGCCTGGAACGAATGGTCTGGAAACGAAGGAACGAGGATGGACAGATGGAGAAATGGAGGGTGGCTGGAGAAGCTCCTGAACACCTCAATTCCCCCCAAGCAGCCTCTTTTCCTGGCGGGATGGGGTCATGGAGGCACTTGGAATAGCCTTTCTTCCCCTGGGGGCTTGACCCCTCGTAGGGAAATAGGGAGGCGTGGCTCCCAAGGTTATGAACCCTCAGCTGTTGGCTAATGACTCATGGCAGAAACAATCCACATCTCCTTCTCTTCCTTTTTAGGATGTCTGGAGAGTGTCAGAGCGCTGTGAGCATTTGTAAGTAGCCCTTCAAAAACTTTCTCCCTGGGATGCAAAAAGGGTGACCAGAAACATCCTGACTGCCTGACCCGCAGCGGGAGAGCTTGACCCATGCCAGCAGGCCAGGCCACCAAACAGTGCTAGAGTCTCTGGCCGTGGCCACACTCTCCCCCGCTAGCATAAGCAGGGAAACTCTGAGGCCAAAGCTAAAATGCCTGTGGTCTTGGGGAGTTCCCTAGGCTGGAGAACCAGAAACTTCTGTGGATGCTGCCAGCTCCTGTTTCCGGGGGACACCAGAGGGCCAGGCTCACTCTTATCATTCCCCAGCTGAGGCCTCAGGGAAGCTGAGCACCTTTCTGACATTTGCACAGCCAAGCAGGGCAGAGTTGCGATCCCGACCCGGGCCTTTGCCTGAACGCAGTGCCTGTTCTCCACAGCGGTGGTCAGCAACGTCACCAGCACCAGCGGCGGCTCTGGTGGCAGCCGTGGAGGGTTC
The DNA here is from genome assembly GCF_024610735.1 of Ursus americanus. Lineage (NCBI taxonomy): Eukaryota > Metazoa > Chordata > Mammalia > Carnivora > Ursidae > Ursus > Ursus americanus. The sequence continues at coordinate 43,677,400 of NC_142151.1, read as the reverse complement.
AGCGGCGGCAGCAGCGGTGGCTACAGAGGCGGCGGCAGCAGCAGCAGCAGCAGAGGCAGTAGTGGGGGCTATGGAGGGGTCAGCGGCAGCAGTGGCAGCGGCAGCAGCGGCTACGGGGTCAGTGGTGGCCGCGGTGGGGGCTACCAGAGCGGCAGCAGTGGCAGCAGCTCGGTGAGTCAGAGCGGAATTGGCTCTGGCTCTGGCGGCATCCAGACCTCAGCAAGCAGCGGCTATCGGTCTGGCAGCGGAGGCAGCATCGGCATCCGCTTCTCCCAGACCACCGGCTCGGGCCAGCACTGCTCCAAGTGACCGTCCGGGGCTAAGTGTCCGTGCCCGCCCGCGTCCCTCTCAGCCTGCCCCCTGCGCTTCCCACTCTGCTTGGCGTCCACAATTGCCAACCCCAACCTTGCTTTTCTTCGAGTTCCCCGGAGAAGGGGCTGAACTTCTTGGCTCCTCCATCCCCAAGATCTCTCCTAGGCCAGGGAGGTCCAGCTGCTAATCCCAGATGACGACGTCCCTGACGACGGTACCAGTACCTGAGCCCAAACTACGGTGGGCCTTCCCAGCCTGGCCTGTTCCCACGCTGGCCCATCTCCCTCTCTCACTGGGAGTTGATGGTCTGAAGCAGCCGTGTTTCAGCCCTGTTGAGGAGGGGGATGCTAGAGGGTGAATGGTCAAGTTCTCTGGACTGTTGGTTCTCAGGGTGCCGTCCCCACCTCTGGGCATCATGTCCTAACTCACCTCTGCCCCTTTAATTCCCCCAGCTCTGGATCCTCTGGTGATGATTGTGTTGCACTTTCTTTTCTCAATAAATTGCACTGTATTTCACATTCTGGTGTTTGGCTTTCATTCAAGGGGTCATAGAATAAGCTGAGGTCCAAGAGTGGTGAGAAATCAGGTGTGGGTGGTGGTCTTCTAGAAGTTCACTTGTGGGTATAAAGGAGACTCCATAGTCTTGGCTTCTCCTCTATCCATTTGGCCAGATTCTTGTGATAGGTCTGCCCAAGAGTACTTATGTTGCTTAAGTGAGGACCCGCACTCCCAAGGAGGTCTTCCCGTCCATCCTCCCTGCCTCTGAGCAGGCCTCTGGGGCCCAGTCTTGGAAAAAGAAGGTGTTGTGGTTCGTCAAGGGAACAGACTCTGCTGGGACTGCGGCTCGTTTTCTCCAACCCTCATACCAGCCGGACACAGCAAGTTCCCTTACTGCAAGCACAGCTCTTGGAGTCTGGAGGGGTCAAGGCATAACACCCTCTTTTCCCTGACCAGGTTCTGAGCCAATTAAAAAATAAGACGAAAGAATGAGCAAATGGAGCGCCCGTATTGCCTTTATTACTAGCAAGGCAGGTATTAGAGAATATAGTTTATACCCCTGATGGAATGGGTTTCCTAATACAGGACCTCAGGATTAGGGCAGATTTCCCACCTGGGCAGACACAATATAGGGTCCTCATGGCCTTCCCTATGTGGTAAGGCCCCTCATGGGAGACAGGAGAGCAGAATATCAGTTTGCAAGGAACAGTCAGATCTTAAGAGACGGAGGGGTGGAGCTGTGCATGCGCTGTTCTTCCTTCCAAACTCACTCATCAGGTAAGAAAGCGAGAGTAGCAGGGCCACTAGCGGACTTCACTCCCGATGGATGTAAAATTAGGATCGAGGAAGATGCATGCTTGCTCTTACACTGGCATGTCCCGGCTGTTCCCAGAAAGCTGAAACCCAACCCCAGGGGGGACAGGGACAATGAGACAGCCACTGAAGGAAGCAGGGGAACTGAGAGCTGCGGTGGAGTGTCTGTTCCTTTCCTCAGGCCCCAATCCAATCCCGTCTGCATGTCTTTGAGCATGGTAAAATTCTGGTTTTTAAGTCACTGTAGATTATACATATCTCCCCACACCCCAGAAGTCAGATCAGGGCTGGACTAATGAGAGGTCGTCTGTACATTTTCTGATGGGCCGAGAAGAGGGCCAGGACCTGGCTTCCACGTTCTTGAGCTGGATCTGATCTCCTACGCTCACCCCATCTGATTTCTGAAATACCCTAGCCCTGGTCTCAAGCCTTGGAGGAGACTAATTTTAAAGTTCCTACACTTGAGAGTGTAATAAATCCTTGCCTATCTTTTCCAAAGCCTGCTGGCAGGAGGTCGCCCCCTTCCCCATTTACTCTTCGGCACAACTCTGGGTACTGTGGGAGAAAGGCCACTCTGGTTTGCTGCTCTTACTGGTCTTTTGGTGACATTACAAGAAGCATCACCAATCCCTAGGAAGACACCCGAGATGCTCTGCTCCTTGTGTCGCCTAACTTCCTGGGTAGAGGCTGACTGCACTGCACTAACCCAGCTCTCATCAGACTGAAGCAGCAGGGTTTGGGGATGGCCACTCAGTCTCTTCTCCATCATTCCATGGGTGGAGAGCTTGCTCCTGAGTGCTGTCTCAGGGCCCCGACCAGCGTGTGGGGTATGCAGGGAACGTTTGGGGTGTCAACTGAAAGAATGGAGAGAGTCATAAGAGCAGGACCTCCCTCCCCTCAGCCTGGAATAGGTCACACCCCAAGGCAGAATGAAGCTGAAAGTTGACAGTGAGAGCCTGGCACCTTATGAGCCCTTGCAAGAAGAGATGGTGGAGGAAGTTAGGGAAGAAGGTAGTGAAAGACTATAGGATGCTTGAAATTGAGAGAGGGGGTTGATCGAGGCATGTTGGAGAAGAAGCCTGGAGCAGGCCTGGGAAGGAGAGTCTGGGAAACGTGGAGGAAGGGCAAGGTTATAGAGCAGATATCCAGACCAAAGCCCAGGAAAATTCTAGGACTAGCATCATGTTTCATGGTCTTGACATAGGCTGGAACTAAACCACGTGCTAGTGGAGCGGGGAAGCTTCCAAGGTGAGGGCATCACGTGTGAGGCCAGCCTAGGGGCTGGAGAGAATCGATTATCTCGAAGTGTATGGGAAGCTTGCAATCCTGAGCTTTCTGAGCCACGAAGAATCCCTCAAATTCATCTCTCATGTGAAGACCGAGCTGCGGCGCTTTTGAAGGCTGCCGGACTATGTAGACTTGGTTTTCACCTTTATGGAACGGTCAGAGGGGTGACAGGAGTCTTCCCAAATTGAAACTTGAAATCCTACCAGTTACGTCTTTACGATTAAACAACCTGTCTCCTAAAAGCAACTGTTTCTTCATTTGCCATCCTTTATCTTTTCTTCCCCCCCTTTTTTTTTTTTAATAGATTTACTTATTTGAGAGAGAGAGGTGTAGGGAGAGGGAGAGAGAGAATTTCGAACAGACTCTGTGCTGAGCGGAGCCTCACGCCGGGCTCAATCCCATGACCCTGAGATCATGACCTGAGCTGAAATCAAGTCAGATGCTTAACCCACTGGGTCACCCAGGCACACCTATCTTTTATTCGTTATCCTTACTCTTTCCCTCTTTGTCTAAAGATCTTTCTCTAGATTATAAAAACAATACATACCTGTAACGAAAATTTATAAAATTTAGGAAAGTAAAAAAAAAAAAAGAAGATGATCTATAATTCCACCTCCCTATGGCGTTTTCCTGTGTGTATGCATGTCCCTGCACACACGCACATACATCGAGATAGGTACGTGTAAATGTATCATCTTTTACAGACGGAGACCTTAAAAATACATACTGCTTACAGCCTGATTTTTCACTTCCTCTATTGTGAAATTGATCCGTAGTCATTCAACAACTAGACTGAGCGCCTCTCATTTTCCAGACGTTGTGCCGGGCTCAGGAGCAGAGTGGAGAACATGTGTAATCTCTGCTCTCACAGAGCTTACAGTCTAGCTGGGAAGAAACTTACCAAATAATATTTTCCTTTAACAACCAATAGAGATGGAGATCATTATTTTCTTTTTCAGTGCAGATTCTCATTTTTACTTAAAACCCGCCACAAAGGTACACATTGGGAATTAAACAGCATTTTTTCCGTCTTTCTAGAAGTGTGACATACATATTTTCTGGTCATTAATAGTCTACCAAACAAACAGAGTTGGAAGGGCAGAACTTGAAGAATCACATTTTTACCAAGCTCTTCTTAATCCCAGCCCCCAAACCTAACAAACTTGACTAGGTTGTGGGCTATCAGTGAGGTTGTTCAGTGGGGTGGAGTCCGGAGCCGACAACAAAGGAAGAATTCTTGAGACTTCTTTGCTGCAAAATGGTGGTTTATTAAATAAAGCACAGGGACTGGACCCGTGGGCAGAAAGGGCGGCTGCCCTGGGTTGTGAGCGGTGGCTGATTATATACAACGGGGCTGGGGGAGGTGAGGAAAAAGGGAGGTTGAGAAAATTCCTTCATATGTTAAAGAGGACTCACAGGACACCGGAGTTGTCAAGTTAAGGTTGTTTTTCCCTCTAGCAAGGCATTAACATGAAGATAATTGGGAACTTCCTGGAGGCTGTGGATTATAAAGACATTTAATTGCATTTACATTCCCTTCCGGAAGCTAGGTTATTGATAGAAATGTATTGTTCTTGTAAATTGCTAAGACATTTGTAAATTGCTAAGACATTTGTAAACTGCGGGAGACTCAAATCTTGCAGGATTGTGGTATCTGTAGGTTAACTATTTCTTCGTCCTTTAGGGCAGCCTGGAGTGCCTGAAGAATGTCACGTACATCCCATGGGGGGGGGGGGTTGTGGGGTGTCAGTTTCCGCTTTGTTCTCAGCTTGCCTTCTGTTCCCTCGTCAAACTGATTGATACATAAAGGATTTTAAGCAAATCTGCATAAATACTTAACACGCCATAAAAAAAGATAACTTCAGTCTATTTCCAGCATACATTCCTTGCTGTCCAGTGAAATAGTAACTCCAACGAACAAAGTATTTTTGCCTTCACAGAACAGACAGCTAAAAATTACAGCCATTTAATACTTAGATCTTTAAGTGGGTAATCACAGAAATTCTAAGTTTGAACCAACCAGATTAGTCTGAGGATTCATCTACAAAAATATTTTTTTCAGGGGCACCTGCTGGCTCAGTTGGTAGAGCATGCGACTCTTGACCTCAGGATTGTGAGATCAAGTCTCACATTGGGTGTGAAGCCTGCTTTAAAAACATTGCAAAATTTCTTTTTTTCCCCCCAAAAATGATTATTAAAAAAAGATTTCTTTTGCAGCAGAGGGACTACATCAGGACTAGAAGAAGTGATAAAAGAACTGCAAACCCAAGACTAAGAGTTGATTTTCACACATAGCTTTTGGGTAAAAGACATCATTTTTTAGTTTTTTCCCACAGCCTAGACTAGTTCTAATTTTCCCATCATGGTGGGCTGAAAAGAGAGGCGTTTCAGAAATCTGAAGATAGGGGCAGGGGTTTTAACACCGTAGATTAACATTCGTAAATAGTAAAAAACTCCACCCAGGTGGGCCATTGGGTTTGATGGACCAAAACTCTAAACCAAGCGAAAGATTTCATTACAAATTCTGCAGGGACTTGGAGGGGAGTGGGCTTCCCTGGCTTGCTGCCGTCTGATTAGTTGTAAACTTTGCCTGGGACATTCAGAAAAGATGAGCTGTGGCTGGGGCAGGGACTGAGGTGCTAACTGGGTCAGTCTACCCAGCCCACCTCCTGCCTTGTTTGTGCATTCTGGATATCTCCCCCTCCCCCTCCCCCTAGCTGGGTTTCTGCGGACTCCGCTGTGGTTCCCCAGGTCTTTGAAGTCAAGACTCCTATTAACTGATCTCTGGCTGGTGGAGATAAACTTCTAAGCATTTTCTCTGCCTCTAGGCTGCTGGGGCTAACCTCCCCCAATCTGCCTTTTACTGGTAACTGGGGAGAGCAATTGCCAAAGGTATGCATTAGAGCTCCTTTCTCCTGCTACTGTTTAGATTCAAGCCAGCTTCTGCCTTATTAAAGATGCAGTTACTCTGTCAAAGCCTACACAGTCCACATTTAAAAGCCCATATATTTATTTCATGCACCCTTTGCCCAGAGAAACTGGTAATTAAGATGCAGGGTCTTAGCTGTCCAACAGTAATCCTTTGTGATGGAAATACAAAGAAAACCTGGGACTTGAGGCATTTCTAACAGTTGTTTTCAGCTTTGCATAATTATTGCAGTTCGGTTAGAATTAAGTACACATTTTTTTTGAGAGAGAGAGAGAAAGAGGGAGAGATGACGGGCCGAGGGAGGGAAAGAATCCCAAGCAGGCTCCACACCCAGTGTGGAGCCTGACATGGGCCTTGATCTCACGACCCTGAGATCATGACCTGAGCTGAAGTCAAGAGTCAGACGCTCAGTACCCCAAGTACGCATTTAACAGTTGAATGGGTCTACCCAATTTCCCCACCCACACACGGCTGCTGCGTGTGAGTCTTCTGACTATAATCCCTGCCTCACCAACCACACACCGACACACACAGAGACACACACACTCACACCCACGTGCCTGCCTTTTTGAAACAGAGAAGCCTTTGTTAAAAAACAAAATTCAGTTGAGTAAATGTGAAGATCTGATTGGCTTTATGAAATGATTCAAGAATTGGGCGGCATCTCGTCTAGTAAGTATACGGGAGATCCACTGAACTAAATGAAAGGATTTTCAAGGAAGAGAGAGGGCATTAAAAAAAAAGAGAGAGAGAGAAAAGAATTTATTAGCAAGGAATGCATTGTCTAGGCAAGGTGACCTTTCTAAGAGGAGTGGAAGGGGGTCTAGCAGTGAATTTCCTGGTATTGACCAGGAAATTCCTCATTGACTGGCTAAAGGCTCCATTCCTGGGTGGGTGAGGGGGGTTGAAAAGTGCAGTTAGGTTAGGCACTAAATCTTGGTGTGCTGACTTGTCCTAAATGATGCTGTTTTGGGGCCCATGGTTTTCCTTTTAACACACTAAACAGCAATAGGACAGCCCTCCGCCCCCATCCCTGCGAACACGCGGACCCACACCGGGTGAGGACCCTGGTGAGAGACAGTTACGTTTGGTTGGTATGCAAGAGGCGATCTTCTGTCATTGTACCTAATGCCTACTGAGTGCTTATTAGGCACCAGGACCTGCTCCAAGACGATCCTTACAACCGCACCGTGAGGTAGATCACGTGGTGAACTTTATCTTATTAATGCGAACCGATGAGGGAACAGAAGGCAAGCTGAAGACAAAGCAGAAACTGACACCCCGCAACCCCCCCCATGGGATGTACGTGACGTTTCTCAGGCACCCCTGGCTGCCCGAAAGCTAAGGAAAGGGAAAACAAATAGTTAACTGACAGAGATCACAATCCTTCAAGACCCGGGTCTCCCTCAGTTGACACCTGTCCTAGTGATTTACAAGGAAGAAGCTTTCTTATCGATAGCCTAACTTCCAGAGACCCATAATTCAGTTTCCTGAAGCCCTAACACTACCATCCCCTCCATAAAATTGAAGGAGGCTGAGGCAGAAGGAAATGTAAATAAAATGGAATTTCTTTTAAACCTGAAGCCCATTGACAAGGACTTGTGATCATTCCTCCGGGAGACTTCCAATGGTCTTCATGTTAGTGCCTCATTAGAGGGAGGGACCGCCTTGGCTTGCCAATAACCAGATAGCCAGTATCCTGAGAGTCTTCTTTAGCATATGACAGTCCTTCTGGACGCCCCCTTTGTCCTCACCTCCACAGCTCCCAAGTATATAATCAGCCGCCCCTCACAACCCGGGGCAGCAGCTCTTTCTGCCCACGGGCCCTGTCCCCGTGCTTTAATAAACCACCATTTTGCACCAAAGACGTCCCAAGAATTCTTTCTTGGTTGTCGGCTCTGGACTCCACCCCACGGAACCTCACCGATATTCCAGAACCTCATCAGAAACCAAGGCACAGCATGTCAGGCAACTTATGAAAGTCATGTAACTAAGAGCTGGGACTCAAGCAGTTTTACTACAACATGGCTTGACTGACCCAAAGACCAGTAGGATACAAGGGAAGAATAGGTGTTTCAGTAGTAGATTCTTTTTGCCCCAAGACTCACGATGTCCAACTCTGGTGTTCCAAGGTCTCCTTCACCTGTCTGGTCTTTTTGTGAATTAGAAACAGGTGTCCACTCTGTGCAGACCCAACTCCATAGTCTGGGCAGAGGACAGCACTTTGTGTAAAGTAAAAGGTGCCTGCACTCTGGACGGACACAGATCATGCCACAGCACACAGGTTGGTGACCAGAGTATGGGTTAGATATTGGTCCCTTTTCACACTCTTGACTTGGAACTCTTGTCCGGGACACAACCCACACAAATGTACACGGCAGCCCTGGTGGTTTTGTGTTTGAGCTCTGAGATCTGGGGAGGAGGGGAAAGATCTCTAACTCTTTGTTGACTCTTTGGTCTCCAGTCTCTGCAGATGGACTGCCTCTACACCCTCTCACCCAGGATTGGCACTATCTTTCTAGAACAAGACAGTAATAATACCACCGCTTCTTTTAACCTGCTGTCCAGTGGCCCAGGGTCCCACAGAATCTTAGGGGTTGAGATTCACTTCAGCCTGCAAAAGATGGGTGTGTGCTTTCTACAGCAAGGAATGCTTTGTCCATATTCTGGACAAATTGGATCTGTCTGTGGTTTATCCACCACATCCAAAAGAAAGGAGCCAAGTTACATGAGAACGAAGACTGGGAACCTATTTATGTGGATTGTAACCTTTTTTTTTTTTTTAAAGACTTTATTTTTGAGAGAGAGAGAGAGAGAACATGCGCGTGCAAGCATGAATGGGGAATGGAAGGACAGAGGAAGAAGCAGACTCTCTACTGACCAGGGAGCCCCATGTGGGACTCGATCCCAGGACCCCGGGATCATGACCTGAGTCGAAGGCAAACACTCAATCAACTGAGCCACCCAGGCACCTGGATTGTAATCCTTTAAGGAATGAAGAGATTCAAAAAATATTAATATGAAGTTATTATATTACATATATTATGTTACATGTATATTAACTTTAATATAAAGTTAGTGAAATGCTACTGAAAACAATGGTTTATATCGAACAACAAGCTAATACTGTGTTTCAACTGTAGACACAGAGAGATCTGAGGGAATGAGGGCCTAAGGGCATCTTTTGGGTTTGGCTTTTAGGAAGCCAGCAAGAAACGTACTCTCAGGGGTGCGGTGCCCATGACGCAGGGATTATGTGCAGAGCAAGAGTTCATGGATTTCAGAGTTGACCAGTGATGGGGAAATGGACACTGTGAATTTGGATTACCCTTCTGAGATCTTTAGTTGAGAAGGGGAAGAGACAGACAGGATAATAGTAAGAAGGTGTCATGGGGTCAAGAGAGGGATTTTAAAGATGGGAAAGACTTGGGCATAGAGGAGAGCTTGAGGATATGGTGGGGAGAATGGTAACCGACTGAGTGAAGAAGTAGAGGAGGCGGGGGTAGGGGAGGCTTCTCGTAGCCCTGTACAAGAGGAAGAAGAATAAGGTGGGTGTGGGGGCAGCCAAGAGTGAAGGCATGGAAGAGATGCCAAAAGGAGATCACTTCTGACAACCTGAATTTTCTCAGGGAAGTAGGAAGCCAAGTCATCTTCTGCAGGCAGGAGGTGAGGACTGAGAAGGGGCTGGAGGAGAGTAGTGGAAGTTTGGGACAGAAGTTAAGCCATGACCAAGAAGCTGACAGGACAAGGGAGGGGTTGAACGCACAGCCAAAGTGGAGATCAGGACTGTCTTGTGCCCCAGATTACACACTTGTGTGATCCCCCAAGCTGTGCTCAGCTTTTATGATAGGAGGGGGAAAGGAAGGTTGTAGCTTTGTCCTGGACATGGGACTTAGTTAGGCTGATGGTGGAAGAGTTAGTGACATAAGGAAATGGAGGGTGCTGGTGAAAAGGTTGTTCAGATGGTTACTAGACTCTTCCCATGAGGGATGGGACAGCATTAATTTTGTTCACCATTCCCTACCACCTGGTCAGTGCCTGGCACATCATAGATGCTCAAAAAGTATTTGTTGAATGAATGAGTAGTACTTAGATTGGGAAGAACAGGAAAAGAGGCCAGGAGAGGGCGAACAGACTCGAAGAACATGAAGGGATGAGGATAATGGGAGTATTTATAAGACTGAAGAGCAGGTGTGGTGGGAAGTAGGTGAAAATAAGCTGAAGGATGACAGTTGTGGCCAGAGAGTGGGGATTTGGGGCTTAAGCTTCCAAGAGGGAACAATTCTTTGCGGTGACCCAGGGCCTGGCTCTCAGTGTGGCTGAGGCGGAGGAGGAAGATGAATGTGATTGAGAAGATCAAGGACTCCCCAGGCTGGGGTGTGGGCTGGCTCATGCTCTCAGAGGTGGAATTCTCCAAGGATGATGGTGAGGGAAAGTGGGGAGCATCATGGGGTCCCAGAACCCCAAGGGTGCGAGAAACCTCAGAGGCGGTTTGGCCCAACTTCCCACCAAACAACAGCAAGAGATTGGCTTGGAGGGAGTGGTAAGGACTTAATCATAAAGTGGGGCACTGGGGAGGGAAGAAGGAGCAAGGGGCAGAGGTGGAAGGGCATTAGAGGTCAAGAGAAGCTCATTCTTCTAGAACAGGAAGCCTAGTCATTTTCTGGGTAGGAGAGTGACACGTCGAAAGTGGTATTTGCCTAAGATCATGTTGGCGGCGATGTGGGAGTGGATGGGAGCGAGGAGAGACTTGAGGCTCTGGGTGGGTCTTTGGGGGAGAAGTGAACCACATCCAATTCCATGACCCACCACAGTTTGCCAGGTCACCGTGACCGGCGTAATTTCTTCCCACGCAACGGGTCAGGCTGGCACACGCCCCTGCATCTGTGTAGATAACATGCTCCCCTCTGTTGCCTTCGGTAGCTTCTGACGATCCTGCTTCAAATAAAGCTACAGTGGTTGCTGCCCAGACTGGTTCCTGCAAGTCTCTTCATCCCAACATGGGATGCTGGCTGTCTTCTTCATCAGACTGGCTCATGATACTTCTTGGGAAGCTTCCATGGCTAACATCCCACCACAGTTCCCATTTCCATCCCCTCCTTTAACTGCAGGAGACAGGTGGCTATTACTGGCTCCGTCCGTGCTTGTCGTGTGTTCTGAGTGAGTGTCAGACTGCCTCCTAGGTATACAGAGCACATTTCTCCTTCCTCTGAACTCCTTGTTCTATGACGTCATAGATGCTCAGTAAATGCCGGAATAGACCAGCTTTTGTTTAAACTCTGGCTCTCATGCTGCCTCGTATGCCTTGCAATGAGTACGTTTCCCACAAAGCTCTGAGAGCTGACTTGCCGTCCCATGAGCTATTCCCACGGTGCCGTCTATGGAGGCGAGGCATGGCGTTAGGTCCATGCGGATGCTGAGGTGCGAACCGATGTGTGTTCCAAGGCCAGTGTAAGCTCCTGCTGGAGGCAGGCCGGACTCTGTAAACTCTAGTACGCCTGGGCTTGCCTGCTTGCCTCCCTCCCTCCCTCCCTCCCTCCCTCCCTCCCTCCCTCCCTCCTACTTCCTTCCTCCCTCCCTCCCTCCTACTTCCTTCCTCCCTCCCTCCCTCCCTCCTACTTCCTCCCTCCCTCCCTCCCTCCTACTTCCTTCCTCCCTCCCTCTTTCCCCTCCTTTTTCCCTTTCTTCTGCCACATGTAACTAGAAGTTACTCAAGTCCTTCACACAGGTCAGATGGCAGTGGACTCATGTCTGACACCCAGTCATGACTTCCTTTCCTTCCAGAGGAGATGCCATAGCAGGCTGGCATGCTCTAGCTCTCCTAACCTCTCTGTTGGGAAGACCTTCCACATCCTTCCCACTGTAGTGTATCCTTTCCCTTGGCCCGTGTTCACCAGAAACCACCAGATTCTGATCGCTCCTCGTAGCTAGGATGGCTGTTGCTATTACCACAAGTGTGGAGTTCTTCATGAAATCACCCGTCTTTTGTTTATTTTGAGGACAATGCAGCCTCTCTCCCAGGCCCCCAATGGGGTCAGGCTGTCACCACAAGCATCCAAGGTGGGATGTGCAGGGGCTTATGAGGGGTAAGAGAGTGTGGGAGGGGCGCCTGGGTGGCTCAGTTGTTAAGCGTCTGCCTTCGGCTCAGGGCGTGATCCCGGCGTTCTGGGATCGAGCCCCACATCAGGCTCTTCTGCTAGGAGCCAGCTTCTTCCTCTCCCACTCCCCCTGCTGTGTTCCCTCTCTCGCTGGCTGTCTCTCTGTCAAATAAATAAATAAAAATAAAATCTTTAAGAAAAAAAAAGAGAGTGTGGGAGTTCAAGGGAGGTTCAAGGCCTTCTGATCAGTTGGGTCCCTTCTCCCCCACCCATGGGCTATCTGGTTGCATTTCCTGTGCACTTAAAATGGTCTTGATACACAGGTGGCATTTTTAGCAGAGAGGGAAGCCAACCACACAAATGACAGCTAATTTAACAGTCTGTGTCTTAAAACTTTATCCTGAGCTCACAGGTATAGGGCTCTGGCCTGAGCCTGGGGTAAGAGATGGTCTGGATGGGAGGAATGTCCTGAGGGACAAGGCTTTCTTGTCCAGTGTGATGATGGAGGTGGGACACATGCCGGGACCCACATAGAGGGGCAGTACCAGAAGTAGAAAAAAGCTGGGCAGCCATTCATTCTACAAAACCTATGAACCCACCATGGGTGTGACACTGTGTTGGGCACTAGGGACCCTGTTGGACCAGACAGATGAGACCCAGCCCTCATGGTGCCTATTGTTGAGGGGACAGGGCTGCAGCCTTCGTGCAGGGAAGAGGAAGGAGGGGAATGCAGACAGTAGGACCCACAGGAGCCTGAAAGGTGGAGGCTTCCAGGAAGGGGGACCGAGGAGGCCTATTTGAAAGAGGAAGAGACCTGGTGCGCGAGTGAAATAGGAGATGCGGCAGCGAGTTGAGCAGGAACAATAACGCCATGCAGGGGGCCACAGGGAGACCGAGGGGACGTTAGAGTTCTCTCGGTCACCCCGATGCTGAACAATGCTAACGCTCAGATGAATGTCTCTCGTATCTAGTCCACTCACGCAGGCCTCTGGGTCAGTCGAGAACATTCTGGCCTGACACCCACCCCTCCGTGACTGGGATGCAGAGGTGCTGCTCGTGCGGCAGAGCCAGGGACAAACCAGCAGAGGCTCTCTGGTGAGTTCCATGGGTGCACGCTGTCAGATTTGGAGGCGCTACAGTCTGGAGGGAGCCCACTTTCCACTCTGTCTCTCCCGGACACGGGAGTCTGCGTGAGCCTCGTTCGTTCTGGGAGGCAGACAGCAGAGTGACACCAGTGGACGCCCAGGGTTTGGGGGGATGCAAAAGCCACAGAGTCACCTAATTGAACCTGCTGCCTCCCGAGCAGCCTGTGCCTGGGGCCCTGGGACTGGGCCATGCCTGGCAGGAACCAAGCTCATTCACCAAGGGAGGGCCCGGTTCGGCCGCGCGCAAAGTCTACAGGAGGCTAATTACAGGAAAGACTTGAAATGGAGACTCTGGGATTACAGCGAAGGAAACTGGTGTGGGGATTAGTTGTAGCCAGAGAAGGAAACCCTGGAAATCATCCAATTAATGAACCAGTTCCCTGGGACCTATAAAAGGGGCCACCTGTCTCCCTGTGTCAAAAGGTGCCCTTTCCTCAGAGGCTTCTGAACCAGGACATCTCCCTGTGCCCAGAGAAAATGATGAGCCAGCAAGCCAGCAGGCTGTCCCAGGCCACCAAGGGCTCCAGGGGCTGCTCTGCTGTTGTGGTGTCTGGCCAGAGCCGTATCGGCCCCAGCAGGTCCCAATCAGCCTCGCGATCTAGGGGAGGCAGTACCCCCACAGCCTGTGCCATGGTTGGGGCTGCCCTTGGCAGCCAGAGCCTGTACAACCTTGGGGGGAGCGAGAAGATCTCACTCAGTGTGGCCAAAGGTGCCGCCCAGACTGGGAGCTCAGGATGGGGTTGCTCAGGCGCCTTTGGAGGGAGCCTGTGTGGGGCTGGGGGAAGGGGCATGAGAGGTAGCACTGGACGAGGCTCCTTCAGCATTGGAGGGAGACCTGGTGGCTTGGGAGGCATTCCTGGTGGAGCCGGGGGCCTTGGGGGTTCAGGGGGATTTCCCCTCAGTATCCAGGAGGTGACCATCAACCAGAGCCTCCTTCAGCCCCTGAACATGGGGGTCGACCCTCAGCTCAGGGAGGTGAAGACCCAAGAGAAGGAGCAGATTAAGACTCTCAATGACAAGTTTGCCTCCTTCATCGACAAGGTGAGGGCCCGTGGTGGGGAGGGGGCCGGGGAACATGAGGCCTAGGTTGGAGCAGTGGGTCTGCCCATGAGCCAGAGGCTGGGCAGGCCATGACCTCTGCTCCCTGGCTGCCCACAGGTGCAGTTCCTGGAGCAGCAGAACAAGGTGCTGGAGACCAAGTGGTGCCTCCTGCAGGAGCAGTCAGCTACCTCCAGGGCCAGTGCCCATGACTTGCAGCCCTTCTTTGAGTCCTACACCAGCTGCCTCCAGGCCCACCTGGACAGGCTGCTGAGTGAGCGGGGTCAGCTGGATGGGGAACTGAGCACAGTGCAGGCACTTGTGGAGGAGTGTAAGAGGAAGTGAGTGATGGAGGTGCTGGGGAAACAGCCACTGGGTCTAGGAGGTATGGAGGTGTTCCAGCTGGGAAAGTTGTTGGTGCATGTCCTCAAGGAGTCTGGAGGCCACAGGATGGGGTGTCAGGTTGAGGGTCTGATGAAAGGAAGATCTGCTCTCTTTTGATATTTGTGTTGCTGCCAAGGAGAGTGAGCTGTATGTAACAGTGTGGGCATCTAGGGGGCCCCCTTTAGACAGAGGGAGATATCAGGCTCCTTGGCAATTAACAATAATGGATCTCCTACTTGCTGCTTACTGGAATCACTTTGGGAGCTTTATAAATTCCGAATGTCCAGGTTGCACTCATGACTCATTGAATGAGAATTTCTGGGCATGGGAGCTAGGCACTGGTAGCTTTTCCAGAGCCTCGGGTGATTCCAACTTACTGCCAAGAGTGAGGACCAGTTAGAAAATGTGTTTGTGCTGGGTGATGAGGGAGATGAGCTAGGACACAGATGGAGAAGGGAACATCTGGGAGCTTCGGGTGTGGGTGGGAGGTGGCTTTGAGAGTGACCACAGGCTTCTGCTCATGAGGACTAGACTGATTCTTTGCAGTGGAGAATCGAGAGACCTGTATGAATGTGCTGTCCAAGGACACCAGGAGCTACATGCCAATTCCATCACATGCTTTATCTCCTATTTCCAATATCCTGGAATGTCAGAAATGGGGTGCCAGTGTGCTCTTAAAGGCCCTACCATCGTAATAAAGCATGCCACTCAACAGGCTTTAGCCTGGTCCTATCCGGGGAATAGTCACTTGTGGCTCTGCCCCAGGTTACACTTCATCTCCTGGAATAAAGACCTTTCCCTGGGCACATGTGCACAAACCCTTGGCTCAGCCACCCTCGAAAATGACCTCTCTCCTTTCTTGTAGGTATGACGATGAACTTAACAAGCGCTCAGAGGCTGAGAATGACTTGATGGTTCTGAAGAAGGTGAGCAGGCCAGCACAGGAAGAGCAAGCCAGCACAGGGCTCCTCCCATGGCACAAGGGAAGGGGGGGATGGTGGCATCTTCCCAGGGATGCGAGACTGGATCGCACTTTGTCCAGAGCAAGATTCCAGGTGTTGTCCTGTTGTTGATGGCCAGAACCCAGGACAGTGCCAGCCTTGCATCAGAGCCTATGCCCTGAGGGCTTTTTTTTTCCTGTAGCTAAGATATCTCCCAAGTATGTTTGGCTCAACAATGCTGCTTTGACCCAGGCCTCACTCTTCATAGTTTATTGCCAACTATTGATCGCTACCATCCTAACTACCCAAGCTACAAAATTGATACTAATGATCTTTTCTAACACTGAGCTCAATTATCAAAACTCTCTATTGCAAGTGTAAGGTCTGGTTTAAGTGATGTTTGCTCCCTCAACTAGGTAAATATGATTTCAATATTATTAAATGCAGTGGTAACTAATGAGGGTAATATTGAAGCTAAGAAGGCTGATGCTCTGTTTTTTACTTTCAGGATGTGGATACTTCCTACATGACCAAAGTGGACTTGGAAATAAAAATGGAGAGTCTGACCAGTGAAGTCAACTTTTGAGAGCCCTCTTTGAAGCTGTAAGGACCTTTGTACTCTCCTCTAGGGTGGAAGCCATGGCATGGGGTATCAGATCTTGCTTGATTCTGGGGATCCAGCTTCCTTTGTGGAATCTATTTGGCAGCAAACATTTGCAAAGTCTTTCCCATCTTTATCCCTATTTCTTCTTCATGTCTTCAATTTGATGCCTCCTTAATCATATCGCTTATGTTCTCCCTCTTCTCTTTCCCATGGCTCCAGGCTTTCAGGATCTGCAGTCCATGCCTTTAGAATCTCCATTACATAGACTCTCAAGGGAAATCTGTGAAAGGAGAGTTAAGGGCAATCCTTCACTGCCTGCTGGGAATTTTCTTGCTGCCTCGTTTCTGGATCACTGTCTTGTCCCCTTCCTTTTCTTTCAGTAAGATTTAATTTTCTAGACCCCACAACAGTCTTGAGCCAGTGCTTGCAAGGCTTACGGCATCCTAGGGCGATGGCGACACTGCCCAATGGTGTGCTCCTGTGTGCATGTAGGAGTACAACCAGGTCCTGTCGGAATCCGGTGATATGTCCGTCATCCTGTCCATGGACAATAACCGGCATCTGGACCTGGACAGCGTCATCACCGAGGTCAAGGCCCAGTACAAGGAGATCGCCCAGAGGAGCAAGGCAGAGGCCGAGGGGCTGTACCGGGTCAAGGTAAATATGGGTCCTTGCATCAGTCTAGACTCACAGGCTTTTTCCAGGCCTCCTGCTCCTTCACCTCCAGCCCCTCCTGGCACCATCCCAGATAATGCACATTTTGTTTAGTGGAAAACCACTGAAATATCTTTCACAAATGTCTATAACTTGCAATGTTTTTCCTTTTACTGCCTGATATCTTTAAGGGCAACTGTGATTTTTAGTTAAGCAATCCTTCCCATTCTAAATGCCTGGTGGACTTCTGTGTAATAGGAGGACTTTCTGGATTGATGGCACTTCTATTCTCCTTTTCATACACATGTATTTGAAGGTTAGGGATAATTTCTCCCTATCTGCTCCTTACCTTCCAGCTTGGGGAGCTGCAGACTACAGCCAGCAGGTATGGAGAAGACTTGAAGAGCACCAAGAGTGAGATTGCAGAGCTCAACAGGATGGTCCAGAGGCTGCGGGCCAAGATTGAGAGCATCAGGAAGCAGGTGGGTGTGGCTCCCCGAAGCCTAGGATTTAACTCTGATGACAGTGGTGCTCTGAGATGCCAGTGGGGCACCTGAACCTAGCAGGCTGGAAAGTCTTTCAGGTCCTTATTGGAACCTACAATGGAGCTTCCAGGTAATACCATACAGAGTGATGGCTTCATGTATGTTCCCTTTACTCTTACCCATCATCTTCAAGATAGAATGATCTTCCCTCATGTCATTGGTTGTGGCTCCAAGACTCCACGAAATATGTGGTACTGAGTTTCTGGGGTCTCATACCATGGATTATCCTCCTTCAAGAGATTGGGAAGCAGGTGATCAGTATCTCTGGGTAAGGATTCAAATGACCATTGGAATTTCCTAGCATAGTGTATATGCTACATGGATATGAATGATACGGGCAGAAGAAGTTAGCATGGTCACCTGCCATGTGCCCAGGTGATTTCAGAGATTCAACCCTTCTCTTCTTTCTCCTCCTTTAGAATACTAACCTGCAGGCAACAATTGCTGACACTGAACAACAGGGAACATGGACCCTCCAAGATGCCCAGGCCAAGTTGGCAGAGCTCAAGAAGGCCCTGCAGCAGGCCCAAGAGAACTTGGCCTATCTCCTGCGTGACTACCAGGAACTGATGAACGTCAAGTTGGCATTGGATGGGGAGATCGCCACCTACCAGAAGATGCTGGATGGCGAGGAGTGCAGGTGGGTAGGGACTCTGGCCAAGGCAAGGAGGACAACTTGAGAATGAAGTTGCAAAGGATTGTATGGTCCTTGGTTAAACACAGTGACAGGGAACAAAGGAGGGTCTCAACAAATGCTTGATTAACTGAATTATATTGCCCAGCACTCTCCCCTTTGGGTGCAGGGACACCGACTTCATCTGTTTGTTAGACCTGAATGCCTAGAGCTTCCCAACAAGCATGTAGTGCACCCCAAAGGCCAATGCCAGCCAACCCTGATATGGTGGAGACGACAGATGGGTAGGGGGTTCTAGTAGCCTAGTAGTCGCTTCTCCTATTCTCCAAACTGGTTTCCACTTCCCTCGCATCAGTCACTCTTCTTTGCCTCTCCATCTCTGGTGCAGGTAAGAGTTATGTCACTTTCGGCGTAGGCTAGGCACTGTGCTAGACATTCCTCATGGCTTAATTTACTCTTCTCAACAAACCGATGAGGAAGTATATTATTCCAGTTCTGCCAGTGAGGGAACCAAGGCCAAGGTGGTGGCAGAGCCAAGTGTCCAGAGACACATTATTTCTCTGTTCCTCTGCATCCCCATCCTAGAACCCTAGGGAAGTCCTTCTCATGTCTAACTTCAATCCCTGATGCTGCAGCTCATATCATTGTACTCTGGCATCCCAGGGGGTAATTCTGACCAAGATGCTGAGAGGAACCAGCATGAGGATTTCACGATATTTATTTTGTTTTCCTAAACAGGATGTCTGGGGAGTGTCAGAGCCCAGTGTGTATCCGTGAGTATCTTACGCACTCCATTTCTGTTGTTTGACATGATTTCTCATGGCTTTGCTTCAGCTCCTCTACCAACAAATTGCTTTTTCTATAGCCTGATTGCTGGAGTAAAATAAAGAGAGGGGCAAAGGGAGAGTCGTATTTGGGTAGGACTTATCTAATGTCCTGTGCGCATATGTTCTGAATTTGCCTTCAGACAAAGAACTCCCTCCCATAGGAAGGCCGTCTCCCCTTCTCTTTTTGGATGTTCTCTGCCACTCCTTCCTCAGATAGTAATGCATGCAATGGGCATTTAGACAGGCAAGTGACACTGAGCACCCCATTCTCTTTGCAGTTGTGGTCAACCACACACCCGGCAGCAAGAACATTAGTGCTGGGGGCAGCAGCAGCAGCAATGGCATCTGGGGCAACAGAGGGGACCAGGGCATCCGAGGCGACAGTGAGTCCACCAATATGGGGAAGGGCATCCAGTCCAGAAGCACAAGCACCTCCATGGATCAGAGTCCCAGACTGGGCAGCTCCTCCTCCTCGGCCAGGGTTGTGCAGACCATCACCAGCAGTGACCAGCACTCCTGCATCAAATACTGAGACTGGGCCCTGACACACGACTGTAGAAATTTCCCCTGCCTTTAGCCACACCTCTTTACAATTGCTCCTCTCTCTCCAGGGTTCGTGACACTATACTCTCATCTGCTTGGTGGCTCAAAACCAAGAAGGGGCCCAGGTAGACATTGTCAAGTTAGGAGTTTGCCCCTGAGCCCATCACCCATTCCACCACCACCTTTTGTCCCCTTGTGTATAAACACTGCCTGGCCTCCTCTCTGCTCTCTCTTTCTTTTTCTTCATTAAACTGTAATATGTGATGATGGATTTGACTCTATGAGTTTTGCAGAATAATAGGGACTTGTGATATTTGCTGAATCAGAGGGCAACACACTCAAAATGTGGCCTGCAGGAAGTTATGTTAGCAGCTGTGCATGGAGTGAGTGAGAGATGAAGAGAGAATGAGGGTGCTGAGGGAGTCTTTGGGGGTAAGCCAACTGGGTCAGACTTTACAATTTGCCCAACTGCCACGCTGTGCCTCACTCTTTCTGGATCTGTCTCAGGGCAGGCCACACCCTGGGGCTGGAGCTCTTCTGTACTAGCACCAGTAATCCCTGCCAAGAATTCCAAATGGCTCAGTGACTGCCCACTGACTAACTGCAGTGCCCAGCCTGGGTCACCGCAGGGGGCAACCTTTCTTTATCACCTCCCTTGGGGACTTTGGGCCACAGTGGTGGGAGAACATGGTCAAAAGCTGTCCCTATGTCCTCATTCCTTGTGATTCAATGGTAGTTGCCCCTTTCCCCAGTAAGACTCTGCAGCATTCTGCCTCCCTTTTCTTCCCACATCCTGAAATCTCAAGGCTCTGGAAAACCAAGAAATGAAACCAAGTTTTATTTAGGGATTTCCACCTGTTCAGATATTGTTCTGAGAATTTCACACATAAATAATTTAACCTTCACAGTGATCCTATGAGTAGGCGTGATTGTCCTCACTTTACAGATGAGAAAAAGGAGCACGAAGACATAAAGATCACTCTGTGCCAAAGGCTGCAGTTAGCAAGTGGTACAGCCAGGGCTTGACCATGAGTAGTCGGGCCCTAGAGTCCATGCTTGTCACTTTCATGGTATACTGGTGTCATTTGCGTGGTTTTGTTTTTTTCATGATAGATGGGGGGTGGTGGTGGAATATGTTTGGTCTCTGAAGGCAGAGGTTTTCTTTAATCAGATCTCTGCTCTGTCCTTGGTTCTGAAATCTGGTCCAGACACCGGGGGACTCTTCTACTTCAAGAGGCTGACACTTGTCATCACTCCCTCCAAACCTGACTTCTTAGTCCCACCTTTGGTTCTGACTATTCGCATGTGCTCACAGATTTCCTGCTTAAGATCAAGTAAACATTTGTTTCAAAGCTCAACTTGAAAAAAGACGCGGACCTTGTCCATTCTGTTTTGTTCCCTTTAAAACCAAGAACAACAAAAAAGTCTTAAGGTCTTTACGGATAATAAAACTTACATAATTTAGCATTTAGCATGTTTACCTTTTTGTCTCAGCTGCTGGGGAGTATTTTTCATTGGATGATTAGAATACTTGCTTCCTTTTTAAAAACATGGATTATTATTATTGTTGTTGTTATCATTATTATTATTTTTAGAGAGAGAGTGTGGGAGCAGGGTGGTAGGAGGAGGGACAGAGGGAGAGGAAGAGAGAGAATCTCAAGCAGACTCAGCGCTCAGCGCCAAACCCAGCGTGGGCCCTGATCCCACGGCCCTGAGGTCGTGACCGAAGCTGAAATCAAGATTCAGATGCTTAACTGACTGAGCCACCCAGGTGCCTCTGGGTTATTGTTTTTAATTTAACTCCCTTATTATTGGAATGAGAGGGTAATAAAAATAAAGAAAATTGAGACGATTGTCTTCTCTTGATTGCAGCTAGACTCATGATGAGCAGATTGGAAACAGGGCACACACAGAGGAAGAGAGTGACTTAAGATATTAGCTGTTCATATTGTGGTAATAAAAATAATGTTTGCCTCTCGGGGATGTTTCAAAGAATACACGAAATAATATACTTGAAAGTATTTTATAAAATGAAAATATTTATATAGATATTGTACCATATGTGTCAAATTTTGAGTAGCAACTAGATTATAATCTCTTTAAAGAGAGGGACTGTGTCATATATTGTTTGTATGTTACATAATACTGGACAGAAAATGTTGACTTGTTGACCGATGGACTGAGTCAATAATATAATGCATGCCAGAGCTCAGCACGGCTCCTAGAACAAGACAAGCACTCAATAAATGGGAGATATTACCATTATTTTTTCAAGGGTTACCACTGTTATTTTCTGAAGATTCAGACACTCAAGGCTAGAAATGACTTCAGAGGCCCTGTAAGACATTGAAGTCTTCTCTAAAACACCATTCCACAGTCAGCAGCCCACCTGACTGGGGAAGGTAACTCCTCTCCTTCATAGGGCATGCTCAGCTGAGTCCTACCTTATCCATGCCACTCATTGGTCCAAGTTTTTCCCCCTCCATGGCCACCCCCTCAGTCCTCTTGTGCATGACGGTCTACAAATGTTTGAGAGTGGTTTTGCCCTTTGTTGGATTCCTTCTCCAGGTGGAATACTTCCATTTCTTACTCTGCGTTGGGGAGCTCCCCTGGCATCCTGGGTGCTCTCCCATAGACATCGCATCCTCTGGACGTCTGGAGCCCAACCCAGACTTCCGAGAGTGGCCTGACTAGCCCAGGAAGAGTGGGCACGGGGCTTCTCGTTGTGTATCCTCCCACGTCGTAGGTGAGTTTGGCAGCTCCTTCCCGCCGCTGACTCATCCTGAGCTAGCGCCATTTTATACAAGCCATCAGGACGCTGTTTCCCCGTGCTGAACCGTACAGCCGCTTTGCTTGACTACATCTGTAGGGTTTTATTTTACATTGATCTCTGTGAAATCTTTCTTGTTAGATTTGGCTCAAGCTCTAAACTGTCCAATTATTTCTGGGTTGTGATCACGGCATCATGCTCTTATTACTCTGAGCACGTGCAGGGCAGTTGTAAATGTGAGCTCTCTGCACAGCTGTCCTTGGTTCGGTGTCCTGGAAAGAAAATCAGCTATAGGGGCGCCTGGGTGGCACAGCGATTAAGCGTCTGTCTTCGGCTCAGGGCGTGATCCCAGCGTTCTGGGATCGAGCCCCACATCAGGCTCCTCCGCGATGAGCCTGCTTCTTCCTCTCCCACTCCTCCTGCTTGTGTTCCCTCTCTCGCTGGCTGTCTCTATCTCTGTCGAATAAATAAATAAAATCTTAAAAAAAAAAAAAAAAGAAAATCAGCTATAAAGGAAAAACGATTCAAAAATCCCACTGCTGGGTATTTGCCCTGGAGAACTAAAAGCTTACATTTACACAAAAACATGTACGTGGATGTTTGTAGCATCTCCATTTATAATCAGAAAAATTGGTAACAACTCAAACATCCTTCAAGAAGAGAAGAGATAAACAAACCATAGTACTTCAATTCCGTGCAATACTCTTGACAATAAAAAGAAGCAAATTGTTGCCTCATGAACAACCCAGTTGGCGTCATGCTGAGACCCTGTTTCCCTACACCTGTGGTATCGTCTGGCCTACTGGGCAATGAGATAAAGTTAGTCTATCGTAATGTGTCAGTAAAGCCGTGCTGGCCCTGAGGTCTCATGGTGTGTGTGTGTGTGTGTGTGTGTGTGTGTGTGTGTGTGTGTGAAGATCGCCTGAAATTTATCTTGTGCTCATGTCCCGAGGCTCCCATCTCTGCCTTGGCTCCAGGGTCTCTGTGTCTCTCAACGTCCTGGGTGTGCCTCCCATTCCCTTTGCCAAGATGGGGAGTTCGCAGTGAAGGAGGCTGCATCTCAATTTCTGCGTCTTCTCACCCCCCCTGCCCCCCACTATCCAGTAGTGAACTCATTGGAAAGGATACGAGATGGGCTTCTTTATGGGATTGCAATACAATATAGCCTTGTCCTTAGGAAGCGTAGCACCATAGTGAGTAGTAGTCTGTCTCGCAAAGTCAGTGCCAAGTCCTGGTGGCTGGTACGGCGTTGGAGGGCAGAGTCTACCTGGTTACACTCAAGTCCCTACAGCAGACAAGTTGTGCTTCTTCCCAAGCATTCTCACTGATTTCCTCCAGAACAGTAGCACGTGTTTATGTAGCTTTACTGAAAAGAGCTTCTTGCTGAGGGGTCACCTGGGTGGCCCAGTCGGTTAAGGGTCAGACTTTTGGTTTTGGCTCAGGTCATGATCTCAGGGTCATGAGATCAAGCCCCATGTTGGGCTCCCAGTCAGCGCGGAGTCTGCTTGGGATTCTCTCCCTTTCCCTCCTCTTCTGCCGCTTCTCCCACTTGCTCTTTCTCTCTCCCTTAAATAAATAAATAAATAAATAAATATATAAATAAATAAAATAAAATCTTTAAAAAAAGGAGCTTCTAGCTGAGGGCTGAGCAGCAGAATAGGGTGGGGGAGAGATTCGGCCCATTGTCTGAGCACCAAATTCTGCTCTCCCTGGATTATATCTTTTTGTGGGGGGGACACCTTCATCTAACCTGCCTTGACAGGCTGTGCATTGATGGGGGGACCTTTGGCAGCCAGAGCCTGTATAGCCTTGGGGGGAGCAAGGAGATCTTGTCCAGTGCTGCCCAGGCTGGGGGGGTCAGCGTGGGGGTGCTCAGGCGCCTTTGGAGGAAGGCTGTGTGGGGCTGGGGGAAGGGGCATGAGAGGTAGCCCTGGACGAGGCTCCTTCAGCAATGGAGGGAGACCTGGTGGTTTGGAAGGAGGTGGTGCATGGTCCCTGGTTCCCACAGAGCCGTCTGGGGACCAGATCTGTCTTGGCAAGCAGCAGCAGCAGAGCTGGGCCTTAGGCATGGTGGCTGGGGCGCAGGGCCGAGACTGAAGGAGGGGCCCCAGAGAAAGAAGCCTGGATAATTCAGTGATTGAGCCATGGAAAGAACACTGGATGGGAGCCCTACCTATTGCTGGATGATCCTTTGGGGTTTATCTGTCCTCACTGTGTAACTTGAACAGGTTCCATGTCCTCTTTGACCCTCATGGTCATTATCTTTACAAAGAGACCTTTGGAGGTCTCTTATCTTTGAGATGTTTCTTAAGTAACACTTTGAGTGAGAGGTGGCTCTATGTTCTTATAATTTGTTTTTTTCTTTTCTTTTGTTCAGCAGTATGTGTGGGGCATGTCACGACTGTGCATCTGTAAGGATC
This sequence comes from Ursus americanus, assembly GCF_024610735.1. Taxonomy (NCBI): domain Eukaryota; kingdom Metazoa; phylum Chordata; class Mammalia; order Carnivora; family Ursidae; genus Ursus; species Ursus americanus. The sequence continues at coordinate 43,652,958 of NC_142151.1, read as the reverse complement.
TTACATATTCTTTCCCTTGAGGTTAGGTTAAACATTGCTACTGAGATTGCGTAACTACTTCCCTTAGGATAAAGCAGAATGATTCAAACTTTCACAAAGGGAAAATAGGTCTCTATACGACACATTCCCACCGCTTGGAGCTGGAGGAAAAGAAGAATGCATCTGCTGTTATTCCTTACGTCTGGCTCTGCCCCAGCTGAGCTCACTTCTCACCACCTGCCGTGGCCACCTACCCTCTGATACTCCTGTGTGCCTCTCACTCCCCACCCCTCAGCCCCAGCACCTCCACCTTCTCCATCCTTCCATGTAACCAGCCCCTAGAGCAGGAAACACACATTCCCATTACCCCAGATATTCCCACCCTGGTCTCTCTTCCAGCGACCCCTCCCACTCCATCCCCACCCCTGAAAGGGCTAATCTGATTTCTAACAGCATAGGTTAGTTGTAAATGTTCCTGTACTTTATAAGCATTTATCAGTAGAATCATACAGTTTGTGTCTGGACTCTTGTGCTGGACACAGTACAGCAGGATTCCTCCAAAACCAACGTCGTATTTGGAGATCATTCGTTTTCATTAGTATGCAGCTGTGTGGCCAAACCCTGTGATTTACAAACCCCGCTACTGTCAGACACAGTGTTCAAGTCCAGTTTTCAGCTCTTATGGACAATCCTGCAATGAATATTCTAGTACACGTCTTGTGGTGAATACGTGATGCGCTCAATGGTTTGAGCGTGTCTAGAAGCAGACTTGTTGGGTCCATAGGGTCTGGTGGGTTCAGCTCTGGCAGATACTGCAAACACTTCATATTTCCTTTCTTTGGTAGTTTAGACTTTTTGGAGGGGGTACTATCGTATATCTTTGTGATTTTAATTGACACGTCCCCTAGTGGCTGAGGGCGTTGAGCTCCTTTCATATATATACTGGCCATTTTGGGTATCCTCTTCCATGTGAATCTTCTGCCCATTTTTCTATGTTTCTTGCAAATTTCCAAGGGTTCCTTTATATGTTCTGGATATGAGTCCTTTGTCAGATATATGAATATTTCTTCCCACTCTTTCGGGTACCTTTTCACTCTTTAATGGAGCTGTTTGATAAACAGAATTACTTAATTTTATAAATTCATCATATTTTTCTTTTGTGTGGTGCTTTTTGTGTCCCATACTCTGCTCTATACTCGAAGGTTGTGAAGACACTCTCTGGAGTCTTCCAAAAGGCTTACTGTCTTACCTTTCATGTTCAGATCTGCTGTTGATTCTTGTGTATTTTTTCCCCCTATACATACATCAAATTAAATAACATTTAATTATTAAAAGAGAGATGTCCATCTGGTTAAGCACACAGAGAGATTAAAAGGGAGTCGTCCTATGTGGTAAGCACACAGGCGTTGGCTATATTGTTTTCCGTATGACTGAAATATTTCACAATTAAAAATAAAACGAAAAAGTATTTAAGCATCGCTGTTTCCCTGGGTCCTCTCTTTGATCTACTGTTCTTTTCATGCTACCTGGTCTTCCTGGGTGAGTTGGCCTACTTCCTTCTATTCATCTATTTATTTAAATTTCTCCAGCACCGTCAAGCACCATTTCCACGTACCATGCAGTTGCTGCACAGAGAGGAATATAACATGGCTATCCTCTTAAGGGACTTACAGTCTGGTATATATGGTGACAAAGAATGGCAGTCAATGTCCTTGGAATATCTACTGCAAAGGACACCTCAGAGCTCATGTTCTCTTCAACATGAGTGTTCAGTCTTTCCTTCCTCCTCTTCTTGTCCCCTTTTTAAAATCAACTTCATTGAGGAGTAATTTGCATACAATACCAATGCAGCCATTTTCAGAGTACATTTCAATGAGTTTGACAAAGTATATCCCCTTGTTAGTACGACCACAATCAAAATATAGGTTATCTTCCAAAATTTTCTCCCACGCCCCTTTGCTGTCCATCGCCTGCCAGCCCGCAGGCCCAGGCTGAGGCTTGCTTCCCGTCACTCTGGGTTAGTTTTGCCTCTTCTAGAATGTCATGTAAATGAAAGCATACAGAATACATTCTTTCTGTGTCTGGCTTCTTTCCCTCATCATGATGTTTTTGAGATCCATCACATACCTGTGTGCCCCAGGCTGTGGTTTGCCCTTTCTTGCCTTTTCTCAGCGATGTGTTTCGAAGCTCCCTGCTCCCTTGCCAGCACTCTGGTGATGCCTCCCACTCTTCAGCACGTGACCTGCATCTAGACGCCGGCTGCTCGGCCCGGCCTCTTGGACTAGACAGAAATCTCTATCTAGTCTGAAGACAGGACAGGCGGCTCTCTCTTATTGCTCCCCGAGCCTTCCATAAGGATGTGCGTTTTCCTCCTTTAATACGGCTGCCGATGTGATAGGAATTAGTACATCCGAATTGAAGCAAACTGCAGCTTTAAAAAAACACCGATGCCTGGCCCCATTCTCTGAGAGTCTGATTCAGGAGGTCAGGAGTGAGGCTTGAGATCCTGGATTCTTAAAAGCAGCCCCGGAGTCCTGATGTGTCGTCAGCCCTGAGGGCCACTGCCCACAGAGTGAAGTCTGGATTCCGCAGCACGGCACAGAGAGCCCATCGCGATCACTTTCAGCCCCCACCTTTGGCTCCTTCTGCATCTCACCTGTCCTCCTCTTCCGTGCTCCCTGCTCTGCAAGCATGTGCAGGCCCTCACCAACGCGCCCCCCACCTGTATGTGAAATGTTTTCCTCTCTACCAGGGATGCCTTTCTCTTATTGTCCATCTACTGGGCCTGCTCCTACTCATTCCTCAACACCCATCAAAATTACCTCCTCTGTGAGGCCTTCCATAGCCTTTCTTCCCCTTAGGCCCATAGCACTGCTGTCAAAAACACTGACCCCGAGGTGATATAAGGAGGTGTTTCTATGACTGACTCCACCTTCAGGACAACGGTGAGCTTCTCCAGACCATGGGTCCTGTCTTGGGCAGCATCTCATTCCCGTTGGGTAGCCTGGTGCCTGACACAAGTAGCTGCTTAACAGATGATTGCTGAGTGAATGAGTTGATGTTTGGAGAGACGACTGGAGGGATGGTGGTCCTTGATGTATCTCTCGGAGGGGATGAAGTCCTAGGGGAAACAAGAGCTGGAGACTCCTGCCTGGGTTCTCTGAGCATTGTGCCTGACCCTCGCTCCCAGCTTTGGCTGCCAAGCCTCTTGGGAGAAAGCAGAGTCAGAGGGTAGGTTGGGACGGCATTTGCTTTCTGACTGTATCAGTCTTCAAACCTAGTTCACGCTTAATGCTCTTGTCGTTTTCATTCGGGGTTACAGGTTGTTTGAGTCTGTGAGTGTGAGTCACAAGAAGGTGTGTGTCTGTGTGTGGCATGTTTGCCCATATGCCTGTCAGTTCAGATAAATGAAAGGATTTTAAAAAGTTGAAGATATTCTATAAATGTCAGATGCTATTAAGTGTTGGCACATATGCTTATGAGACTATGGCTTGGCATTTTTGGAAACAAGAACTTCTCAAGGGGTACAAGGCTGGCCGGCCGCTGAGGGTATAGGGACTGTCCCAGGTATGGGGCCTGCCCACCGTGGACTTTCCCACTGGTAGAGGGGAGGAAAGACGTTCTCGTTTGACTTTGGGCCTGGTAGGGACAGTGGTGTCCCAGGAGCTGTTAGGAGAGCTCAAGGGGCCAGGCTAGTCATACAAGACATCACTGTGTGGCTGGGCTGCTTGCTCGTTCCTAAATTATGGGTCAGTTTGGGTGTAAAGAAAAGGGGAAGGGGGCTTTAAGTCAGAGGATGCTTCATGGTCCCTAGGACAGAAGGGGAACCAGTCGGAAGAGGTCAACACAGTGCCCAGCACGGAAGGGTGCTCAGGAAGGGGTGGCCAGGGAGAACGTCGGGGGGAGGGCAGGAAAGCCTCACACTAGGGCTTCATTTAGAGTTGGGGCTACTGGCTGTGAACCGCTCAGTGTCAGGGTGGCCCATGGCTCTGGCTGTGTGTGGCCCACTGGCTTGCAAAATTGGGACTGCAAGCCTGACGAAGAAAAAGGGAGATGGGGCAGCACAAACTGTCCCCTCTGATGGGGAACTAATGCCAAGTGTCCTTGCCGGGGACCATGCTTAGATAAGAGCAGGGTCCTGTCTGTGCCTTTTCTCCCTGTTCTGCAGGCTGTTTTCATCCCCCATTTCCCAAACTTGGTCAAATCCGACCCCATTGTTCAGAGTCAGGGCTTGTTCCATGAGCTGAGCTCTGGGTGGGAACACAGAGCTCCCTGTGGAGCCCACACACGGAGACCTGAGTCTTGCATGGCTTTCCCCAAACATGGGCTCCGGATTGGGACAGAACTGGATTGGAGGCCACTTCCTGTCTGTGGCCCTGGACCAGTGATTGAACTTCTGAGTCCCGGGTTTCCTCTTCTGTGAAACGGAGCTCTGGGCCCTTCCCTGTAGGGCTGCGGGAAGAGGTCTGTCGTGTCAGTCACCGAGCCCACTGCTCGGCCAGCACGCCACGGCTTGCCTTTCTGCCGCTCTTACCGTCCCTCAGTTAACACAGCACATCTGTCCTTCCGCTTATAAAGCCCTCACCGGCCTCACCTCCCGACTCCCCGTCGCTCTGCTCCACAGGCGAAGCAGGGGTTCTCAGCTCCGTGCTGATTGGCCACCTGGCAGCCCAGAAGCATCCGGAGCCTCGGAGCAGGGCTTCCTGTTTCTGCCCAGGCTGCCTTTTTTTTTTCTTTTGAGATTTTATTTATTAATTTGAGAAGGAGAGGGACAGAGATAGTGAGAGAGATAGCGAGAGAGAACATGAGAGGGGAGCAGAGGGAGAAGCAGGCTTCCCGCTGAGCAGGGAGCCCGATGCAGGGGCTCCATCCCAGGACCCTGTTATCAGGACCTGAGCCAAAGGCAGACCCTTAACCGACTGAGCCGCCCAGGCGCCCCGAGGCTGCTTTCCATGGCACTGCTCTGATGGCCTCCTCGGGTGGCAGGGTCTGGGCCCTTTGAGGAGGCCACCCGCCCATCAGGGGCCCTGTCCCTCAGGCCTGCAGCTGCCGAGTTCTAGAGGCAGCGAGGCTGGTCCCTCAGTGAGACTTGGCTCAGAGCTCACCTGGTATGAGACAATAGTTCCTTACGGAGCTACGTTCTCTCTGATCGCAGACCACAGGGTGCAGTTTGTCCCGGACACCAGAGCTCAGTTCCTTACTTCCGGACCCACGGCCTCCTGACCCAGTGCCCCCCATCCTGACGCAGCCCTGCACGCTTCTCCCTCCTCAACTCCTTCCCAGCCCCGCTCACCCCCTGCTGGCCCTGGCCTACGTCATCTGCTCTGCCGTCTGCTGTGTGATGTGTTGCTAAGCTGGTCCTTAAGCCTGAGCCCCTGCATCTGACCACCCTGTTTCCCCAGAGAAGATGGGGCTCCCTGCACTCAGGAGTGATTTCTTCTCTGTCTCCTTAATTCCCCCAGGGAGGACCCAGCTTCCCCAGAACAGAGGGAGCCTTGGTCAAGGTAGCAGTCTAGAAAGCATAATAGCCATGGCCATGGAGAGGAGGGACTGCAGGGCCCCATAGCTCTCTGGGAGCCCCTGTGCCCTCCCCACTGGAAAGGCCCAGCTGGGCTAACTCTGTTAGCAGCACACTCAGTTCCTCTCCCTAAGAGGCGGCCGCAGAGAAGAGCGTCTGGGCTTCACAGTCTGCAGATGTGGGGATTAGCAGTGGGCTCTGCCAGGAAGAAGGGATTTGGGATGGGCCCTCATTAGAGCCTCAGACTTCCACCCCGATTTCTTTGGAATTTGTTCTTGATGTTTGAAATGCAAACTGACTTCTCAGCATATTCAAACTGGGCCAGGTCATTGGCAGCTATCAAGGGGTGGAAACCACTGAATTGTTCTGCAGTGTTTCCCTTACTAGCAAGGATCGGAGAAAATGGTAAGCAGGGGCAGGAAGACAGGGTGGGACATTTCCTCATTTGCTCCAGGGTCTCTTTTGAGGAAGGCATGGGCCCCATTGGAAAAGCACGGTTTGGATTTGGGAGTCAGGACCAGCCTCATAGGCCTGCGAAGAGAGTGGCTTTATGTGTTGTTATAAAGTCCCCTTCCCACAGCTCCCGGCCACCAACCCACCCTCTGTCCGCTTTCCCCAGGCTGACTCTGTCCTCGGCATCACAGATGTCAGCAGGCTGAGGCTGTGGAGGAAACGAGGCTAGGACACTGGGGTTCCTTTCTCCCATGCCCATACCTCCTTTGAACCCTGGGCTTCGGTAGGTCCAACATGAGCCCCTGCTCGAGTCTGAAGCCCCGGTTGTGCAGAGGGGGAAGCTGGGTACAAGGAGAAGGCTCCGGTGTTGGCTGTGTCAAGACAGCACCTGGGTTGTGAATTCTGTCAGTGACCCTATTCAGACCCAGTTGCCGTGTCTTGGTTTCTCAGATTGGCGAGATGCTTTCAGCAAGAATCAAGGCCTTGGAGGAATGGGGTGGGCACCTTGGTTTTGAAGGGGGCAAGGAGGGCAGCCCCTGTCTGTGACATAAAGGGAAAGAGAGCACGGGGCAGGGCACTGAGATGACAGCATGTGGGTTTTGTGAGTATGTATGTCCGAACGTGTGCGTCAGTGGGAATGCACACTACGCGTGCTGTGTTTTGCTTGTCTCTGTAGGAGGAAAGGCTGGTAGTCTGAGGACCCAGAGTTCTGAGGGTGGGAGAGCTGGATCAGGCAGAAACTCCACTTGCCCAAACTTTCTTAGCCTGCCTTCCTTGAGGGTCTTTGTGACTTGGCGTGTTGGAAGGGTTTTGGAACTGCTCTAAGGTTTGGTGGGTCACTGGTATAAACCAGTCTCCTCGATCACGATGTGTTGGGTGTAACTAGCCCGGTAGTAGACGTCACGATGATCAATAAAGAGACATGTCAAAAAGCTTGAGATGGGAAAGAGCCTTCACTTGCAAATAGTCTGAGTCAAGCTCAGTGGCCACTGCCCAGCTGCAGAATGGAGGTGATTTTTTCGTTCTCATTCTTCTTAAATTTTCCTGGGGAGGAACCCAGGAAGATGGGGAAGGTAGTGGCTCTCAGGTGAGCCAAGGAGAGGAGGCCGCCTTGGGAATCTTGCATTCGTTTCCTAACGTGAGCCTGGAAGAGGAAAGGCTGGTGGTCTCTTGGTCCTGGACCAGGTGGTCTAGACCCCTCCTCCTGGCTGGAGTGGGCTTCGTGCATCTTTCCTCTCCCTGTGGGCCCCTCTCTCCACCTGCTTCTCCTTCTCATGGGCCTTGGCCATGGTCTGTACTTCCTCTTAGTCCACTGCACATGCCTACCTTTCTCAGACTGACCCTTCTCTCCTACCCCACTCCAGCTCTCCCTCCAAAGCCCTCATGGCTCAGAACTTGTCCCATGTGTGTTTCGCACTTGAACTTTCTCCTCCCTGGTTGGCAAGAGCCCCAGAGGCACCTGCTGTCCCTTCGCTAACTTCTGCATCTCCCCCCACCTCCTTGGTCTTTCTCCTCCTGGCTCTTTCCTTCTTCCTGCTCCCCTCCCCCCCGCTTCCTCACTGGGGCTTTGCATCCATCCCTGTATTCTGGCTGGGCTGGCAGAGTGGCTGTGGGAACACAGGACAGATAGAGAAATGCTGACCTATCACTCCTGGGGAGTGGTGGTGGTGGTGGTGGTGGTGGTGGTGGTGGTGGTACTGTAAGTCTCTTGGGGATTAGGGGCTGTGTCCAGCCCTGAGGATGGCCCCTCTCCCAACTTCAGCTTATTTTAGGTGAGTAACCCTGGAAAAACAATGCAATCTGGAAATTTGGGGTGATTACCTAGGTGTGTTACGAATTTTGGACTCAACCTCTTGCTGCCAGGCAAACCAAAGCTGATAATACCTCAATTATTTGGCTGGCATCATAAGCCAGCCAAGCTCCCCGGCCCCATATAAAGGCCATCCCCAGCCCAGGACCTCAGAAGGTGTCTGAGTTTCCTCTAGCCTTTCCATCCGTCCTTCCTTTGGAATACCTTGCTGTCTGCCATGAATCGCCAGGCCAGCCACAGCCAACAATCTTGCAGATCTTCTAGTGGGGGCCGCTGCCAGGGCTTCGGTGGCCACTCAGCTGTTGTGGCAGGCCAGAGCCGGGTCAGCTCCACCAGGTCCTCCTCGACATCCCGCTCAGGCAGGGGCGGTGGTGGGTCTGCTGCCTGTGCCATGATGGGAGGAGGTTTTGGCAGCAGGAGTCTCTACAACCTTGGGGGCAACAAGAAGATTTCCATCAGTGTGGCTGGAGGCAGCTCCCGGGCCGGAGAGCTTGGGGGGGCCCGCAGAAGCAGTGGTTTTGGACGTGGTGGAAGAAGGATGGGTGGGGGTTTTGGAGGAAGGGCTGGGGGCTTTGGAGGAGCTGGGGGGTTTGGTGGAGGAGCTGGAGGCTTTAGAGGAGGAGCTGGTGGCTTTGGTGGCCCTGGTGACTTTGGTGGAGCTGGTGGCTTTGGTGGGTCTGGTGGCTTGGGTGGGCCCCATGGCTTTGGTGGGCCTGGTGGCTTCGGTCCTGGTGGCTTCCCTGGAGGAATCCAGGAAGTGACTGTCAACCAGAGCCTCCTGCAGCCCCTCAATGTGGAGATCGACCCCCAGATTGGGCAAGTCAAGACCCAGGAGCGGGAGCAGATCAAGACCCTCAACAACAAGTTTGCCTCCTTCATCGACAAGGTGAGCCTATCCTGGGATAGCTGGACAGTGAGGAAACCTGGCTTAACTGGGATCGTCTCTTTTTCTTCTTCTCATTGTGAATCTGAGGAAGAACTTGTGGGCCCGTCCTACACCTCACGTCCTCTGTGGCATGTCAGCAAGTGGTGTAACAGCAGATGATGGAAATATTGGATGGAGTTACCGCCCCCTCCGTGTGCCCCCACTCCATGTGTGGTTCGTCAGAGGCACTGCTGGGCTTGTTCGTTGCCATCACGGATGTCCCCTCACTGTTGCTCTCTGAAAGCCAAGCACAGAATTCCCTCTCTGTGCCAGGGTGACAGTGAGCTGCTCCCCTTTGATAGAGAGGCTGACTCTGCCCAAGCTGGATTTGTCTGAGAGAAGAGTTTACCTGTCATCAGCCTGAGAAGAGGAATGCAGAGGTTTGAGGAGGTGGGATGGGTAGGGGTGAGGGGTACCTCCTTGGTGGTTCTCACGGGAAGACTTCAGTGTGAGGAGCTGTGGATTTTGAGGCCATTTGACATTTGCATACACGTGTATGTGTGCAAGCAAGGCTGAGATATGTTCTAGGGATTTCTGTGCTCTGGATACTCCACGCAAGGGCCACTATGACAATTGTTGTGGTCACCGCAGGGTATTAGGTTTGGGTGGCTCCTAACTGAGGGTTTCAACCATACTGTTGAGTGTGTTGTGGGGAAATCTCTTTGTGATCCTGGGACGATATTAGGCCTTTAGGAGAGGATTCGTAGGGACTCTTTGGGGTTCCATCACCCTACATCTGTGTCCTGGGCAAAGCCAAAGGAGGAAAAGTGTTTTAAGATTGGAATACCAGACCTTTGTAAGGTGAAACTCTTCAAAGTCAAGTGACTGGCTCGTTCCCAGCAGACACCTGGGTGTCCCAATAAAGCATTCGCAGAAAGTGGCAGGTGATGGGACAATGCTGCTCCTCCAGATGGGCCCGGGAGCAGCTCTCGGCAGCAGCTCTCATCATCCTGCCCGGGGGATTCCCAGGTCTTGGGGTCCTGCGTGTCCAGCATAAAGCCTGGCATGAGCTTGGTGCTCTGCAAATGTTTGTTGAATGGTCGGTTGATGGATATTTATTCCACATGTTTATGCAGTTGGCCTTGAACTTGCGTGCAGAAATGTTCTGCAGCAAGTGACAGTTTGAGTCATCTTGAGCTAGCGGTGCAGTTTAAATGCAGCTGAGCCCTACATTTAACCAGGTTTGGCAGAGGGGGCGAACTCTAGGGGCATCTGGACCCTGTTCCTGGGACAAGGGCTGCCTGAAAGCCATTTCCCTATGGCTTTTGCTCTTTCCCACCTTCGTGCAGTTTACCCACCTGTACTGCAAACCTCCTCGTGGGGACTACGGCCACTCTAGGATGTTGGAATCTCCTGCTATTTGTCAAATACTAAATGATTGAGGAATGAATGATGGAGGAATACATGAATGAATGAATGAATGAATGAATGAATGAATGATAGAGCAGGAAGATCATCAAGCATCAGTATCGGGAAACCTTAGTCCTGTTTGGTTACTGACTTGGGTGACTGTTGTTCTCTCGGGCTTCAGTTTCCTTACTGCGCAGTCGGGCTCTGCCTCTCCCACGTCACACCAACACCACTGTCCACACGGGGTTAGCACTAACTATTGCAGCATTCAAAATGCAGCCCTGCAGGAGAGACGATGAGACCCCTGGGACTTTGGGGAGGTCATGAGCCATCATGACTGGGGCTGGCCGCACACAGCGACTCGATGCTCTTCTCATTGGGCTGCAGGTGCGCTTCCTGGAGCAGCAGAACAAGGTCCTGGAGACCAAGTGGAGCCTCCTGCAGGAGCAGGGCTCTGGTTCTAATACCACCAACCACAGCCTTGAGCCTTTTTTTGAGAACTACATCAGCAGTCTCAAGGCCTTCCTGGATGGGCTGCACCTGGAGAAGGACAGGCTGCAGGGTGAGCTGAGGGGCATGGAGGAGACGGTGGAAGACTTCAAGAAGAGGTTCGTGCTTGCCAGTCCCGGGGTTCGGTGACTGGGGGGTGGGGGGTGGGGCTGGAGGGCGGGAAGGGTGGATGGCAGGAGGCCTGGGCTCCAGCTGGCTGCAAGCTTGTAGGAATTTACCGCATCCTCTCTGACTCTCGATATCCCAGTCTTGAAAAGAGAGGCTCGTGGCTTGCTTGATGCAGATGTCCTTTGGAGAATTTAATGAAAGGATACATACATATAATTTGGGGAGTTCCAAGACACCCTGAAGCTTATGCATGACTCTAGCAGACTCAGAAAGCATCCTCTGCCCTTCCTGGGCTAGGTCGTCTTCAAGTTCCCCTCCAAATAGGAATTTTATTTCCCCCGTCAACAAGCCTCTCAGTGAGTAGCAACGTGCTGTGCCTTGGTCGAGCCCTGTTCTGCCCCTGATGAGCTCTGTGATCTTGGGCAAGCACGTCAGCTTCTCTGTGCCGCAGTGTCCTCCCTGTAAAGGGGGATAGGGGTAGTACGGACCCTATTGGCTGTAAGGAGGATGGAATTGGTTAAAACAAACATAATTCATGAAGCAGGACCTGGCACGTTCTTAGCGACGCATTCTTGGTTTTCATGAATTCAGGAAGTATCTACTGGGAGCCCACGGGGCTGCTCTACGTGCTACCCGCAGAGTCGGCACCACACGCCTCCCCCTGAAAGCTCCTGGCCGCTCAGTCATCTCCCTTTGCTCATATAAATGGTTTTAAAAAAATCCAAAGTTCTCCAGGAAGCCCTTTGGGATTGATCAAAATAGGACCCCGCTAGGAAGAGGCTTCTACTCCGGTGTCCAGTAATGACCATCACCGCTACGCGGCGCTACCTGGCGCATAGTAGATGCTCAGTGAGGTCCGTTGAATGAACTCTCCCCTGAATCCAGGAGGCTGTGCGTTGCACTGACACATGCCTTGAGCTAAACTGCCAGAGGCCCTGAGTCCATGTTACTTACGAGAAGTGCTCGGGGGCCATGGGGACGTCCCAGACAAGGTGGATCGGAAAGGGACTCTTTTCTCACAGGTACGAAGAGGAGGTCAACAAACGTACGGCTGTAGAGAACGACTTCGTACTCTTGAAGAAGGTGAAGGATCCCCCCCCCCCCCCCCCCCCAGCCCAAGGCCTCCTGAAGCAGAGTGGTTTGAAGGTTGAGGGGAAGCACGAGTTTAGTTCTGCTAAGCTGAGGGTCTCCTGTCGGCCGTGTGGGTGAGGGCCCGGGGCCAGGGAGGGAGCCTGCCGAGCGGGGAGGGCAGGGGCAGGGCCTGAAGAGTCTATGCAGCAGGCTAGAAAGGGCCTCCCAGACTTTGGCCATGCTGCTTCTCCTCATGGGCCCATGGGGTCTAGGAATCTGATTAGGCCTTGAGTTTTGAGTAGAAAATGGACAAAGAGAAGAAATAGGGTTTTGTTTTTTTTCAGGAGTACATTCCCAGGAGCTATTTAAACAGAAACTTTGAGTATTGCAAATTTAGATTCGCCCTCAGGCCCTCCTCACAAACCCTCCTCACCCAGGGCCCAGTGTGGTGACCCAGCCCCGCTCGCCTTGCCCCTCTCAGCCCTTTGCCTCTTTTGCTCCTCTCTGTCGGGCATTCGCCAGGTCAGCCTGCCAGACGGCAGTCTAGTCCTGTTAGCATCTGTCTGCCTGGGCCTCAGTTCCCCTGAGTGGGAGCTCCCAGGGGGCAGGCTCTGGTGGCCCCTTCCTCAGGGCCCAGGACTGGGCCAGCCCACAGGTTGGAGGGGACAGTGACTGAACTGTCCCTCAGGATGTCGATGCTACCTACATGACCAAAGTGGAACTGGAGGCCAAGGTGGACAGTGTGACCGATGAGATCAACTTCCTGAAGGCCCTCTACGATGCCGTAAGTCTGCTCCCCACCTGCGGGCCTCTGATCCCCCTGCTGTCCTCCTCCTGGAGAAGAAGGTGCTCATCAGAGCTTTACCGGGAGGCATTGAGTCCTGTCTGTGCTCCTGACTGAGGTGACATCTTCCCACCCGGCCCTCAGTCAGACGCAACCCCACCTGAGCTGGTGGCTCTGCGTGTTCTGGGGAGCCCTGGTGTGGCTCTGCTCAGGAACGGGCGTGTCTGCCTGGCTCTGCAGGAGCTGTCCCAGATGCAGTCAGACACCAGCGACACGTCCGTGGTGCTGTCCATGGACAACAACCGCTTCCTGGACCTGGACAGTATCATCGCCGAGGTCCGCGCCCAGTATGAGGCGATCGCCCGGAAGAGCAAGGCCGAGGCCGAGGCGCTGTACCAGAGCAAGGTGGGTGACACCATCACGTAACTCTGGGGACTCTGGCTCCCCCATCAAGCTGCCCGGGCAGCCCTTGCCTCCGAGTCATTCTCTTCTATATCTCCAGTATGGCGGTTCCTGCCCTGCCCCACGGGTCTGGTCTCATCCACATGCAGCTCCCTTCCTTCTTTTTTTTTTTTTTTTAAAGATTTTTTTTGTTTATGTGTGAGAGAGAGCACAAGCAGGGTAGTGGCAGGCAGAGGGAGAAGCAGGCTCCCCGCTGAGCAAGGAGCCCGATGTGGAACTCGATCCCAGGACCCTGGGATCATGACCTGAGCCGAAGGCAGACGCTTCACCAGCTGAACCACCCAGGCGTCCCTGCATCTCCCTTCCTAACCAGAGAGCTCTGACTCTGCTCTAACTTGGTGCCTCTCAGCGGGAGGGGAAGGTAGGATTTTCTCCCAGGAGACATTCGGCAAAGTCTGCAGATAGGTTTGGTTGTCACACCTGGGGTGTGGATGGGGGTGCAACTGGAGTCTAGTGGGTAGAGGCCAGGTTTGCTGCTAAACACCCCATAATGCATGACCCCACCCCTCAACAAAAAAGTTATCCAGTAGTGCCAAGGTCGAGAAATCCTTAGTCCCTCTGGCTGCACTCCCTTTATCGCTGGAGACATTTCCATTTCTCCTCCACCAATCAGGACTTTGTCATCGTGTGCTCTGATTCGATCACACTGAGGGGCTGAAGCCAATGTCCGGAAAGAAGTGGGGGGAGGGAGAGGGAGATTGAGCAAAGGGACCCCAGACACCAGGAGTTCTGTCCCCCTCCTCCCATCTCACCTCTGAATGGGGCATACGCTGGCCCATATACTGCTGACTCTTCTGGCTTTTCTGCCCAAGGAGGGACAAGCCTGCTGGTTAAGATCGTTCCAGCATCTGAAATGTGTGCATTCAAGTTCCAGCACTTTCACTCCATAGCTGGATGAGTTTAGTCATGGGATCCAGCAATCTGTATCTTGGTTTTCCCATTCATAAAATGGGGTTAATCACAACTTTCTCCTCAGGTAGTTGTGACGTCTGATGAGATAAAGCACAGGGCTGGGTGCAGCGTGTCTGCCCACATACACAGCTATTGCGCTCGAAGACAGGTCCCCGGATGCAGGGAGGAGAGCACCTGGTTCCTCCAGCTGAGTGACCTTGCACAAGTCACATGTCTGTGTTTTGGTTTTCTTGCCTGTCACATGAAGGGTTGAGTTAGGGGATCTGTAAGGACCCTGCTGGCTTTCTGAAAGGGTGACTCTTTCCTGGACACAGCTGGGGCAGCTGCAGACCACGGCCGGCAGGCACGGGGATGACCTGAAGAGCACCGAGAATGAGATCTCCGAGCTCAACAGGATGATCCAGAAGCTGCGGGCCGAGATCGAGAGCGTCAAGAAGCAGGTGGGAAGAGAAGGAAGAGCACGTGTCTGAGACCACGGGCTTACGCTTGCACGTAATTCAGGGCTCAGCACGTACTCCAGCGAACTCATGTCCGAGACTCACGCATGCTAAGATTGACCAAGTGCAGTTCTGGGCTGGGTGCTCAGCAAGGTCCTGCCCCCCTGGAGTCCGGGGGCTGATGTGGGTCAGAAATACTGAACACCAGCAAGACTGGAGAGGTTGGGGGAAGACGCTGACTGTGTGAAGACTGAACTGGGAGAGTAGCCTAGGAAGGCCACATCTAGATGCGCTAGGGCAGAGAGAAAGTTTCTCTGATAATTCAGGAAGACTTCTTGGAGGAGGGAGGTCTTCAGAAGGTGCTCAGTCACCATGAAAGGCAAGAAAGATAAAGGAAGAGTCGGGCTCCTTGTGAGCTGGGCTAGGTCCTTGAGGCCAGGTGTCGCCAATCCCACTCCTTGACGGGCTAGGACCCAGAGGGAGGCCCAGGCTTTAATCTCTGTGGGCTGTGGTTTCCTCATTTGCCCTGTGTGAGGGGACCCACATGCAGGCACCAAGCACATAGGGCAGGCCCTCGGTATAGGAATCTAAATTGGACTCCTGGCGCCCCACACCCAGAATGCCAGCCTGCAGACAGCCATCGCCGATGCCGAGCAGCGCGGGGAGCTGGCCTTCAAGGACGCCAATGCCAAGCTTCAGGACCTCAAGGCCGCCCTGCAGCAGGCCAAGGAGGACCTGGCCCGGCTGCTGCGCGAGTACCAGGAGCTCATGAACGTCAAGCTGGCCCTGGACATCGAGATCGCCACCTACCGCAAGCTGCTGAAGGGCGAGGAGTGCAGGTTAGTGGGAGCCCCTCTGGTTCCCAAGAGGCCCAGAGGCCTGGTGGCTTGGCTGCCTGAGCAGCGTGCTGCTGGCTACCGCGTGCAAGCATGTGCTCACCGCGGGAGGGGATGGTAAGGCCTGGACAGGCCCCGCCTCCTTCTTTCCAGGGCTGCAAGATACTGTCAGCCCTCCAGGAGAGCTGTGCTCTCGGGTGGCAGTGACACCCCAGAGCCTTATCTCGGATAGGCTTCTCCACCCTTTCTTGTCTCATGTTTTAGCTGTAAAACACATGTCTGCAGACAGCAGTCATAGGCAGAAATATTATTTCCAGGCCATTTCTTTCTTATTGCCTTAATTGGAGGTTTCTGTAGAGTTGGTTCCCGTAGCCTGGCCCTTGGGTACGGGACGCTGGCCCATGTGGATTCAAGTCATATTTACTGAATAAAGAGGATCCCGAGGAGTGGGAAGGGGGTGGGTAGGCCAGGGAGCGCTCCTCGGCTGTTACTCTCTGGAGTGTTAGTGGAAAGGGCAAGAACTGAAGTCCAACCTGACTCAGATGGAGAAAGGAACACATGCCATGATTTTTCCAGCACCTACCATCCTATTTCTTAATGTCAGCCTCAACTACTGTTGACTTAGGCCGGGGACATCTAGGGAAGGGAGGAGCGGCACAGGTCACTGATACTGGGGTCTGGTCTTCCTCCAGGATGTCTGGAGAGTGCCAGAGTTCCGTGAGCATTGGTGAGGACCCAGGGCTTTCTCTGGGGAGGGGTTGGACGGCTGGGAATAATGTTCCTCAAATCCCGGGCCAGAGCTGGGAGAGATCATCCCAGCCGCAGGCTGGGAAGAGCTCTTGGGCGATGGGCTCTGAGTCCCAGAGGGCCACCTTCCTTCCCCTGCTGGCTGCTGGCTGGCCCTCACCACCCCAAGCGGAGTCTCGGTGGGCGGGACCCCAGAGGGGGCTGCCCTGGGACTGTAGGGCGCCTCACAGGCTCCCTGACCCCAAATGCTCTTTGCAGAGATGGTGCACAACAGCAGCGGCGGGGGCGGCAACGGCGGCAGAGGGGGCACCTTGGGAGCCAGTGCCCTGGGAGGCAGCTCACTGGGAGGTGGCGCTGGGGCCCACCGGGGCCTGGGCCGCGGGGGCCTGGGCTCGGGCGGGGGCTCGGTGGTGCGCAGGGGCTTCTCCGGTTCTGGGGGCTCCTGTGCCGTCAGCGGGGGCGGCAGCAACAGCTCAGGCCGCATCTTGCAAAGCTCCTCCCAGAGCCAGCGGTCCCACCACAAATTCTGAACGGGGCACCCCAGATGTCCCCAGACCCCTTCACCTGCCCGCACACCGCAGCTCTGAGCGTGCTACTCCACATCCCCGTGGGACCCTTTCCCAACACAGCTGCTGACCTGTGCCCAGGAGTCCCCCCTTTCCAGACGACTAGCGTCATAGTCCAAAATTGGCTGGGAAGGTTGATTGCATTGAAACACCGTCCATCCCCACAAAGCCAGGCTAAGCGGCAGGGCCCAGGAGCTAGGTGGGTTCATCGCCTCCAACCCACAGGAGCCCCCAGTCCAGCCCCACATCCCACTGCCTTATGGGAAAGCCCCAGCCAGCCCCTGCATGCACCTCTTTCCCCATCTTGTAACCAGGCACCCAGCCCTCACCTCCTGCTGGTGCTTTGATTTCCCATGAGTGGTACTTGTCCCTTTTTGACTCCAAGAAAAGAACTCTGTTCTGTATCTTCAATAAACTGCATTGTGTTTCAGACATGGTGGTAGAATTTTCATTCTGGATTCCAGAGTCGCTGGTTCTCATGTCCATGCCCGTGGGTCATGGCAGTCCCTTTCACACAGAGGGTTCTGGCCTGAGCCTGGAGGGACTCTAGGGAGGAAGTTCTAGAATTCTCGGGCAGGAGAGGCATACTTTTCACCACCAGATGCTATGGATGATACTTACGACTTCTTTACTTGATAAGATTCTGAATTCCTAAAAATTCCATTACATTTGAAAAAAGTTGTAGGTTAGATTTCCTGGCTTTTCGGTAATTCCAGGTAGGTCTGAAATTGTCCATTAATTGCAGCTAATTGTAATCGAATGAGTTGCTGGTAGACAAATATTTTCAAAAAGCAAAATGATACAAATTCAAGTGTTTTATAGCAAAAAATTATATATGCCAGGGGTATATTTTATCATATTTGGTATGACGTGGGGTGAAGCCTTCCAATATGAAGAGTCATGAGAGCTGACAAAGGACTTAGAATAGCCTCATGAGGGGTCACCCCTATTCCTACCCCAGACATAGCGCAGCATCAGGGTGGATCCAGGGGTACCTGGACAGAACACAGGGTCAGTGCAGGGCCAGGGGGCCCCTCTCAAACCAGGGACAGGTAGGTGGGAGAAGCAAAATAAAAGCTGAACAGACATAGAGTACGTGCATGAGTACCTTCTTTATAAGTCACGGTCCTCGTTAGCATAAAGGCCTGACATAGGATGCCAGGTCAACAGAAAGAGAAGACACGCTGTCTGGCGATCGCAGAAACTCTCAGCTAAGTGAGCACACACCTGCAAGAGAGCCAGACGCTCACCGGGCTAGAGCAACACGACACACAGCTGCCGCTTTGACAGAGAACGTTCTAGCTCCAGGTGGAAAGTTTGCCTGGAACAGCCAGAACAGTCAGAGGGAGGGACGTGTGGGGCTGTCCCCTTGCAGCCGGTGCTCACAGGGGCTGCAGCCTCACTCTCAAAGCAAACTCGCCGTTGGCCGGGGAATGCAGCCTGGAGAGAGGTGCTTTAGCCTCATGGCTTGTTTCAAACGGACGAGAAATTGCCACATTCCTTTCAGTAGGATGATTAAAGAAGAAAGCTTTCTGCATCTTTCATATGATTTATAAGATAGCACAGGGCCATGTTTCCTTGCTCACGATGCCCATTCTGATTTGTTCAGGGAAGCTGGATGGAAAATACAGTTTGGTTTACAGAGACTTGTGTATATCGTGGAGCAATATAATCTTTGTTGAAACCGATGCTCTCTCGTGATTTGCCTGGCACTCTGCGAAGCAGCTTTTTTACGGATTAACTCATTCAGTCTTCACAGAGGTGGGCAGGGTTATTATCTCTACTTTACAAATGAGAAACTGAGGCACAGAGAGATTTAAGTGCTGGCGCCAGGATTCAAGCTCCAGCAGCTGCACTCCAAAGCGTCCCGAAACTGCCCTGGAAAGCAGCAAGTAACACAGCCCCGTGGGAAGTTCTCGGGCTTTGGAGGTAGGCCACCCTGGTGTGACCCGGGCTTCCCACTGGCAGAGCTGTGTCACTGTGGGCTAGGTGCTTGGCACCTCTCCCCCCCACCCACCCCCCGCGCTAAATCTTATCAATAAAATGAGGTTGTTCAGGTTGAATGATGTCATCTGTTTAACTCCTGGCGCACGCGAGAGCTCGGTGAAGTGTCATTCCCATTTATGGACAACATTTCAGGAAGCCACCTATTCTTTAAAGGAGGGAATGGTGATAAATGCTAATTCCTTCCGTTCGTGTCTCTCCCACCATGGGCAAGATGAGACACGATCTGGGAGTCTGGGAGTTTCCCCCAGGTCTCATATTCCCCTCCACCCCCCGTGGATTTGTGGTTCTGGTCCCCACCACACCACTGACCAGCCCTGTAACCTTGAGTCTCTCCCATTTTCCTCTTTGACCCCGCGTATAGAAGTACCTTCTGCCAGACAGCCCCAGTCCCCTACCAGGGCCTCGAAGTTTCTCTTGGAAGTCAATCCCGGTCTAACCCTTATTTTCCTTTGGGCCCACACCTGTGTAGTTGCTCCCTTTGCCTCAGAGACAAGAGAGAGTTGCCAGCTTTATAAATGGGTGTATTAAGAGTCATGACTTCAAGCGTGGTGGATGGAAGAGCCTAATACGCCTGGAAAAATATTATCTCTGGACCTTGGCCATGAGAACGTGCAGGGCTGCTCTGAGACCTTGGGAGGGCTTGTAGCCCCAGAACACCTATTACGTTTTAGGAGAAAGAGAGACACTGCCCGATAGTTTCCAGGTGAGCCCTGGGATGCTGGTCAAAAGGATAGCAGAGGTGGGGACTCTGGCTGGTTTGGAGCCTGAGGAGAAGGCTTAGTTGTTGCTACAAACATCCACCATAACCCAAAAGTCAGGAGAAGGATTCCCCAGGGGTGTTCCTGTGTGCCCAGTACCACCTTCTCCCGCCCGCCCCCCCCCCCCCGGAAGCAGGGCCTTTTAGAGGTTGGAGGTGAAGCTCCCCACGTCCTTCTCCCCCAGGCTGCAGGAGCACGGGCGCTGTGGGAATTCTTCAAAGGCTCGTGTTCATTATGGATTGGGAAGGAGGGTACCCAAGTTCTACTGCTCTGCACCACCAGGTTTCCCTGTGACCTTGACGAAGTCCTTGCTCTTTTTGTAGCGATTTCCTTATGGTAAAATGAACGCTCTGGGCCGGTGGTCTCTGTCACCTTCTGGGTCTGACATTCTTCTGTAGGGCGAATAGTGGTCTCAGGGTGTGGAGGTCAAGGCCAGGAGCTTTGATGCAGTCCCAGGACACTGCTCTCCCTGATCCCTGTCACATCCTTGCCTTCCTCTGCTGCCAAGGGGTCCAAAAGCTCCCATTTGAAGGAGATTAAGGGCCTCCATACCTACACCAGGACTGCAGCTGTCCCCTCCTCCCTGGGTGGGCTGGTGACTGCAATTCTTCCACCCTCCCTTTCTCTGTCCCCACACCCCTGCCACGTGTGTGTGCCGCTTGGTGATAACCACCTCCAGACCCGGGAGATGCAAGGTTGTGATGGGGAGCAGATCGGCAGGGGCTGCCCCTGCCAGTCACACCAGCAAGTCCTCTTGAACCCTGCCTCCTGCTGCTGCCCGAGACTGTGATCTGGTGGCTGATAAGTGCCCTGGGCCTCACCCTCTTGGCAGCCCTGGGTTTCAGTAACTGGGAGACCAGCAGGGCAAGTTGAAGCCTTCCACTGACTTGTCCCTTTCCTTTCAGGAGAGTGCTGGTGGCAGGTGGGCAGAGTGTGGAGGTGAGGAAGGGGACACCTCTTTCACCAGAGACCCCACCTCTTCTGCAATACATGTGGGTTCTGGAGTCGGAGTGCTTGGGTTCAAATCTCCATACCACCCCCTTCACCTGCGTGTTCTCGAACAAGTTACTAGATCTCTCCAAGCCTCCTTTCCCCACCTGTAAAATGAGTGCAATTATAAGGAGGACGTCCTTATCACGTGGAGTCTTAGATTGAGACTCCCATCTTTTAGATCTAGCATCGGGCATGACCCGCTGCAAAAAGCCCTCGGTAAGAAGTTAACTATCGTTATGATGCTCCTTACGATTCTTTTGTCCTCGGCCTGAATAGAATCTCGAGAGGCCATTTCATTGGTTCTTCTACTTCCTCCAGGCCAGTGGTTCCCAAACTTGTCTCCCCATTAAAACCCCCTGGGACCTTTGGAAAATTCCAGAGCCCAGACTACACTCCAGACCGGTGAAATCCCGGTGTGGGGTGAGGGAAGCTGGGGGAGGCCCAGACCCGTGCTCGCCGAAGCTCCAGGGGATCCCAACATGTAGCGAGTTCAGCAACCACTGCTCCTCGTCGTCCCACCAGTTGAGGGGTTTCCTTGAGGGAGAGCATTTGTCCCAGAAACCTCATCCAGCATTTAATCTGAGGTCAAGTATCTCTTTCGGGACAAGTAAAAATCTCTCATGCTTCACCTTGGCCCAATTTTCTCTTATTTTGAGGGAGTAGGGACTAGCTGTCATCCTCTAGCAAAGGCTCGGGAGGTAGTATTTGCTGGGTCCCCCCCCCCCACACCTTCGTGGGAGTGACAGGCTCACTGGGGACCATCCAGCTGACAGGAGATAGACTGGGGTGTTGGCATTGGATGCCGGTAACTGGTCATAGCCAGAGACCACCGAAGCTTTCTAAATTCTGTCTGGGACTTCCTCTTTCATTTTATCAGAATTTAGTAATTCCGCATACTCAGCGTAAGGGTGAATATAAACCTTGGTGAGCTTCCTGTTTATTTAGTTGGCAGGAGAGACACGTGTGAAGGGGTTCACGATGTGCTTTCTTCATGACAGGGGTTGCAAGTCAGTGGCACAAGAGAGCACTGTAGCAGGTGAGCGAGGGGTGGGCTTGTATGCTCGGGGCTGTTCAGGGAAGGCTGCGTGACTCTGGAATTTCCAACGTGCTCTTCCATGTTTGATGTCAGTTACTCATTATAATTACCCTGTGAATCTGGTATTGTTCTCCTTTTTTTTAATTTAAGATTTTATTTATTTACTTGACAGAGAGAGACAGCCAGTGAGAGAGGGAACACAAGCAGGGGGAGTGGGAGAGGAAGAAGCAGGCTCCCAGCGGAGGAGCCCGATGCAGGGCTCGATCCCAGAACTCCAGGATCACGCCCTGAGCCAAAGGCAGACGCTTAACAACTGAGCCACCCAGGTGCCCCTGTTATCCTTTTTTTATAGACCAGGAAAGTGAGGTTCAAGGAGGTGAGAGTTTGTCCAAGCTATGTGGCCGGGAAAGGTGGAGCCAGGATTCGAACCTGAACCCAAGGATCTTTTCCCCACACCACTGCTGCTTCCTGCCTGGGACCTACCATCCCTTCTCTACATACCCTCTGTTTTCTCTGCTTCTTCTCTCCACCTCTACCTGACTCAGAATCCTTGCCCTTACAAGACCCGTCCCAATGCCCAGCTCCACTTGCCTTTCCCTCCTCTGGCTCCGCTGGTTTTCTCCTTATGTCTCCCATGCCTGGGGGCTGAGCCTTGGCTTCCCTCTCCTACCAAAAGCTCCCCAAAGGGGTTAGGGTCAGGACTAGGGCTGTGTAGACCTAGTTCTGAGATGCCAGAACTAGGGTGGCAACAGTCCTGACTTACATGGGACTATCCTGGTTTATGCACTGAAAGTCCAGGCAAAGTGGGACCCTTGGTCATCTTACCAGGATCTGAGAGTAACTATATCTATGCTTGTTTAGTGTATTAAAGTGC
Source organism: Ursus americanus (assembly GCF_024610735.1). NCBI lineage: Eukaryota > Metazoa > Chordata > Mammalia > Carnivora > Ursidae > Ursus > Ursus americanus. The sequence continues at coordinate 43,630,822 of NC_142151.1, read as the reverse complement.
TGTGTGCTTTTTCACATGCCTTATAGCATTGAGAAGTTTCCTTGAGAAATAGCTGCTCTGATTCCTTTAAATATCTGAGGCTCTGGCTTAAGTGACTTGCCTAAGATCACAGGCTAGTAGAAGCCGGGCTGGGAGCTTAAACCAGTTTCTGTGACTGTAAATTTCAGGCTCACTCTCTGTCTATCCCACAGTGTCTCCTGGAGACGGTCCACTAAAGCAGTTCCCGAGCAGATAAGGTGTGGAGGCTTGAAGCTGCCCACAGAGCCCCTCCCAGCCTCGGGTGCCTTCTCCTCACCGCAGCTCCCTGACACCTCTCCTGTTCTTTCCCACCACCCGCCTTTCCCACCTCCGTAGCCATTGGCGGCTGCGGTTTCAGTTCCAACTTTTGCAAAAATATTTACTTATTGCATACATACAAAGGAAAAGGACATTTAAAATATTAGGAAAAAACCCTCTTACAATTCCTAATAAGTTGATGCATTTTTTGTTACTTTTTAAGCCTGCCTTCTGTGTATTCTTAATTTTTATGAGTTCATAGCGCAGACAATTTTAACATTTAACGTTGTAGCATAAGCATTTTCAACGACGCTGCTACTCGATCTCCTTGCAGATAATTTTAAATAATTGTATCTGAATGGGCAAGCAATCACTTAGCCATTTTTCTGAGTCTGGACTTTTAAGGTTATTTCCCCCACTTTTTAAATTATTATTATTATTATTATTATTAAGTTTTGGGTGAAAGCCACCATCCGTTTGAGTCCAGAGGGCAAACACACATTTTTGTTGGTGGACGCTGATGCTCAATGAATGAGTCCCATCCCATGCTTGCTGGCCGTGCTTTCCAGAATGTGGGCCCTACACCAGTGCTGGTCCGTGGGCACTTTGTTACAGGCTTGAGAAGAGATAAATACAGAACCTGAGAATAACCATTTGGAAACTTAATTTTTTCCCATTTAACAATAGAACAGCTTTGTGTTTCTTGAATTTAAAAATAAAAGTCGGGGCCCGTATATTGTATATCTTTAAAAAAAATCTCCTCTTCAGGGAAATTTCATTTTTATTTTTATTTTAATTTAGTTTTTTAAAGGTTTTATTTATTTATTTGATAGAGAGAGAGACAGCCAGCAAGAGAGGGAACACAAGCAGGGGGAGAGGGAAAGGAAGAAGCAGGCTCCCAGCGGAGGAGCCTGACGTGGGGCTCGATCCCAGGACTGTGGGATCACGCCCTGAGCCGAAGGCAGACACTTAACGACTGAGCCACCCAGGTACGCCATCTTCAGCGAAATTTTAAAAATTTTATTTTACAAAAGCATTGGTCTAAAATACATTGGAAATTTAAAAAAAGAGAGATCTCGTGACAGTTTGTCTTTTGGTCTAGGAGACCATGTTCAGCCCTAGTAGACGCTCAATGCATCTGCGACCACAGGTCGTCCGTGCTGTAGGACCTCATCTTTGTGGAGGAGGAGCCCGAGGCACTTAGAGCAGCACATGGCGCACCCAGCAAAACGTGAACAGTCTTGGGCAGAGTCTCCTGGCTTTCACTTGCACTCAAGGACCACAATACCCTGTTCGCATGTGATTAAAATTTGGGATCTGCATGGCGGTGATCAATAACAACGGGGAGCGGAAGCAGGAGGAGGGGAGGTCAGAACAAAACTTTCATCTTATCAGGGTAATAGTATGGCAGCAGATGTCTCCACCCCCGTCCCAGCTGTGATCACAAGGCAGCTAGACAACCCCTAGCTTTGCCCCAGATCTCCTGGTCACACCCCAAAACAAACAATTCCATGGTGGAGTTTCTTAGGAAGGTATCGGCTAATGATTTGGGGGAAACTGTATAGGAGTTTCCAGCAACTCGGTCCTGAGAGATTATTGTGCTCTGATCTCTAAATGGCAAGAGATGAACGATAAATGATCAAGCTGGGGAAGTTTATCTACAGTACAATTTTTGCAACTCCTAGGTGTGAGGTTTTAAACAGATGCTGCTGGCAGGCAAACTAAACATAAATATTCCCCTCCCAGGATTCGCAAGGTGCCCAGCCCAGCAAATGCATGTATATATAGGGATGGAGCCAGATCTCTTGTCAAAGGAGTCATAGCTCTTTTCCTCCTGGGTCTCTGTCTCCTCCCCTCTGGGACTTTTCTTTTGGCTTCTTCTCTGGATGTTCTTGTAACCATGAGCCGCCAGTTTAGCTCTCAGTCAGCATTTAGCTCCAGGAGCCGGCGGCTTTACAGCACTGGCTCTCCTGCAGGCTCTGGTGGTGGGAGTAGGGCTGTGGGGTCTGTGTGTCAGATCCGAGGCAGGTGCGGTGGTGGTGGTGGCGGTGGTGGTGGTGGTGGTGGTGGTGGGTATGGGAGCCATGCCAGGGGTTTTGGTTCTAGGAGCCTCTACAATCTGGGAGGCAGTAAAAGCATCTCTATTAGCTTAGTGGGGAGAAGTGCCAGTGGTTTCTGCCAGGGTGGGGGAGCAGGAGGGACGTTTGGAGGGGTGGGCAGAAGTTTTGGGGGAGGTGGTTTTGGTGGTGGTGGCTTTGGGGGTGGTGGCTTTGGAGGTGGTGGCTATGGAGGAGGTGGTTTGGGGGGTAGCAATTTTGGGCTTGGGGGCTTTGGACCTTCCTGTCCCCCAGGGGGCATCCAAGAGGTGACTGTTAACCAGAGCCTCCTTCAGCCACTTCACTTGGGGGTGGACCCTGAAATTCAGAGAGTCAAGACCCAGGAGCGGGAGCAGATTATGGTCCTCAACAACAAGTTTGCCTCCTTCATCGACAAGGTGAGTACTTCAAGTGCAGGTGGGTCTCTGCCCCTGATCAAATAACTGAGAGGGACTTGTGCCCTGCCACCTCTTACCACCTGGTACTATCTCCGTTTGGTGGTGACAGTCAAACTTCCAGAAGTATATGTTCTGGCACCTTAAGGAAGCATTTATCTCATTAGGCCTCAATTTGACTTATTGAAGGAACTTATTTTTATCTTTTCCTTTTGGCAGGAAAGCAGGTAAGAAGTGTGAAAATGCCCCACAGAAAAAATACATGGTGTAGTGACTTCATTCTCATTCATCATTATTCACTTTCCATCTACCCACTCACCCATCCATCCATCCACTCATCCATCCTTCCTTCCATCCATCCATCCATCCATCCATCCATCCATCCATCCTTCCTTCCATCCATCCATCCATCCATCCATCCATCCATCCATCCATCCATCCTTCCATCCACCCACTCATCCATCCATCCACCCACCCACCCACCCATCTAATCACCCATCACACGTCCATCCCACAAACATTTACTAAGCATCTCCTCTATGTCAGATACAGTGCCAGGTGCTACAGAGTGACTAGAACATGGGTCCTATCCTCAAGGAGCCATGGAACAGCCCAGGTGAATGCTCTGAGGGTATCACTGGGGGCTAAAGTGAATAGCATACTAAGTAAGATTCTATCAGTGTTCCTTGTTTTAGTTCATCCAAGGCCAAGAATGGGCCAAATGGAGCCACTGTAGCCCCTTTCCCTAGTTCCCTAATTAAACCTCAGATCAGGGCTGGTCCAGACCCAGATCAGCAAGCAGAGGCTGGTAGAGACCCATGGTAAAGACCTTCCTCCAGCATTTCCTTTTGTCCAGAAGTGGAGGTACAGTAGCTCCTGTAGGCTCCCCAAAAGGTCGTTGTTCTTGGGGATGTAGTGGGAAGCACCCTGGGGCACAAAGGCTCCTGGATGCTCCGTGACTTTCCCTCAGTCCCACAGGAATTCAGTGTTGAGGCCAGAACATGACCTGTCGTCTGACTGCAGATTAACCACGGCTAAAGTCAACCACTGGGCTGTATCTCCAGTCTCTGATATGTGGGGAGATGCTGGGAAAGGACTGTGTGAGCTGGGGGAGGAGGGGTAAGAGTGTCGAGGCCCAAAAATAGCCAAACTGGAGTTCAATAGAACAAAGTGCTTCTGGCTGCTTCTGATCACCTTAGACGGGAAATTTGGCTGGACATCATCATACCTCAGGTGTGGGCACGGACTGGGAGGGCTTGGCTGGAGTAAGGAGGTGACAGGTGAAGGAGACACCCCTGGAGGTCAAGACTAAGCTAAAGGAGGAGATAGGAGAAGAGAGGGCTGGAGGTCAGTGAAATGGCCATGGGCTACTGGCAACTGAATTCCTGGGAATCATTTGATTGTGATTCCCACCATAAATGTAGGACATTTGCTGCATTGTATGGCATAGGGCTGTGGGCAGAGGCCAAGTTACAGGAGACTGTGGCAACCTGTCCTTCCTTAAGGTATGTCTTGACCATGAGGAGAGAGTCCTCATCCAGGAGGACTCTGGCCTGGCTGGAAAGGAGAAGGTTTCTACTGCAGTGGATTCTGACTCTAGTTTCTGATCTGGTCTTTCTGCTTTCACCCTTAACCTCGTATACTCCATTCTCAGAGCCACACGAGGGCCATCCTTAAAAAACTTCGCATCACTTCTCTTTTTGAGTCCTCCATTGGCTGTTCATCTCATTTGGAATAAAAGCCAAGATCCTCTAAGGCCCCGTGTGCTCTGGCCTCCGCCCCCAGCTGCTGCTCACCCCTGGCTTGCAATTGTGAGAATTAGGCAACGTTGCCACCACTGGGTGGGACACCTCTCAGCTGCAAGGTTTAGTTAACAGAGTGAGGGTTGGAGTTTAGCTCCCCAGTGTACAAACTCATTGTCTGCCGTGACCCTACACTCCCTCCATACTTCTCCCCTGTTTCTTTCTTGCTTACCAACACACTATTGTATTCTTGCAACCTCCAGCACCCCAGGCCTGCCTCAGGGCCTTTGCTCCTGTCATTCCCTCTGCTTTGCACTCCTCCTTCCCAAGAGTGGTCTGGCTTGCTCCCTCACCTCCTTCAGATCTTTTCTCAGACGCCACTATCTTAGTGGGACCTTCTCTGATGTCCCTTTTTGAAGTAGCACCCCCAGACCAGCATCCCTACCCACCATTCCTGTGTTACTTTTCTCCATTGTCCCTAAGGCCATTTCACATGCCTCCGGGTGTAGACTCTCCAGGCTACTTACCACCCTGGCATAGAGGATTCAAGCTCAGCTGAACAACGCCAGGCTGGTGTCCCCGTGGGAAGAGATGGACCCCATCCCTTTCCTTCATGAGGTCCCTTTTCCTTGTTTTTGGTTCTACAAAAGCCCTTGTGTCCATTTCTACTCTCTGAGTGTCCAAGCCTGACACCAGAAGGGCTGGCTTGATTTGTCATTCAAATCATGTGTTTATTGAGTTATTGTCATATGCCAGACGATTCTGGGTGTTGGAGATTCAATTATAAACAAAGCAGATGAAATCCCTGGTTTCTGGGAGTTTCCAGTCTAGTCAGAGGGACAGCTGTCTACACTTGGAGGCAATTCCAAAGCCCTTAGCATTTCATCAGTCCATGATACTTATGAGCTGTCTTCTCTGTGTTGGGCGCTGTGTGTCCATGAGTCTGAGCACCTTGCGTCCACAGGAGACCAAATCAGACACGAGCCTGCCTTCCTGAGGCTCCCCCAGCAGGGCAGGGATATGCTCAAACAGCGCTAAGTGAGGCAAATCACGCTAGATGCTCCGGGGAAAGGACCATGGCCCATGAAGGCAAGACACCAGGGGGATGCCACTTTAGTTGAGATTGAAAGGGTAAACAGGGCTTAGCCAGGCAAAGAGCTGGGGAGATCTGCGCCACTGGAGGCAGCAGGAGGTCCCTGGGGCTGGAGTGTCATAAGCAAGAGGGAGAGGGGCATGGCAGGCCGGGAGGGGCGCGCTTTTTCCAGTACGAAGCTGAGCTCAGCATGATGCTCATTTCATCTGTGCTGATGGGACACAGCCCAGGAGTGTTTTGGGGGCCCTGGGGAAAAATCACAATGGCTTTCAGTGATTTTTCTAGCGATTAAATCCTCTTAAAATTGCCTGGCGCTCTCTGCAGCCAGTCTCTGCCTGTGCAGCTCGGGTGGCCTGAGAAGAACCATGGGTTCTTTTGCTGATGGGCCCCGAGGCACCCCGTGCAGGGGGAGAGGGTGCTCTGGCTCGTCGGCCCCTCACTGTTCGATGTGGCGATTCCTCGTGGGCCCGTGCGATTTTTTCCCTTCAGTTCCCGCAATCCTGAGCACAGGGCTGAGGCCCCACGTCTGTTTGATTTGCCCACCTTCTGGCAGGGCCGCTAGAGCAAGACTAAGCCCGGTGGCAGGAATTTCCCATGGGGCGCGGTTTGTTTCAGGCAGAGACAACCTGTGAGATGTGCTTGCCCTGGCTCTTGCTTTGATGAAGTTAACAAAAATGAGCCACGGGGACTAGTGTTGGCCGTGCGCGTCTCCCAGACCAGAGTCAGAGTCCGAAGGGAGTTAACCGGGGGCTGGCCCCTCAGAAGGGCAGCTTAAGGGCGGGGGTTTGGGGCATCCTTCTCGGTGCCACATTGTAGGGGAGTGTCTTCAGGGTTCTGTTCCGACTGCACAAAGCAGTGGGTTTGACACAACTCCCGGGAGGATTCTGGAGTGTGTGTGTGTGTGAGTGTGTGTGTGTCTGCACCTGAGCAAAGCACAGAGGCATCCCTTGTCTTCACCTAAGGCATGGGAAGGGAGGTGAGGGCAGCCTGCAGAGGTAAGGTGAGGGTTGATCAGGGTCACGCAGAGCACAATCCATGCGCTTGGTCGGCACAGCCAGTCGCTCTCGACCCTGGACCTGACCTTTGTGCCCAGTTTCGGGAGAGGAGAGAGAATATAGGATGATGTCCACTCTCCATTTTCTGTGTCAACGAATGTCAGTGATGGGAATAGCAACGTGAGTATTTCCCAAACACTAGGCACCCCCAAAGTCCTTACTTTGGGGCACAGGCATGCATTATACAACATTTGTGTGAAAAGTGGGAACAGGGGCACCTGGGTGGCTCAGTCGGTTAAGCATCCGCCTTCGGCTCAGGTCATGGTCTCAGGGTCCTGGAATTGAGCCCCACTTTGGGCTTCCTGCTCGGCGGGGAATCTGCTTCCCCACTCTCTGCCCCTCGCCCCTGCTCATGCTCTCTCTCTCTCAAATGAGTAAATAAAACCTTTTTAAAAAGGTAAAAAGTGGAAACGTTTATTTTTAAAATTCTGAGTTAGCATTTAAGTGAGGTGACCTTCCTGAAACACACCCTGGCAAGCAGACAGTGGGGGCCTGCTGGCTGGGGGCGCCCAGGCGGGTCTGCTCAGAAGTCGGTCTAATATTCTAAGTCAAATTGTTTCTTCCCTCTTACTGTCTCGTCTCCTCAATCACAGAAAACATTTCAGCCACAAGGAGAAACGCGCCTCGGATGCGTCAGTGCTTCAGACGCTCTGCATCTCCGTTTCCTCACGTTGGCACGGAGCGTGGGGTGTGGGGGGGACGGCTCTGTGGTGTCCGTGGCCGTAGCTGAAGGGAAGAAGACCCTCCACTGGAGGTGGTTTACTTCAAAACCGGAGTTAGCTTAGTAACGTAGCGCTAATATTAGACAAGTTGACCTTAGAGCCCTTGGTCAACCATCAGAAAGCACATTGTGTTCCGTGTGTCCTGGTCCCACGGAAAGGGAAGCCCTCTGATCCCAAGAGGCGCCATCTTAATCCTTGGAGGTCCAGATATGCTGTTGGTTGCCACTCTCCCTACTCCTGGGGGTGCTTCCTGGACCCACAGCCTGGGGCGAACTTGGAAGTTTCTTGCTCGTAGGTGCGGTTCCTGGAGCAGCAGAATCAGGTGCTACAAACGAAGTGGGAGCTGCTGCAGCGAGTGAACACCTCCACTCGGACCCACACCCTGGAGCCCATCCTGGAGAACTACGTCAGTGAGCTGCGGAGGCAGGTGGATCTTCTCGACGCCGAGCAGACGCGCCGCAACACGGAAGTTAAGAACATGCAGGATGTCGTGGAGGACTACAAGAACAAGTGAGACCCCAGGCAGGGTGGAGGGGTCAGAGGGAAGCATGGCAGGGAGCACTCTGCTTTAGTGTTAATATGTGAGGGGTGGACCGGGGTCCCCAGGTGCAGCCACCCGGCTCTGTACCGCACAACCGCGGAGGGCACTGGCTCGCCTCTGGCAGCTCTGGCAGCAGGGTGGTGCCAGTCCGCTCTCGGTTGTGTTAGACGGGGAAGGGCAGACGATCCCCAGGGTGCTGGACCCAGATGAGCCAAGTGCCAGTGGGTTTTGCCACTTTCTAGCTGCTTGCAAGTCTGTCTTTCTAAGCCTTCAGGTTTCACCTTAGTAAAGGGGGGATGGTAAGCACCCTCCCTGTGGGGTTGATGTGACGGGCAGATCCGGGCTCTCAGGCTTCCGTGTGTAGCAGGCCTGGGATGCGACCAGGGTGTTTGCATTTCTAGTATGCTTCCACGTGATGCTGGTGGACTGGGGACCACACTCTGAGAACCACGTGTTGAGATGACATCGTGCTTCATAAGTTCCTAGACTGTGCCTGTACATACTAATCACTGGCTCTTATTAATCACAATGGTCGGGATGGCAGGACTAGTCTAACTCCAGCATCAGCTGCTCCTGCACCATGCAGGCAACCGGGGGCTTCTCCCTCCCCGTGCTAGGGGTGCCGACTGCTACTCTTGACGTCACCCCGACACGCCAATCAGAGAGTGAAGAGTGAAATTCACACTGACGGTGTTGGGGGGCAACACTGTAGGGGACATTTTTTTCTCTTTAAAGCAATTTGGTGGAAGTGGCTCTTTATGTTCCCAACTGCAAAAAATGAATGAGTGCGGCAAATATGCAAATATGCAAAGGTGAAACATCAAAAGAAAAACGGACCTTTTGGGATTGTTCTACGTGGCTCTGCATTTTCCACGTTGGGTTGTTGTCCCCTCTATTGACCTGGAAGGCCTGGAGCTGGCTCCAGCTGCTTGTCTGTGAGCGCGGCAGGCCCTGGCAGGGAACAGCCAAAGTCCAGGACACTAAAAGTTTGGGACATTCCAAGCCGCCTGCTGTGAGGAGAATCTCAAGGAGCCAAGGTCAGCCTCAGCAGCCTATCTGTGGTTCCTACTTCCCCCCACAGATACGAGGAAGAGCTCAACCGGAGGGCCAACACTGAAAATGACTTTGTCGTCCTGAAGAAGGTGAAGGATGGGGGTGGTTCCAGGGGGACTGTGGGCCCAGGGGGCTGAGCAGAGTGAGGAACTCCTGTGGGATGCTGTGTGACCAAGGGGTGGACTGGTGACCGCTGGGGGCAGCTTGTTGAGGGTGTGGCCTGAATGCTGGGCCGCTGCACTGAAGGGGTTAAGTCTGAAAGTGAGGTTGATATGACTCTCGAGGCTTCCTTGAGTGCTTCTCTCTCCACGGTCCTGAATGGGAAGCTCAATCAACTGACACCTGCTGAGCATCCATTATGCGCAGCCTTGAGACCTGGGGAGGGACCCGGGTGCTGCGTGTGAGTGACCGGGATGAGGGGCTTGGGGTCACGTTTCCTTCTGGCCAGGAAAGCCAGGGTTTTTGAAGGTCCCTCAGTTGAGTGAGGTGAGGAAATGTGCAGGCATGGAAAGAAACCCAGAGAGGTTTTGCCACTTGCCCGGGTCACCCAGTGAGCTGGTGGCAGGCGACACCTGGACACTAAAGTCAGACTAGTTTTGCTTGCTGTTCAGGACGTGGATGCTGCTTACATGAGCAAGGCAGACCTGGAGTCCAAGGTGAACGTTCTGTTTGGAGAGATCAATTTCCTGAAGTGTTTATTTGAGATGGTGAGTTCAGTCTTCATGGGAAACCCTTCTCTTTCCTCACATGTCACAAAGGGTGTGGGCTGTTGGAGGGGGAGCCCCCAAACCCAGGATGACCCACTAGGGACTCCTCTCCCCAGTCACCTCCACTCTGTGGGACTGGAGTCAGCCTCCCAGCCCCCGGTGCTCAGATTCATGGGTGCAGGTGCAGGAGGTGGGAGGCAGGGAGAGTCCCGAGGGAGGAGAAGATGGAACAGCCCTTGATTCAACCTGGAACTGAGATTAATACTCAGCACATACAGGGACAAAACTGACCAGAAATCTTCATCAGTGCTGGGAAGCCGATAGGGCTATGGGGGATTCTGCAGGTGAGGACAGCATGGATCCTAAAGGGAACGAGGAAGAAGGCTGCAGTGGGGAGGGATAATGTGCTCCTACCACCCCCGGCCCTACTGTTGCTCATGTCTACCTTGGGCCAGATGCTGTGCGAGGAGCTTTGCCATGTCTTGGTCTCCATTCTGCTGATGAGAGAGCTGAGGCCCTGAGAGACTCAATCACGAGCCCAGGCGCTCAGCTAGCCGGCAGTAGAGCCCAGGCTCAAAAGTCAGTGAGAGGGTGCACAGGGAGAGAACTTTCTACTGCTCTGAGAGCTCAGTATTTCTCAAGGAGCAAGTCAGCCTGTTGGAGGGACCAAGATGACAGCCAAGCCAAGTAAGGCAGGGAGAGAGGGCACAGGAGAGGCATGACGGGCAGGTGGTGCCTACAGGGACTCTGAATTCACGCTCCTTTCTTCTCCTCAGAGACTAGGTCTGGCGGCCTTTACCTCTAGTTAAAGCACAGCAACTATTCAGAGAACTTTCCCCAAGACTCCTATCTGGCCCAGGCTTCTGGTTTCCCCAAAAAGCCTTGAGGGGACAGTAGAGGGAAACTGAGGCCCCAGGAGGCGAGTGGAAGGAGTCAGCCTGTGTTCCATGCCTTGCAGGAGCTGTCCCAGATGCAAACCCACATCAGTGACACCAATGTGATCTTGTCCATGGACAATAACCGTTTCCTGGACCTGGACAGCATCATCGCTGCGGTGAGGACCCAGTATGAGCTGATCGCCCAGAAGAGCAAGGATGAGGCCGAGGCGCTGTACCAGACCAAGGTGAGCACTGCCGCCCTTCCACCCAGACTGGGTACCCCAAATCAAACTTACCCCCAGATCTTCTGTCATCTTTCCCTTATTTTGGAAGTTACGTGTATATACATACATACATGTATCTATATACATTTTATACATATATGTGTATATAAAAATTCATTTACTCCTTACAACAACCCTGTGAGGTAAGGATCTAATTATCCCTATTTTGAAGATAGGAGAATATGAGCTCACCCAGTTTCCCCAAGGTCTTATGGCTCATAAGCAGCAGAGGCAGGACCTAGGTGTCTCGTCTACAAACCCACGTGCTAAACCACTATAATGTTTTTTATTCTTACTTTTTTCATGACAATATCTTTTAAACTGTAGTTTTGTCCTTTTCTCTTTCTCTTATTATTTGTGAATGCCGTATTGTGACATTAAATATTTGACATCATTTTCAATAGCAGAACGATGTTCTGTGGTTAAGAGTATACCCTTATTTATCGGATAAACATCTCTGTGCCTAAATCTTTGGGCACATTTTTGATTACTTCTTTAATATCAATGGACTCGGATCTTTTTGGATGGTGAAGACTGTAGTTAAGGATCAAAGGCCGGTCCCTTCATTCTGAACTCCTGGCACTTGAGATCTGCTTTCTCAACTCCAGTCCTGGAGGACCTCTGTCCCACCGCCCTGCAGCAGGCGTTCTGAATGGCGTGGATTTCAGCGTCAGACTAGGGAGGCAGATGGTCAACAGTGAAAGCATCAGAATGCAGAGCTTCCCTTGAACCAGCAACCCCCCCGCCCCCCCCAACCGGCCGCCTTGCTTCCTCCAGAGCCCTGCCCGTGAGAGCCTACTGTAGATACAGAAACGACAGAGAGAGGACAGTGGGAGTAAACAAAGGGCGTGCTGAGGGCCTCTGAGGAAGTGAGATTGTGGCTGCTAGGGAAACCATCCTGGAAAAGGGTAGGAAGGAATATGATGTGGTGGCAAAAGGGAAGAGGTCCCGATGTGGGTAAGGGCCACTAGGAAGGCTTCGATGGGGGAACAAGTAGGTGGAACAGCTTTGTCTGTCTGGGATGTGGGTCTGGCCCAGAGACTGGTGAGAAGGAGGGAGGCTTGAACAAGACTGTGTGCGTGTGTGTGTGTGTGTGTGTGTGTGTGTGTGTGTGTGCGCGTGTGGTGTGTCACGGCTCAGTGAGGGACCTTTGGTGCAGGAGGGTGTGTATGGGGGGGTATCACAGCTCTGGGGGTGGGGCATACCCGGGTACTGTCCTGAGACAGCAGCTCTGGCAGGGTCTGGGAAGGTAGAGGGCCTCGTGGTGAGCAGCGGGTTGACCACGATGCTGCCTTTGACCCTCAGTACCAGGAGCTGCAGATCTCGGCGGGGAGACAAGGAGACGAACTGAAGAACAGCAAGATGGAGATCGCTGAGCTCAACCGCACCATCCAGAGGCTGCAGGCAGAGATCAGCAACATCAAGAAGCAGGTGAGAAGGACGCTCAGGGTGGGCTGACCAGACACGCTGCCTCCCACCAGGCCCTGCCAGCGGGGGCTCCTGAAACTCAACCCCCATTCGGTTCTCCTCTGTGACGGTCTCCCGAGCAGATCGAGCAGATGCATATGGCCATTTCGGATGCAGAGGAGAGAGGAGAGCGGGCCCTTCAGGATGCGAAGCAGAAGCTGCAGGACCTGGAGGAGGCCCTGCAGCAGTCCAAGGAGGAGCTGGCCCGGCTGCTGCGAGACTACCAGGCGCTGCTGGGGGCCAAGCTGTCCCTGGACGTGGAGATCGCCACCTACCGCAAGCTGCTGGAGGGCGAGGAGTGCAGGTGGGCCGTGCCTCTGGGGCCCACGTGCAGGCTGCACCTGTGGAGAGGAGGGACTGACTATTTGGAGAGAAGACAATCCCCGCTTTTCTGGGAAGACTGGTAGCCGGGGCTGAGCAGCAACAGAAACAGAAACATTCAAATCAGAGCTGAGCATGTGTCATTGTCATCATTCCCCTGCCTCCCAGCAGAATGGCCCTATACCCCAACCCAAGCCACTGCGGCCATTGTAAACGGCTTCAAGAAACTGTGTAAAACCCCCTTTAGCCCCATGCTCCCTGACCTCCTGGCCTGTGCACCCACCTTTCCCTAATGCTTGGGGACAGTTTCACTTCACAGGGATACCTCTGTTCCAGATGTCTCCAGGCTGTCACCTGCCTGCCTTCCCCCTCCCTCTGATGTGTGTGCTTTGGTTTTACAGGATGTCAGGGGAGCTGCAGAGCCAAGTGAGCATCTGTAAGTAGCAGGGCACAGGCCGGGGCTGGTTGGGCCGGGTGGAGGGAGGGCCCGGGAGGGCTGACCAGCAGGGACGGGCAGTCAGCCCTGTAGTTTCTGGTCCTTTCACCCTGAAAATCCACAGTGAGCCAACAAACTGCAAAGCCTGGAGAAATTCGCTGAAATAAATTATGATTTTAGTTCTTATGTATCTTAATGTTTATGAGACCGAATCATCAGTAGCAGCTTAGAACTCGTCAGGGTATACGGCCAAGGAAAACGGGTCCGTCCTGACATCGCTTTGTCCCATGAAGAATACTTGGAAAAGGGGAATCCCTTCATCCCATGCATCTCTTTGCAAGTCAGAGACTGCCCGCCACTCAGGATGCAGGAGGCTGCCGGAGGGCAGGTGCAGAGGGGTGCAGGCGGGTCCTCTGGCCAGCTCTTCTGACCCGCGCTCCGCGGCCCTCTCCCCACAGCTGTGCACAGCAGCCAGAGGACCGTCAGCGGCGGGGGCGGCGGGGGCGGCGGCGGCGGCAGAGTCTCTGGAGGCTCCCGCGGAGGCTCCGGCGGCGGCTACGCGGGCTCTGGCAGCGACTCCCGCGGGGGCGGAGGCGGCTACGGCTGGGGCTCCCGAGGGGGCGGCGGAGGTGGTTACGCGGGCGGCGGCGGCGGCGGCGGGAGCTACGGTGGGAGCAGCCGGAGCAGCAGCAGCAAGTACGGGGACAGAGGCGGCGGCGGCTCGTCGCGCGTGCAGATTATCCAGACCTCCACGAACACGTCGCACAAGCGGATCGTGGGGTAGAGGAAGGCTCCCACAGCCCCGCCGGCAGGGCGCTCGCCCGTCCCCTCCCCCGCGCCCTCCCTGAACCCCTCTAGCTTACCTTTGCCTCATGGGTCTCAGCGGCTTTGCCAATACGTTCCGCGCTAGCTGGGGAAGCAGGCGGATACCCCCAAGCAGCCCACCTGTCTTCGGAGGGCGCTGGCTGGCGGTTACAATCACCGCCAGACCGCTCTGCGCGCACACTCCACTCAGCTGGCCCTGCTCCTGGCCCTGGGGACACCCGGGGGCCCAGTTTAGCACTGGAGAAAAAGAGCCTGTAGAGTATCTACAAAGCGGATAATGGAGAGTTAAAGTCAAGGACACTAGGTTTCTCACCCCCAAGCCCCCTTTCCTGCAGCTGGGCTGCCCTGTGAACAGTAATCCATACCTTAGGGGACCACAGAGTGAGGCCTTCCGGGGAATAGGTTGGCAAGAGGAACCCCTGTGCCAGGGACCCATTCCTGTCTGTTGGTCCGTTAGCCTCATACTTTCATGTCCATGGAGAGTATGGATTTGCTGTCCTCATCAGACACCTCGAAGTCATGTCTGGTGCTGACTCTGCATCTCTGTCTTAAGAAGCATCACTCTCTGGGTTAACAGCCCAAGGTGGGAGTACTGAGAGGGCGTGTGTCCTTGTCCCCGGGAGGACTAATTACCCGTGGGTGGAGAAGCCAGTGGGCAAGCAATGGGGTTCTGCTATCAGCCAACTAGCAGGCCTGGGGAGGGGGAGGGTGATGTTGCTTCTAAGATCTGGAGTCACCTTCTCTTCCTTGCTGAGTCCTAATGCAAACTCCAAGTCCATGATTCTCTTGGGGCATCGGACGGGTTCAGCGTGGGTCCCTTGCGGAGGAGTGCTGTGACTTCATCATTTCTTGGTTGAAGGTTGTACTTCGAAGGGCTTGCCATTTCTGGTGTTTCTACAATAAAATTTTCTGTGATCTCAAACGGCTGTTTAGTCAGAGATAAGTGATTTCTTCTTAAATTTCTGCAGGCCTCTGAAATGATTCATATGTGGAAAGTTTTATTATTATTATTTTTTATTGCATGACTGATATGTGATCTTAAAAGACCTGACAGACATACACTTACTAGTGCTGAAAGTGGCTGAGAGTTCCAAAGTCAGTGACACATTCTTTCAGCATGCATTTATTCAGCTCCTGCTGTATGCAAGGTGGTGGCCTTGGCCCTGGGAATGTAGTGTTGAATGAACACGTTTCTGACTCTTCAGGGACTCACAACCCAGACGATAGGTTATGGGGGAGGGGAAGGTTCAGAGGGAGGAGAAATCAGAGCAATGTGTCCCTGTGGACCTTTTAGCCTGAAGGTGGAAGCGAGGCCTGTCCTGTGGACAGAGGCAGACCCTCCATTGCAGGAGCAATGGGGCCATGCAGGAGCTGCCAATGCTGGGGAAGGGAAGCTTGGCCCCAGAGCTTGGCCATCCTAGAGGGCTAGAACGTGGAACGGGACTGGGGAACAGAGTAGAAGTAGGTCTGGGCGGGAACTCAGGGAAGGGCCCTTCAGACAGGGGACTAGTCTGCCGGAGACTCAAGAATAAGAGAAAGTGAATATGTGTGAGTGAGAGGGGTCGGCCTCCCAGGAGACACGAGCTCAGAAGACAAGAGACCGAGTCCATTCATCCAGTGGGGTCCTGGGCAGGGGTGTCTCGAATCCATGTTCTGGGGGAAGCACAGATGCAGACATTGAAGAACGGAGCAAGTTAAGCTACCGCCTTATCCTGTGTGATATTTCTGAGTCTGCGTAAAAGAGTCCTATAGAAGACGTGACCTACTATCTCCTTCCCTGAAGGAGTGCAGATGGCAGTCGGATATGGGATTCATTCAAATATGACTGCGGCCCATACTGATAAGACTGTGTGTTCCCACGCACGCCCCTACCTCCTCTCTGAGAGGTTTCTCCCCATCTCACCTTAGCGACAGCCCCGTGGGGGGACGGGCTGGGAAAGGAGAGGTGGGCAGAGGGGCTGCCCGAAGGGAAGGAGAGAGGGCGTAGACAGAAGCCATGTCACGCTTAAAGTAAAAAAAAAACAAACCAAGAGCACGGGGCAGGGACAGGGCGAGAGAAAATAGCAGTGGGTGTATCAGCCACTGGAGACAGCCAATGGAGACAGCACATGAGCCGACAGCGGTTGGCAGCCCCTGGGGACAGGCGTGGGGACCAGGAAGGTAGTAGTGTGCCGAACCCGCTTGGGCTCTTCCGTAGTCTGACCACTCTGAGGACGTTACTAGAGAGGAGTCCATTCAGGTGGCAGTGGCCAGGATGCAGTGGTGAGCGATCAGAAACCTGACCACAGGGGGACAGTGGAAGGCCCTGGAAGTCTTTGGGAGGAGATGTGAGAGTTAACTGCAAAGATTGGAAGAGCTTCCCTGGCAAAGAGGGATTGACCCGAGCTGGTGACCAGATGGGCAGGTGGGAACTGTGGCAGATTTGGCTCAGTGTTAGAAGCAATTTTTTTTTTAAGATTTTATTTATTTATTTGACAGAGAGAGAGACAGCCAGCGAGAGAAGGAACACAAACAGGGGGAGTGGGAGAGGAAGAAGCAGGCTCCCAGCGGAGGAGCCTGATGTGGGACTCGATCCCAGGACTCTGGGATCACGCCCTGGGCCGGAGGCAGACGCTTAACAACTGAACCACCCAGGCGCCCCTAGAAGCAATTTTTATTGGTCCTCAGATGGGAGAGGCATGAGGAGTTGGCCCATCTCAAGCAGAGGTTGGCCAACTATCGGGCAGGAGGATGAGGGAGGGACTGTGGGGTACGTGGGAATATGTGTATGGCCGCCATGCATCCCTTTGCTGCCCTAAGAGTTCATGTGATGGAGCCTGAGAAAAAAGGAATTTTTCTGTCTATTTTATACTGGGGAAAATTGAGGTCAGATGCCAAGGAAGGATCAAGCCATGGAGAGGCCAAGGGCCCAAGGGCCAAGGATTGTGAAATGAACTCAAGTTTTCTGACACCACAGCCCTAGTCCCGGGTGCGGACGAGAGTCTCCCCAGGATCATGCATGTGCATATGACGTGCTTAGGGAATCCAGGCTGGCTCTGGATAGGAACACAGGGCAAGGTGGATCAGAGGTCATCTCGCCCTATCCTTCTCCTTCTGGGCGGGGATTGGGTTGTCCCAGAAAACATGGCCCTGCTTTTTCTCTTCAGAAGCCTTGACCTTCTCAATCACAGAGAACTGGGGGACAGATGGAGGGAACCACGTGCCTGAATCCTAGAATATTGGAACGGAGATTCCACAGGGTAAGGGCATGAGATAGGTAGGGCAAGGAGAGAGGAGTTAGCCAAAGAGGATCTTGGACTCCAGGGAGAGGCCTCGATGTCATGCTCTGGGCCTCAGCAAGGGGGCTAGCACTAAAGATGCTGGACGAGGCCTCCTGGTATAAACAATACTCCTGTTAGAGACACTGAGATCCCATCAGGAGCAAATGCCTCTCACTGTAGCTCACCCCGTGACAACAAGGGGCCATTCCGTAGCCCCCTAACCATGTTCAAAATGCTTCCACACACAGTATCTCGTACAAACGTCACGGGCCCCTGGGGGAGGCTGGGGGGGATCACCTGTGGTCCTTCCAGAGGCCAGGAAGCATTCCATCCCTGCTTGTGGTCAGTGCTGTTCCCACGGTGCTGACACTCAGAGGGAGAGTCAAGCAGGCCCATCCACCCAGCAACAGAGGGGTGGGCAGGAGGGAGCACGGAGGAGGGCAGGAGGCCGCTCCCAGGGAGAGTTTGCCAGCTGCCCCTCCCGCCGAGAGGCTGGGGCAGGGCAGGGCGCTCTGGGAATCTAAATTTAATTCCACCAGCTCCTCATCTACATAGATTCTCATCTAGGAACACGGTGACAAGAGGAGCAACCATTGGCTTGATAAAATTCTAACTCTGTCTGACCTCGAACAAGGTGTACGTTTCTGGGCTGGGAAAGTCCTCGATATCAGGAAGCCTGTGAAGAGTGTTGCTTCACCCTCCATTACTGGACCTTTGGCCCAGGATGCATCTTCCAATTAGGAGCCAAGTGCTCCGATAGGCCTTCTTCCAGCTCCGTGTAACTCCCATCATTTGGTTGGACCTGCTGCCCTGGTTTTATCAGCTTTCTGATCAGTCCGGGAAACAGTATCTGCAGGTTGATCAATACTCGGCTGAAGACTGAGCTGGGAACTTGGGGCGCTGGGAGGTACTTGAGCATGGAGGACTGGTTCTGAATGTCTCAGTGCTGGGCCGGAAGGACTTCTGGGGGCTCCGAGGGTGTGTTTCAGCTTCCACACCTGTCCCAGCATGCTCAGCCATGGGGCTCTGTCCCCACCCTGCGGAGCAGGGATTCCACAGTGACAGTAGTTCCCAGCTAGCCCAGCCCCCTTGGCTGCAGGTGCATTCTGCATTCCCTCCTGTGTGTGATGGGCCCCTAACTTCCCTGTTAAAGATTTATGTCCCCCTCCTCCCCTAAGACTTTTGCCCACGAGATGACCTCATCACAAGAACTTAAGCTGCCTTTCCAGGTCCTTTCAGCTTCCAATGAAACAGGAGCTTGTTCCAAAGCTTTTCCTGATTGTTATATCATCTTCTGGATCCTTCCAAATGCAATAGTGAGAATCTTTCCCGCATCTACTACACTTCGGTTTCCCTCTAAGGTAGATGCAGTCCCTCTTTAAGATGAGGAAACTCAGGCTCATAGAGGGCTAGTGACCTACCCAGAGTCACACAGCTAGAAATTTGCAGTCAAGAGTGGGTCTCTGGCTGACTCCATGGCTCAGACAACCTCCACCTCCCCTCTCCTACATGCTCATCTTTGGCTTCCTCCTTCCTGTCCTCTATTCCACTCCAACACTGCTAGCAAGCCACTGGGGGCCTCCTTCCCTGCTGTCTGTCCTGGGCAGGCTGCCTCAGTTGGGCACCTCTCCCTCCTGCCTAAAAAGCCTCGGCTGGCTGCCGGCTTTCCACATCTCACCCCGCCTCCCCATTGTCTCTGACTCTCCTTTATGCCCCCCAGGCTTCAGCTTTCCCCACTCCCCTGAAATTTCCTGCTCCTACGTCCCTGGTGGAGTCCCACAGGGCTGGGTGGCTTGTCACTGCATGTCTCTCGTCAACTTTTTTCTCAGTCCCATCCTGCAAAAAGCTATCAAAACATCACCACCCCTGCCCCTGCCCACGGCCACAGCCCGCCTGTGGTGGCTTCATCCCCGTGATCGGTTCCAGGGTGTGCTTGTGGGTTCTCAGGATTGGAGGTGCTCTGGCACTCTGATAGCCAGCACGGATGGGGGTACCTTGAGGTGCAGGGGACTGTGTGGGAGGCTGGAGCAAGTGGGGGTGCGAGGAGGGCACCCAAAGACACAGAGGACTTAGTTTTACTTTCGAAGGGCTTCCAGAGCAATTGAGGGACTAGTAAACACACACACACACACACACACACACACACACACACACACACACACACGTGTGAACATGCACTTGAATCTGGCAGCAGCTGAGCTTAGAAAAAGAAACCAATGGAGCAGCCGAGTGGCTTTAATCAAGGGAAACTCCCTGGAAGAGGGGGCCTTGTCCACTGCCTGGAGGAGCAGGGGTGCTGTAGGCATTTGCTCTCAAGGCCTGATGGACAAATCCAGATTCAGGCCCAAACGCTCAGGAACTGAGATCGTGGGTGCCCCAGAGCTTGCCTATGAGTAGAAGTTCAGAGTGGGTCACTGACAGGCTGGAAGGCCCATCAGGGAGAGAAGCACGTGAATGGGGTTGGCAGATGGAGAGGAGCAGAGGAAGAGCGAAGAGGGTTGAATGGTTTGGGCAAAGCACGGGAGTGGAAAGGTCAAGGCATGAGGGTGGCAGGAAAGCTGTAGGCCATGGGGGCGGGACCATAACATGAGAAGGCCTTTGGGATGGAGGCAGGCATGTTCTCGCAGTTTGACAGGCTTGGCTTGTCCGTTCCCAGCTGGGGGCACATCTTTTAAGCTCCATGGACCTAAGTTGTCTTTTCTTTAAAATGGAGCTTATCTCAGTGACCACTGTGAGGACCTTGGGTGATGTTCAGATGAGACGTGGCTCCCAGCCCATAGTCTGTACCTGTGGGTGCGGGTGCCTCTCTCCTCTTTCATGCTCTTTCTTTTATAAAGGCAGGGCCCGCAAGGAAGCCAGGAGGAAAGGTGGGTGGCTCACCCCTTTCTCCCACATTCGCTTTTTACGATGGCCACATGCTCACCACGGTCCTGGGGACATGGTGGGGAAGGATGAGCTGGGATCGCTGGTGACATTGTAGCTTCCAGCCCCGCTGGGTTCCCGCAAAAGTGAGCAGTGGGAATAAAATGCGAGTTTGATTCAGAAACTGGACGATTCCCAGGAATGGATTGCATGACTTGGACACATTTTTTGACCTCTTTGGGTCTGCCTTCTCACTTGTTTCATCAGTGGGTGAGACGGTGTGGTCTCTGAGTCCCTGCAGATGGGAACATTCTGTGATCGTCTGACACTCGTGTCCAGGAACCCGTTCCACTTGCCGGTCTTTGAGCCTCTTCTCAAGCCTCTTCCTTTAGAAGGAAGAACACTTGAACTGAAAGGAGGAAACTTGGGTTCTAGTCCCAGATGTGTGTTTTCCCGGGTGGAGAGTCTAAGCAAGTCTCCTCATCTCCCTGAGCCTCGGTTTTCCACTTTGTAAATGGGTCTAAACAGTCTGACTGCTTCGTTCTCGCGGCTGCCTTGGGGACAGTTTGGTGTATGCGCGCGGTCAGGCGACGGGCACAAACGTCAGCGGACGGTGATTTTTATGCCTTCTCGTTTCTTCTTTTCCCTCTGACTCTCCCTCCTCACGGTACCCCCCACGGTAAGTTTTGCAGCTCTGTAAATTGTCAGTCAATTGTCTGTCCACCTCTTTGCTTTTACTGTCGGTTTCTTAGTTTGGGGTTGGAAGCACGGGTCCCTGAGAACCTGTTGTTGGCTGGCAGAGGTGAGAGAATAAACACACACACACACACACATGCACACACAGGTGCACACCCCTCCAAACTGCTAGAAGGAGTCAATGTGCAGCGCGACGTGTCTCACAAGGGAGTATGCTGAACTAAAGGAGTTTTGATTGCCTGTCGGGAGGTGATTAGGCAACAGTCACTAGCATGCCAAGCCCGTCCCAGGTCCCATGATTCCTACTTAGGAACAAGATCTGAATTACTCATTCCCCAGATAGATGGCTGGTTTAGCAGCCCACGGATGTTAGTGTTAGGACCGAGTCCCAGACAACAGTGTCACAAAGATGAGGGGCGAGAGGGGGATTAGTGGAGAGGTGAGGGGCACTTTCTGGAGGAGGGTGTGTGCAAAAACTGTGGGAGAACAGGAGGGACAAGGCTCAGCGCAGACGCCTGGGCTGGGGAGGGCTGACATGCAGCTGGGCTGCTTTAGGAGCACAGGGAACCCGTCTGGAGGGTCTCCCCAGGCTCTCCCTTCTCCCGTGTGTCTTGTATTCCACAGTGGGACCTCGCACACAGGCCTGGGACCACTCAGACCCAGCCGAACTTAGTGCGGGCTTCTCACCGAGTCTTCCATTCTGTGTTCATGTGCAAGGGTGGGGAGCAGGCTGGGCTTCTAAGCAGTCTCAGAATGGAAGTCTAAGTGGGGTTCAGGTCGTTCCAGATCTCGACCCCACTTCTGTCTATTAAGATTGATCAAAGGGTGCTCCTCCAGGAGCACCCCTGCGGCTTCCTGGCCAGTCTATGCAGTCGGGACACTCTTGTACCCGGATGGAAGCGAAATCTCCCCACGGAGCTCCGTGCCTGCAGTTTCCCCTCCTGCGAGTGACTGAGGCACTTGGCAAGTGCTTGCATGTGCCGGGGACCAGCTCTCTGTGGCGGGAAGCTGCCTGTGTCGTCCGGCTTGACAGGCAATGGCCAGCACACCCCAAAGTCATTGCCGTGGTGTCATACAACACGCTGGTCAGGATCCCACACGCTGTCACTCAGCATCCTCAGATCAACCCCCCGCCATGCCCCTTACTGCCTTTGTAAACTTCAGCTTTGGTGCCTCGGTTTCCCGGTTTTATTTATTTATTTATTTATTTATTTATTTATTTATTTATTTATTTTTAAAGATTTTATTTATTTATTTGACAGAGAGAGACAGCCAGCGAGAGAGGGAACACAAGCAGGGGGAGTGGGAGAGGGAGAAGCAGTCTCCCAGCAGAGGAGCCTGATGTGGGGCTCGATCCCAGAACGCCGGGATCACGCCCTGAGCCGAAGGCAGACGCCTAATGACTGAGCCACCCAGGCGCCCCCAGTTTCCCTGTTTTAAAAATGGGCAGCACAATAGCATCTGTCTCAGAGTTGTGAAAATGAGACAGATGGCTACATATAAAAGCTGTAGAACAGTGCCTGGAACCGCACCGGTTTCTCGTACATCTCAACTATTGTCAGTACTGTTGTCTGGAAACAGTTTTCACTTCTCGGATCGGGCTTTCCAGAATCACATCGTTGTCCTCCCTTCCAAATCTACATTCGTCTCTGCATGCCATCTGGGATCACTCCTGACGCCTCCGTGAAGCCTCACCTCCAGCCCTTCGCTTTACAAAATGTATGGACTGGGTACTCCCTGTTACCTCCCAGCTCGCGAGGCTTCTCCCACTGGCATCCCCATGGCCTCTGTTTGCACCAGTTTCCTTTTGCTGGTTTCTCTGCCGCCTGCCCTGGCCTGTCTCTGAGGAAAAGGAACAACTGGCAAACTTAGAAAAGAACATGTCTTTCCCTCTGGCTCTTCCAGAGCCCCTGCCCACCCATCCTGTTCTTGGCCAGTGTCTCTTCCTATAATATGAATGCACATGTTGGTAAAGCTTATGTAATAAAAATAAGTTCTTTTAATATTTCACTTATTAAAGCTCTTATTCGGGGTCAGGAGATATGACTTGATGAGCTCTGGGCTCTAGAGAGCAGTCTCAGAAATGGGCCAGAGAGTTCCTCCTCCGATTCGAGCATGAAGAGTTGCACCTGCCAGGCTGAGGGGACGGTGTGCTTAGCAGCTTACAAGGCCAAGGCAAGAAGGGGAGCATCCATATCTCTGTGACAGGAGGTTAGGCAATCCTACCAAGAAGCACCAGGTGGCAGATGCAGGGTCCTGTTTTCCCAAAGTCACAAGCACTTGAAGGAGAGATTTTCTCTGATAAAACGATTACCACACGATCAATCTTGCAGGCACAGCAATTTTGAGAGCTATCCTGGGAGCTAGGTGTGTAGTGTTTATCGTATTGTTGAGTCTCGTAAAAATCTTGTATGGCTGCAGGCAAACCAGGCTCTGCGTCCCGCTGACTCGAGGACCAAGCCCAGATGTGCTCCCTGTATATAAGGGACGGTCTCTGTGCTCAGGGTAGAGGAGTGTGAGCTCCTTTCCTTTCCCGACTTTGCTCCAACTCTCTCCAAGGCAGCATGAGCCGACACTTTAGTTCTAGGTCTGGGCTCCGGAGTGGAGGGGGCTTCAGCTCTGGCTCTGCCGGAGTGGTCAGCTTCCAACGCAGAACCACGAGCAGCTCTGTGCGCCACGGTGGGGGAGGAGGCGGGAGATTTTCAGGGGGAAGATGTGGAGGTGGCGGTGGTGGCGGCGGTGGTTTTGGAAGTCGAAGCCTTGTCAACCTTGGTGGCAGTAAAAGTATCTCCATAAGCGTGGCCAGAGGAGGTGGACGTGGTGGTTTTGGTGGTGGTTATGGTGGTGGTGGCTTTGGGGGTGGTGGTTATGGTGGTGGTGGCTTTGGGGGGGGTGGTTTTGGTGGCATCGGCTCTCTAGGTTTTGGCAGTGGAGGTGGCTTTGGTGGTGGTGGCTTTGGGGGGGGTGGTTTTGGTGGAGGAGGTTTTGGTGGAGGAAGTTTTGGGCCCGTCTGCCCCCCTGGTGGCATACAGGAAGTCACCATCAACCAGAGCCTTCTGCAACCCCTTAATGTGGAGATCGACCCCGAGATCCAAAAAGTAAAGACTCGAGAAAGGGAGCAGATCAAGTCGCTCAACAACCAATTCGCCTCCTTCATTGACAAGGTGAGTCATTCTGCTCAGTGCCCTGGGAGGCCTTCTCTTGGTCCGTTTGAGATGGCCTGGGTTTCAGCCTCAAGTTTCTGTTTGGGTATGTGTGGAATTGTCTGCTAGGAGATACGTTCAAAGTATTCTCACGAATGATTCTAATGACTAAACTCTCTCTCCAACAAAGAGGTCTGTGGTCTACGTAAGTGTGGGTCAATGTGACATCACCTTGAAGTGTCTTTTCATTCAGCTCTTGAGCTGAATTGGGACTTGCGTATGGTGAACGAAGGCAATAGAAATGGGGCTGACTCAGCTTTCTAGGGTGCAAACAAGAGCTCTGGAAAGGTCTTCCTAACCATGAGAAGGGAGTTGAGGGTGAAGAGAGTGCACTGTGATAATGTAGCTGAAAGGAGTTCGTAAGGCAGCACCAAACATCTTTGCTTTCAGGTGGGGAGTCTGCCCTCTGAAAATATTACATTGGGACCAGGTTTTCTAATACTTATATTCTGAGTATCTGCTCTGGAAAAACATGTAAACCATTTCTTGGTTTTTGCTTATTCATCAATCATGTCAACTCAAAGTTATCTACAATAGATTTCAAATTCTGTTTTGGATTTCCCAACATACCTCTGAATGTGTGAATGCTTACAGAATGCATTTCAACGTTTATGGCAATCTACCTAAAAAAAATTGAAAGGCAAATCTCGTGTCATGTATCTATCTCAAGTGTAATTTCAGTAATTTTATATGGGGCTTTGCTGTTTGGTGTTTGTTTAGTTGCTCCCTTTAAAAGTTCCAGCTGCAACAGCACAGTAATTACCCTTCTCAGGGAAATTAAAGCTTCTGTGAATTAACAGTGAGTTAGATTTTGTTATAAAAAAATGATGCTAAGTGGATCTTCTTCTTCCTGTTTCTCTGCCATGGCTAGGAAAACAGGGCTTGAAAGAACAAGTTCTTTTCCAAAGGAGGCATGGGTCTCACTGTGTGGTAGCCTATGGCACTCAGTGGCCAGTGGACTCCGTTTCTGCCCCAGTCGGTAATGGGAGCTTGTGTTCTCAGGTGCGGTTCCTAGAACAGCAGAACCAGGTGCTGCAAACAAAATGGGAGCTGTTGCAGCAGGTAGACACCACCACTCGGACCCACAACTTAGAGCCCTACTTTGAGTCCTACATCAACAATCTTAGAAGGAGAGTGGACCAACTGAAGAGTGACCAGTCTCGGATGGATTCAGAATTGAAGAACATGCAAGACCTGGTGGAAGATTACCGGAACAAGTAAGGGAGACTGGCCAGGCAACCTTTGACTTGCGTTCTAAAATATTTCCAGAAAGTGGCAAGCTAAGACTACGAGTCTTAAGCTAAGACAGTATGTAGTGATGTCTATTCTCAGGTTCGAGGCCAATTAATTTGGCATTTTCAGAATTCTTCCTCTTCTCAGAAGCTGGAGATAACTTAGCAGTTTTGTTGCTCAGAAGGAAGGGGTGGCCAAGCTGTCCTAGGCTAAAAACAGGAGGCAATGACAGGTGATGCCAATCTCAGTCAGGGAAGCCGAACTTCGGGTCTCACCTTCTCCGAAAACCCAAATCCCTCTGATTTCCTTGCAGGTATGAGGACGAGATTAACAAGCGGACAAATGCAGAAAATGAATTTGTGACCATCAAGAAGGTGAGCAAATCTGTAGGATGGATCTCACATCTGAAATAAAGAATAGAAGAGGGTCTCCAATTACTAAGCAGAAGGAAGTCATGATGTGGGATACCTGGTGGGGGGCCTGATGAATAGCCGAATAGAGTTTTCCCCCCACATTATCACGGACCTGGGCTTCTCCAGGCCCTTTGCTTCTCCAGCTCTCTCAGCCCTTCGTGGAGAAGGCGGGGAGGCACGTTCTTATCAACTCGGGCGAGCTGTCCTGTGATTGTGATTCCAAGGGTGGGGCAGTCTAGGGATTGAGATCCGCCTGGCGTAGGAAGATGTGGAGGAGACTCCAAACCCTTGTTCTACTTGGAGAAGCCTCTCACAGCTGGCGAGAGCGACTTGTCCTGGGAAGAACATGATGTCATGATGTCCATTGTTCCTCTAGGATGTGGATGCTGCTTATATGACTAAGGTGGACCTTCAGGCCAAAGTTGACAACTTGCAGCAGGAAATTGACTTCCTCACAGCACTCTACCAGGCAGTAAGTCCTCTGCTTTCGACCACGTTTACCCAAATGAAGAGCCTCTGAGCCAGTGCCCAACATTACCCAGAAGAACAAAGATACATCTTCCATCTCCTGGCTCCTCCCTCTGTCTAAGTTGTGCTTTGTTTTAACACTGTAAGAGTCACTGAACTATTATGTCTTGCAGGAGCTGTCCCAGATGCAGACTCAGATCAGCGAGACCAATGTCATCCTGTCCATGGACAACAACCGCAACCTGGACCTGGACAGCATCATCGCTGAGGTCAAAGCTCAGTACGAGGAGATCGCCCAGAAGAGCAAGGCTGAGGCCGAGGCGCTGTACCAGACCAAGGTGAATGGGCCTAATGTCTAGCCAGTTTTTCTGAAATGTCTTGTCTCGCTGTCCTGTGTTTTCTCTTATATGCGTATGTGTGAGCCACGGTATGCTCTGCCGCATCTGATTGACTTGATCCACCATCTTTAGTACGAAGAGCTCCAGATAACTGCTGGCAAACACGGGGACAATCTGAAAAGTACAAAGATGGAGATTTCAGAGCTGAACCGGGTGGCCCAGAGACTGCGATCTGAAATTGACAGTGTCAAGAAGCAGGTACTTATTCCCTCCTTCTACTGCTCAGCGATCACTACATGGTGTTGGGGAGGGAGGCTCAGGTAACTAGAGGACACTTCCCTAGTGTTGAACCTTGAAATCCACTCCAAGACTTTGGTGACTATTCTGGTTTCCACAATTCAGCTTTCATGCTGGGTTCTCTTTAGGGAAGCTTGCGAAAATGACCTAGCAGAGAAATGGATGTGATGGTCATGAGTGATCTAGCCCATGATGAAAATGCAGCCAGGAGGTTTCAGGGTAGACGTTTAGAAGAAGGTCTGTAAGGGGTGGAGAAGCCTCCACTCAGGGCCAAGAGAGGCTGCTGCATTCCGTTTAAGGGCTTTTAAGGAAGTCAACGCAGTGACGAGCTATCCAGAGGCAGTGATGTTATCCAGAGCCATGAGTTGACTTAAAACTGTTGTGATTTGGTTGGACCCGGAGTACTGGCCTCACTGAGGTGGACAGAGGAATCAGATAAGAAGGCCAGGGTGGGATTAGGTGATAGGACAGTGGGTAACGTGTGAGCCTCTCCTCTCTCAGATCTCAGCGCTCCAGCAGTCCATCAGCGATGCCGAGCAGCGTGGTGAGAACGCCCTTAAAGATGCCCAGGGCAAGCTGGCCGAGCTGGAGGACGCCCTGCAGAAGGCCAAGGAGGACCTGGCCCGCCTGCTGCGTGACTACCAGGAGCTGATGAACACCAAACTGGCCCTGGATATGGAGATCGCCACCTACAGAACCCTTCTGGAAGGAGAGGAAAGCAGGTGAGGACAGAATCCTGGGCAGTTTGGCCATTTCTTATGGTGCTTCCTCCCTCGAAGGCTGACTGCTGTCCAGCCTGCAGCCGAGGGATTGTAGCTTGTCCTGGGTATGAGGAGAGGAAAGGAACAGGGCGCAGGAGGAAAGACTTGGTCTCATGTTGGGACCCCAACGTTGTTTGGAGGGCTGTATGAAGTGCTTTGAGAAGGAATAATTTATTCTCCATCTGGCCTGGCTCAGATGTCCTGTGGCCTAACCGTCAATGGCACTGTTAGAGTTAACCCATACTCTCTGCAAGACTCTTGCCTACTTTCTAGAGATTTCTCCCTGTTTGTGCTCACGCTGCCAAAATGGCAGCAGTTTGGGAGGCCAAGGGGACTGGCTTAGGTTTCAGATCAAGTGGGGAGGACGAGCCCCAAATGCGGAGAATCTCCGCCAGAGCTGAGAGGGTTCGTGCAGCTGGAGAGTCACGAGGGACTTGCTTTTCTTCCTCCTACAGGATGTCCGGAGAGTGTGCCCCGAACGTGAGCGTGTGTAAGTACAAGCCGCTTTCTCAGGGCCACGCGCAGGTTTTGCTGGGCTGGGAACCGGCGTTGGGCTGACGATCACGGCGTGTCCCCTTGCAGCTGTGAACACCAGCCACACCACCATCAGTGGGGGTGGTGGCCGAGGAGGTGGGGGTTTCGGCTCCGGAGGCGGCGGCGGCTATGGCTCTGGAGGTGTCAGTTACGGATCTGGAGGTAGCAGCTATGGCTCCGGAGGCGGCGGCGGCGGCAGCTATGGCTCCGGAGGCGGCGGCGGCTACGGCTCCGGTAGCAGCAGTGGCGGCCACAGAGGCGGCTCTGGAGGGGGCGGCTGGGGTTCCGGCGGGAGCTCCGGAGGCCGGGGATCCAGCTCTGGGGGTACCAAGTCCTCTAGTGGCAGTTCCAGCGTGAAGTTTGTTTCCACCAGCTATTCCAGAGCAGTCAGATAAAGGGGTGTCCTCTATCCTGTTAGCTCTCCCTCTCCATCGCC
Source organism: Ursus americanus (assembly GCF_024610735.1). Taxonomy (NCBI): domain Eukaryota; kingdom Metazoa; phylum Chordata; class Mammalia; order Carnivora; family Ursidae; genus Ursus; species Ursus americanus. The sequence continues at coordinate 43,602,430 of NC_142151.1, read as the reverse complement.
ACCAAATACGCTTGGCAAGACCGAGGTCCGTTGTCCCAGCCTCACTGGAGAAAAGAGCTATCATCAGTTACACCAGTTCACCCTACTTCCCTAGCTCTTTCCTTTCTTCTCTGCTTCCCAAAGCAGTTTTTAGATCAGTGGCAATCTCCGTCCCTCTGGCTATGACCCTGCTTTGTGCTTTACCTGAGAAACAGTCCAGCAATGACCACTACACACATTACATTTCAAAGCACCTTCTTAAGTCAGCGAGGTGAGGGCTGGCTAGGACACAGCTTCTTTGCTGTGTGTGGAGCACAGGCTCTGGACACTCCTTAGTATCTTGTCTCTTGGAGCAAGCTCTGTGCTGCTTTGGTTTTGTATATAAGGTGTGAGCAAGTTGATTGTCTTTTGTGTAGAGGTCTAAACTCCCCCCTTCCTTGTATTGCTGCAATAAACTGCATTTTGAAATTCTCTCTGAGTCTCAATCTCTTATGTTCACGGCACTGTCTGTCCTGCGCGGGTGCTTTGTGGGAGAGGAAGAAGACCTCGGAGCCACATGGCACATGGGGGAGCTGGGACACAGAAAAATGATTGGCAAGACGGGGAGGCTGGTCTGGCATCATTCATCTTTAAGCATTTGGTAGTTAAATACAACACACTCTTTCCCAGAGTGTGCAGATATAATGGAGACACGAAGAGACCAGAGTATTCATCTGAGAAGCTTTCATTCATCTGAGAAGTCTTTCTTGGAAAGAGCAGTGAGCAAGCAGTTTGGGAAGGAGGAGTTCGGCATTGAGGAGAGAGGGAAGTATGGCGTGGAAAAGTAATTGTTCATGTGGAACAGTCAGTGATGAGAGGGGCGTGGGTAACACAGGGTCGGCAGCTGCTACAGCCAGAATGAAGACTTTGGCTAGGGAGTTCAAGAACCAAGAGTGGTACTGAACAGCTAGACAGCCATTTCCCTCTTTTCAGTGCCCTACTCAAAGCTCTGTTCAATCTAGAAAGTTCAGTGTGCACGAATATCTCGTACTCGTGAAGTAGTTCAACGGGAAAGCCTGGCGATCAGAAGCATGGGCATTTGGACTCAGATATGCTTGGATTTGAATCTCACTACCCCATTTACTAGCTCTGTGATAATGTGTAAGTTATAGACTTCTCCGTACCTCAGTTTTATTATCTCTAAAATGGGGATAACAATGCTTTCCCTGTGGGACTTATTGTAAGGATTGAATGAATGAACATGGTTTAGCACCAGTAAGCACTCAGCGGGCGCCATTTTTGAGAGTAATGTCGCTGCTGATCTGGCTGTTGTAACGTTGCTTGTTGGTCTCTAGATGGTTCAGGAGATGCTCGCTTTAAAGACCCATGAACATCGGCTTCCAAGGGGATCTACAACCATGAAAAAGTCAGTCAACTTTCCTGAAGATCAATTTTTTTTTAAAGATTTTATTTATTTATTCGACAGACAGAGAGACAGCCAGCGAGAGAGGGAACACAAGCAGGGGGAGTGGGAGAGGAAGAAGCAGGCTCATAGCAGAGGAGCCTGATGTGGGGCTCGATCCCAGAATGCCAGGATCACGCCCTGAGCTGAAAGCAGACGCTTAACCGCTGTGCCACCCAGGCGCCCCTGAAGATCAATTTTCTTAACTTCCAATTAGGAAAAGTCTTCCTAGCTCTGGTGTCAACCAGAACTGAGGGGAGTAAAGAGAGTATAGACCGACAAGAGTATGATGTAAATACAACGTGGTCAGCTAGATCTCTCCTCTCCAATCCTGTCTGGACTGATGTGAAAGTCAGAGAAGCATTATGGTGGATAAAAGAACAAACTTCAATTCAGAGGAACTGGGTTTAAGCTACTGTGGTATTTAAGGGGCAGGCTCAGGAAAATAATCCGCAGCTCACTGGATGTGTGGATCCTTGGACAAGACACTTGGCCATTCTGAGCTTCGTTTGTCTTGTAGGTAAAATGGGATGAGACTATTTGCTTCTGGACCTCAAAAGGATAAAATACATAGTGTGAAATGCTTTGTGAACTGTGAATATGTTATACAGAAGTAGGTAAATGAAATCGAAAGGGAATGGCAAAGAAGTAGAAGACAGCTGGCTGTCAAGGGCACCAGGACAGAAGTGCCTTGGCGTGGTCACTGTGGCCCAGTGATAGCTCTGTAGTGATGTAGAATTGATTCCGTTAATGTACCCAATTTGAATGTGCTCCTGAGGATTAATATTTGTGAACCAAACACACAAGCGATGGATGTGTGAACCATATGTCCATGTATTAGTTCGTGACACACTCAGTCACTGAGATGCCAGAGCTCCCCATCCTGTTATCCAGGTACCTAGGAAACTGAGTTAGTCAAAATAGGTGGTTTGGTGCTTGTTAATTTAGAACAATGGGAGTTGAGTGGCCTTGAAGGAAATGGTTTACTTTCCTCCACAGGAGAGAAGACTTCCGGGGCCACTAGATTCAACACCCGGGATACTACTGAGTGAATGAACCAGTGAGAGTGTTCTAGGGCTCTGGCACACATTTTCTAACTTCTTTCTTACAACTTTCTTTGGTTACATTTTACATTGGCGTTACCCTTGCTCATCTTGTTTGGACTTGGGTTTTCTTGGTAAGGTCAGATATGAAACACAGACCCTACAATTTGCAGTGAAACTTATCAAAACCTGTCAGGTCACGGGACTAAATGAAAACCACGTGTAGGTCAGTATATAACGAAGAACTAAACGGAACACTACAAAGTGCCAAAGTGCACAGAGAGAGCTGAGGAAAAATCTGGGATTCCATTCAGTTCGACAAACAGTTCCTGCACACATGCTATGTGTCAGGAGCAAGTCCACACGTTCGGGGATACTAGGATGAGCGAGACATGGCTCTTGCCGTGAAAGAGCTCAGAGGCTTGGGTGATGGGGTGTATGCAAATGTGCCATTACAATGCACCCAACCCCCGCAGTGATAAAAACACATGTAAGGTGTAGAAATGGTACATACGGAAGGGGTGCAGGCAGGGTTTTAGAGGATAAACAGGAGTTTGTCCAGCAGACAAGGCAGAGAAGGACACTCCAGACGGGAGGAATAATGTGGGTAAAGACATGGGAGAATGAAATCACATGAAGTGTTTGATCATCTGAAGGAGCATGAAGTTAGTGACAAGAAATAAGGGTGAAGAGTTCATCAGATCCACTCAGAAAGGACCTTCCCTGTAGTCATCAAAGGAGTCTGGACTCTAGTTTGTGGGTCGGAAGTTCTCAGGTGGGGTTTTGGACCTATGGGCTTATTGTAACGTACTATGTCCTGCGACAGTGGAAGATGAAGGGGTTGTTTTACTGCTGTGGAATAAGAATTGAGTATGGACCACAGTTTGTCTCGTCCTTGAGTATCCCATAAGAAATCTGCTCTGCTTATGGGAGATCTGCTCATGGAAATGCCATTTTTTTTAAGGTATTTAGGAGCTGCAACAGCTATTATAGGTGAGAAGGAGCCAGTGAAGGGATTTAGGAGATTGGCATGGTCAGATGGGTGTTTTCAAGGAATCACTCAGGCCAGATTGGAGGGGACCATAGTGGAGTAGGAAGACTTGATAGGGAATGATTGCAAAGGTGCGGGCAAAAGATGATAAAGTCTCACACCTTAAGTTCAGGTCCTTCGAGGTGGGTGGGTGGCCAGAAATGAGGGTGTGGATCTTCATTCCACAGGTAGTTAGGATTCACATCATCAGAACTTGGTGACGGATTGGTGTCTGGGTTGGGGATGGGTGACACAAAGGGAAGAGTTGAGGAATTCTCCATGTTTCTGGCTTGGGTGGTAACAGATAATGTAGCAAGAGGGCTAATGTGGAGAAATGATGAGTTAGGTCTTTTGAGGTGCCTCTGCTCTATCCATGTAATTATTGGGGCTAGAGGTGTAAACTGAACTTCATCAAAATCTGAAAGTCAAGCTGTGAGATAACTCAGGAAGAAGAGGTAGAGGGAGAATTGCAGAGAACACGCAGTAGCAAAGTAAAACAGATATGAGAGGAGCTTGCACAAAAGGAGAAAATTTGAAGGTCGTGAGACCAGACATGATTCTTTGGGGGCTCTCCAGCCAAGACAGCGGAATCCCCCAGATCTAGTGACGACTTCTCAAAATCTTGGACTCCCATATTTCTTTTGTTAAAAGATTTTGTTTATTTATTTGTCAGAGAGAGAGAAAGAGACAGAGCAAGAGTGTATAAGCAGGGGAAGCAGCAGGCAGAGGGAGAAGCAAGCTTCTAGATAAGCAGGGAGCCCGATGCAGGACTTGATCCCAGGACCCTGGTATCATGACCTGAGCCAAAGGCAGACACTTAACCAACTGAGCCACCCAGGCATCCCTTAGACTCCCATATTTCATCCTTGGGTAAGTCTAGTGTGAATTTGATGCCTGGTGCTTATCCAAGTAATGGCATTCAGAAGGATGGAAATCTATAAGTAAAATTGTATGATAACAATTCTCCCATCCCCCACCACTGAGTTCCCTTTCTCTGTGGCAACCAGTAGTTTCTTGGGTATCCCTCCAAAGGTGTGTGCGTATGCACATGCAAGCAAAAATATACCTATATATTTAATCTCTTTTCTCAGAGGTCCTGCCACTCTGGCCTCCCCCCACCCAGCACCAGACTTGACTGTCTCCATTGGGATTTGAACTGCAACTTCTTCAGCAGATAAGCCTTTTGGAATTTGGCTGTGGCTTCTGCCTATACACCACAGCCTATGAGCCAATTTTAGCCTTTTGTCCTTACCTTAAATTGCCTGCACACAGCTCCTCTCCCTGGGTCTAGATCCATGTGTCTCACTCCTAACGTCTCAGCTGGAGGGACAGAATCCTTCCATCGGCCCTTGGGCTCCATTTGGGCCATTCTTCTTCCTTGAATGGTCGCAGTGCTGCAGCCATCAGTTCAGTGGCCCATCTTCCAAAGTTCTAAACTGGCCAAAGTTTCTTTTCATAACTGTCTGGCTTGAGCATAGCCGTATCCCTAATAGAGTTCTGAGATTCATCTAACTCTGAAGAAGGGCGGCCTTCCCACCTTCTCCCTTTCTCCCACACTGAGTGCCTCTCCTACAATTCCAGGCCTCGGACAATCATCTACTGCCCGTGGGAAAAAAGCAGAATCCAGCAACTCTTCCTGCAACGTCTGATGTCCTAGTTCAGCTTAGCTCACTTCTGCCATCTCCACTCCCTCCCATGCGGGAGGGTCTTCACTAGCCTTAGGGGCTGTTCACTAGCCCTTGGGACAGAGGATTCCAAAGATGATCTTGAGCCAGAGCTTATGTCTTTGCACGGAATTTTAGGAACCATAACCTCCCGGGACAGTCTTCATTGGAATGGGGACCTTCTGTCAGTCTCTAGGAGGGATTATGAGGAAGCCTCATTCAACTCCTCTGTTCTCTCAAAAACATGTGTGGAAATGTTAACAGGGGCTTTATGGACATTGATAAAAGTTTACTTTGAAAAGGAATATTCTTTCTTTAGGTCCGTTATTCTAAAGGTATCAGTCTCATTGCCCTCTGTTTTATAACAAAAATTCAAACAATATCCTTTTACCGTCAGGAAAAGCATAGATGGTAAACCTTGCAATCACGTAGAATTAAAACAAAGCAACACAGCGCTTTAACTGCAATATAAAGGAGACACAAAAAGGAAAAAACTGGTAATCGTATGGCCCATATTTCACTTTGTAACTTGTCAGACAGGATTGTACCGAAAACATAATGAAGCGTTAGATGTTTGCACTGACAGATGGAGTTGCCATACGTTCCACCAGCTACAACTGCAGGCTGACGCAGGTCTGCTTACTGGCAATCTGAATGCTATGAGCAACTTTGCCCTTGACCAACACAACTTTCCGGCAAGGTGAAAATTCCTGTAAGCGTTCTCAGGAAAAGAAAATATACTCCTCTTGATTTGCACAGCTGTTGCATTCCTCAACAACACAGTTGTTGAGAACAGAAAACTGAGTAAAACCACTTTGTGTGTGTATGTGACATGGAGTTGGGTTCTGGGCTGAGCCATTATAAATGGGGGGGTGTTCAAAAGTTGTTCAGGAAGTCTAGCATAATCTGGATCATGCTCACTAAATGTCAGTAGCAGCCCCCCAAATCACAGTGACAAGCAAAAAACTGACTCTGCAGATTTCCTAAAGATTTCTAGGGCAATGCCGTTGTGTGTGTGTGTGTGTGTGTGTGTGTGTGTGTGTGTGTGTGCGCGCACATGTGCTCATGGAGTGGGAGAAGTTGTGGAAAAGCTAAACTCCATCTCAGAGATGGACCCCGATTTGTGTGACTGTTTCCATTAGTTTCTGTTTCATTTGCAATCAAAGAATCTTACTCCCTTAAAAAAAAAGGAGAGAAAGAGGAGAATCAAGAACAGACTCCCAAGACCATTCTTCCCAAGGACAGAAAAGAAAGACAAATCAGTAGAGTGTACAGGAGCAGTCATGGAAGATGGGAGAAATGAGAGCGTGATGTCATGGAAACCAAGAAGGAGGAAGCACAGTCCAAGAAACAGCCAGGAAGAGAGGTCAAGTGTGAGTGGAAGGTTCCAGGAGGAGCTACACATTGAGAAGAGCCTAGAAACATGGTCGGGATTTGGGCAGATGAAAGGGATGAAGTGGGCACTACGGGCCCGTTCCCTTGTGAAGAGGATGTGGCTAATAGGCTGGCTACAGTGGGAGGCCAGAGAAGTGTTCTATAAAGTTGCTGGAGCCAGAGTTTGCTGGCGTTTTGTGCCAGATGAAAGGGAGGGTGAAGATACCCCCAAGATATTTGGGTGGTGCCAGCAATTTTTGGTGTTTGTTGGAAGGATGGATACCCAAGCTGCCCTAGGATGCTCTGTGTCACTATGTTGCTCCTCCCATATCTGCTGGAGGGAATGTGGCACTCCCTGACATCCATTATCAGAAAAATGGAGCAGTCTTAGTCAACTTATGACCTTCCCAGGTTCACCTTGGGTTATTCCCACTCCTCCCTCATGCCCACGCCCAGTTTCCAATCTGTCAATAGGCTCTGTGAGTTCTGTCTAAGCAGTACAGGGTGAACTCTGCTGGTAAAAGGCTCCTTTACACACAACGATGGGACCTGTATTGAGTATCACAAGGCAGTTGTTCCCAGGCGCAGTGAGGGTGAAGATCATGCAATTCGAGTATTTCAGAAAGTTCTCGGGAATAATAAAAAGACGTTTTTCTGGGTTCTGTTCTGCTAGTCATGAAGACGTAAGGAAGCAGTTAAATCCTTCTTGGTCCAGAGAGCCTCTGGTAGTGGGGAAAAGGTCTCCCCGCAGTGTGGTGCTCAATCCTGAGCATTTGGAAAGTTTGTGTGACTCTCTGCAAAGCTAATGTGAACTCAGGGGCAAGAACTGAGGCGAAGGAAGGACTTGAAAGGAGATCAAAGATGACCAAGGGTGGGCATGATGGTCACTTTCACTGAAGATGGACCACACCATTGTTGAAGGAAGAGAGTGAGACCTGTTCTTGCTTGGCAGTGACAAGGGTCCCTCTGAAGAAAATCTTTCACCCCTGTGCAGTTGTCTGATGGTGGTAGGAGCTGCCCCGTGAGATGACAACTTAATTTCCACCAGAGCTACATGAGTAGACTGGCCTTTCCCAAGGCCAGGGTACTTCAGGAGAGAGTCAACTGTGAATGGAACCACTTCCAACCTTGAGATCTCCTTCTTCCTTCCCCCATAATCTCCCCAAATCCTCCATATTCTTCTTCATCTCTTCCTTCTCCAAGTCTCAGATTCAACTTTCAGAATATTTTGACTCTTTATTTAAGAAGGTATCAAAGTGTGATCTTGGTTTGAACTGATTGGATAGGTGATTTGGAGAACATTTTTGTTTGTTCAGTTGAGAAAATGCCAGAATTCAATCCTTGAGCATGGGTTGTTCATGATGGGGTGTACCTGAGGCAAGGACTGAGGTGAGGCCATCTTGCCCCTCCTCTAGCTAAATGGAGGTATACTTAATTAACTTCAGTTATTTGGAAGGTGAGAAGGGGTGTGGGGACGGGTGGGTCTTCTACTCTCATTCCTACTCTGTATGCAACAGGGTAGTTGATTAGCCCCTTTTATTACCAGCCTTAAATTTCTCCTGTTGTCAGCACAGTTGATTCCCTTTTGTTCTATACCTGGTGGAACTGGAAGAATATTCTGGGCAAGTAAAAAGCAGCGTGTGCTACCTCAGTGTCCCGGAAGAAAGCTTGAGATGTTCCTGCAGTTGTTCCTGCAGTTGAAACCATTCCTCATCAACATTCGCAGGTTGACATTCGAGTATCTTCACTCACACTGTGCTCACTGCTAGGGTGTGTTGGGATTGGAGAAACTCCTCTGGGCTCCAGGGGAAGCGCCCAGTTTTGGCTGCCTTCTCCTCAGTAATCCTCTCTCTTGGCTTGATAATGCATAAACAAGGTTTCCATGGTGAGGACATCAGCCTTTGAGGCAAGGCTGTGTGGTAGGAGCCCCACGCCATCTCATTGGCACGTGCGACCTGCCACGTGCCACCACAGGGAGGACCGTACCTGGCAGGACCAGGGCAAGAAATGCAGACTATCCCGTGGCAGGACAATCACCAGCCTGTGGTTGTTGAAGGTCTGATGGAGTGAAGGTTGGATGATCTTGCTGCCGGACCCAACCTATTAGCCTCTTCCTGGGCCATCCACAGAGGTGTGAACAGGAAGGAGCAGGTGGTTTGATGCCTTAACATCCTGGGGGAAGTGTTGCAATGAAAGATTTAACAGCCTGGAAAGGACACAACTCCTGTTTACTTCCTATTTTCCGTCATTGTGGGTAACTGAGCATTGATTGTGGTATCTATTAAGCCCTCACAGCTGGTTTACCTGAAGCCTTTTCTGGCTGGAAATTCCACGCTGTCAGGGGTAGGTGGGTCAGTGGCAGGGCTGCTGGGCTGGGTTCTTCTTGCGTCACGGGACCTTGACAGGTCACTGAACTCAGTTTCTCCTTACAAATGAAGGCATCAGTTGGGGTGGTCTCTAACCTGTTTCTGAGCTGTTAATCCAGAGCCTGGAACAGAGCGGAGAGCCTTTCAGAGGAGGGCAGAGCACTCTCCTCAAATCTCTGTGTGGGGAGCAAGCATTAGGCAGAAGAGGGTGGAGTGAGCAGAAGTGGGGCTCACAGAGGGATGTGGAGCCTGAAGACGTTGGTACAAGTCCTAAGTCTGCCATATTACTCACCTGGTGACCTCAGGCACATCTCTTATGACCTTACAGGCTCAGTTTGCTCATGTGCGAAGTGGGCATAAGAGCACCTGCCCTACTTACTTCAGATTGTGAAAGCGAAGTGACATCTGTGAGGGTGATCTGAACTGTTACGGGGAGGGCGCATCACGACCACTGTTCTTCTTGGAGAAAGCCCTTGAGTGTGGGGCGGGGCCGGTGGGCAGCCACATAGCTGGGGTGCCTGGAGAAGGCTGCTTCCTTAGGGACCAAGGTTCTTCCCTATGGCTCATTCTTACAGGTCTTGGAACACTCAAGAATCTTCCTTTTAAAAGAAGTACTCATCCATGGGGCAGTTTCATATTCTAGAACCGATACTACTAGCTCCGCAATGAGTGGCTGGTTAATACCCGAGCAGGGCTGAGCCGACTGTCAGTATCGGTTCCCCAGTGGGGACCCAGCTGGGGAAGCGACAGGAGCTGCAGGGAGCAGGGGACCGGGCAGTGGGCTCGAGAGCAGGGTTGGGTGGTGATGTTGTTTTTATTTTATTTTACCACAATGTTGACATTTCTAGACGTCTGTGACTTCTGTGGGCAATGGGAAAACAGAACCATGTGCTTCCTGCTGGAAACTGTGCTAAGCGCCACATGCATTATTTCCTTTATTTTCATATCAACTCTCTGAAGTAAAGACCACCATCATGCCCACTTTACAGATGAGGAAATAGAGACCACGAAAGGGAAGGTAGCCCTTTTAAAGTCACGGAGCTGGTAAGTGGTGGAGCTGGGATTCACTGTAGGCGTGTAACACACATCCATGTCCTTAACCAGCGTGTGATGTAGCCTTTGTGTATTACATGTGAGGGTCATTTATCATCATAGTTTTTCTCCCCCTGAACACAGAGTCCCTCAGAATCTTGTCTTCCTTTTTTTTTTTTTTTTAAAGATTTTATTTATTTATTTGATAGAGAAAGAGAGAGAGCACAAGCAGGGGGAGCAGCAGGCAGAGGGAGAGGGAGAAGCAGACTCCCTTCTGAGCAGGGAGCCCAATGTGGGGCTCGATCCCAGGACCCCAGGATCATGACCTGAGCCGAAGGCAGACGCTTACCTGACTGAGCCACCCAGGCGCCCCCCTCAGAATCTTTTCTGTTGGGAGACTGTGGTCACATTTTCTACGGAGGCAGAGGGCGAGGAGAAGACCGAAGGGGTAGGAAGAGCCCCCAAAGGCCCAGTTCTGGAAGGCAGTGCTTCCACCACCCAGTTAGAGCAGGGCAGCTTGGCCTTGGACCCAGTCTCAGAAGCTCCTTCTCATGCTGTTTCTCCACCAGGAGCCTCACAAAGGTTGATAAGGAGCCCTGCCCTCCCAGTCCTTTGAAGGACCCCAGGTCTGCCCGGGTACAGGGGAGGCTGCTTTCCCCAGCACCAAGCAGAGAGCCAAGTGCTGTTGCTGAAAACCCCAGTGAGGCCATCTCCTCTGCCATCTCCCGGCCTCAGCAGTAGCTTAACCTAAATCCCTTCCCTCCACTGCCTGGCATTACTCCCTTCCCAGGCTCTCAGGAGAAGCTGGTGGACACTACGCCCCCCCCCCCCAAGGTGGTTGTCAGAGTTTTAAGGCAAAGGGAAAGCCTGTTTTTCCAGGAAAAACCATCTAAGCAGTGTGAGGGCTGGACGATGACATTCTCCAGGTCACTGTCTGGGAAACAGTTTGCTCCTAGGAGAGCCACGATGCCAGACCCACACGAGGGTCTATGTGGGGACTGGGGCTGTAGGAACTTTCTGCGGGAGCAAGGGTTAGGAAGGTTCAGGGTCATCCTGGGGGTCAAACTAAACCCAATCTCCCAGCTACTGCTCTAGGGAAGCAGGGAAGAGGAAAATACGGGAGGAGGGCACCTGGTGAGTAAGACATCAAACCCCAAGGGTGTGGGAGCTATTAAAACTCTGTGGAGACAGCCTGGCACTTCTTTCAACAGCACTGAGATTAGCAGCGGGACAGGCTCCTCACTCCCTGCATTCTTGCAGCCCTGCTCTAGTCCTCCCAGGGGGAGTCACTCATCTAGTCACGGCCACCCTAGTGTCTGCCCCTGGAAGGCCCTCCAGCCCCCAGGGCACTCTTTAGCTCCCAGCCTCCCCACAAGTGCTGAGACCCATTCCCCCAGGGGGTTTAGTGGCCCTGATACAGCCTTGATTTACTCATTTCCCACTGGCCTGGAGCACTGCCCCCGGAGCACTGCTATGCCAGAACCTCTGTGCCCAAAGACAGCAGCTCCAGGGCCTCTGAAACCTGTTCTCAGCGAGACCCTTGGTTCGTGCCTGCTGTCTCCTGCAGTAACACAACACAGGGCTTGCGAGCTGAATTCACTCTGTGAAGGGAGGAGAAGAAGGCTGAGATTTGCTCTGTCCTTTCCAGTTGGTGACACACCCATTTTCAGGGAGGCGGGAGGAGGGAGAAGACCACTCCTCTTTCTCACACTGTTATCTGATGATCTGTCATCCTCCTTCTCCGCCCCCCCACCCCTCCGCCCACATGCACCTCCCCTCCTCCTTGCTCCCTGCCCACTGTCTCCACCCCCTTGAGTGTGAACAGAAACCCTGACCACCCTGACCTGGCAAAGGCCTCTTCTCTCGGCCCCCATGTGCCGCTGCGAAGCAGTGGCTTGAGAGAGACGAGTCCGTCAGCACATTTGAGGCAACATCGAGTGTGGAATCCAATTCTGGGAGTTAAGGCCTGGCGCAGGCGACAAGAGACACAAGGAAGTGAGATCAATTCAGGACAGTGGTGTGTCAGCATATTTGGGTCACGGGTCCCGGAGCGACTCCGGAAGAGCTTTACCCCGTCTCCTTAGTGAAACTGCACAGCCCCACACGAGCATTTTGTAAGAACGCAGCTTTGCAAGCACTGCCCAGAGCCCCGCCATGGTCTCATGCTTCAGAACCCAGCTTGGGAGTCTGTGCGCTGAGATGGGCAAACACAGTGTGACCACTCGAGAAAGGGGTGCAGTAAACCAGTGAGGGGAACAAGGCACAGGTGCTGCAGAGTGCGGGAGCGCAGTGCTGGGGGGGTGGGCACGCCTGGGTCAATCGGAAAAGCTTTCCAGCAAAGGGGGATTCAGACGGAGCAGGCTCTCCTTGGGGACGTGGGATGTGTGGGGAGGAGCCAGGAGGGCGGCCGGTCCAAACGATTGGCCCTCTGGTGTCTGGAGAGACACTGGGAATCCCTGTGATGAACAACAGCGTGTGTCCTGGGCACGAGGCCTGTGTCCTTACAGCAAACCCTTCCATGCCTCAGTTTCCTCGTCTCATACCACACCCTGGGGAATAGGATGAGGAATGGGAAAGCAACCCGCTAACAAAGGACAAAGTCCTATGCAGAGGGGAGATGCTGAGGTCCTGCCAAGGAGGCCAAACCAGGTGGATGCACCACCCCGTCCCCTCCGTGGTCAGTGCCTCCAGCTGCTGTGTCTCCTGCTCCCCAGGAAGCCCTGCTTGGTGGCTCCTGCCCTCCTTTCTGCTGTCTAGGTGAGCGCCCACATGGTACGGGGCATCAGAAGATGTCCTGGGCTTGCCTAGACAGCCCCACCACAACATCCCCAACATAAAATTCTGTCATTTTCATCTCTCTTTCTTACGAGAGAAGCATTGTTTCTGTTTAATAGTGACCAGCATTGGAGCCAAACCTACAGGGAGAAGTATGGACATCATCCTGGTCCTCTGGGGACTTCCATCGTACGGATCCTGAGCCAACTGCATGGATAGAGTAAGCGGTCGCCAGAGGACAGGCCTTGACCAGAGGGCGCGGCTGCCTGGGAGCCTCCCTGAAACATGGGGCCCGGGAAACGGTCAACATATTACCCTTTGGGGTCTAAGGGCCAGCTGAAATGCGACTTAGAGGCCTGGTGGGGAAGGTGGGCTCCATACAGACTCTCCACTGCCGGTTCTGCTCCCAAGGGTCTTTGTCAGGAGGTCCTGTGACAGTCCCGTCTCTGGCTCTTGCTCTGCATGGGAGAGAGACAGTACTGAAGCCCGCAAACCCAGGCCAATGAGTAGCCAGACAAATGCCAGAAACGGCAAAGCTATTTCCACCCAAGGGAGGAGAGAGAGCCTGGAGATTTCACATCCCAAGGGCTCCAAATCTCCGACCGACGGACTCTCTTAAAATTTTTCTGACTCGCTCATGTGGGGTCCCAGAAGGAGAGGCAAAGTTCTCTGCTGCTCCCAGGACTGCTGGTGAGCTCTGATGCCCAGGACAGGGAAGGGAAGGAGAAGCGGCAGATCTAGGTTTTAGCTGCTGTGCCCGGCGTTTGGAGGTGGCGAAATGCTATTTCAAAGACACAACTAATTATTACCAGCTCTATTTCTAGACATCTCTGAAACACAGAGATATAAACTGTGGAGGAGCTTCTGGGTGGGGGGGGTGGGGGTGGGGGTGGTGCTCAAGACGGAAGGAAATCACGCCTCTCAGATCCAAACTGGCCAAGCCTGCAGGGGCATCTCGGTTCCTGCCTGCTACCAAAGCTCTCCTTCTCCAGCCGAAGCCATACTTGTTTGACCTTCTCCTTCCTCTCCGGCTTCCTTCTGTCTGCCTTGCTGCTGCCATTTCCTCCCCTCCCCTCCCCTCCCCTCCTGTCATTTCTTTATTTTCAGTGAGAAAATCAACGAAGGTCTGGGTCTGCACGTTTTGTTCTCCAGGTTCTCCCGGAGTTTGCCCCAGCTCGCAGGGCTTCACTTCTTCATGTCCCTCTGAAGCACAGACTGACTCCTGAGCTGAAGGGATCCTTCCGGCTCTGTTTTGCAACACGTCCATTTTGCAGATGGGAAAACCAAGGCTCAGAAAGGCGGAGGGCTGCCCCTAGGTCCTAGAGGCAGTCGGTCACAGGGCTGCAAGGAGGATGTAGATCCTCTGACTCCACTTGCAACGTTCTTCCCAGTCCTCTTGGTTTCCAAGCCCCTCAGCCCACAGGGGAGGAAGGGGAAGCCCGGCAGGAGGAGGACATGCCATGGTCACACAGTCACTTGCAGGCAGAGGGGCTCGACCTTTACAACTGAACAGGCTCTTCCCAGTTTGTCACAAAGCTTCCCTCATAAAAGTACTGCTAAATAGACGCACACAGACTGCTTTGACCACCTGGCAGGCTGTGAGTGTGCCCGTGGCTCATGCAGCTCTAGTTCGTGTCACGAACGTGACGCCAGAAAGAACGCCTGTATTAGTCCTATTAGTCATTTGCTGTTTAATTAGCAATGATTTCACTAGCTTTTCTTAAGGTTTAAAAGGTTCTTAAAGAAGAGTTTGGAAGACCCATGGTTTCCTATGTGAAAAAAAAAAAAGGTGGCTGAGAATTTTGAACAGTTATCTTTTTTTTCTTAATAAAAATTCCTGGGCAAGCAGGTCATCCAGAGGCAAGCTCTTTGGCTGTTCCTTCCAAATGAGGCAGCCCGGAGCCATAGGTCTGAAAGCATCTGGAAGAGCTTTGTTGCTACACCGAGGAGCAGAAATCTCTCTTTTTTTTTAAATTTTTTTATTATATTATGTTAGTCACCATACAGTACATCCCTGGTTTCTGATGTAAAATTCGATGATTCATTAGTTGCGTATAACACCCAGTGCTCCATGCAATATGTGCCCTCCTTACTACCCATCACCGGTCCATCCCATTCCCCCACCCCCTCCCCTCTGAGGCCCTCAGTTTGTTTCTCAGAGTCCATAGTCTCTCATGCTTCATTCCCCCTTCTGATTACCCCCCCTTTCTTTATCCCTTTCTTCCCCTACCGATCTTCCTAGTTCTTATGTTCCATAGATGAGAGAGATCATATGATAGTTGTCTTTCTCTGCTTGACTTATTTCACTTAGCATTATCTCCTCCAGTGCCGTCCATGTTGCGGCAAATGTTGAGAATTCGTTCTTTCTGATAGCTGAGTAATAGTCCACTGTATATATGGACCACAACTTCTTAATCCAGTCATCTGTTGAAGGGCATCTCGGCTCCTTCCACGATTTAGCTATTGTGGACAATGCTGCTAGGAATCTCTTGAAATAAGAGGTGATTTGTTTGGTTTTCCACAATTCCATTTGTTTTCATGCTTTTCTCTCTCTCGTTTTTTTGAGGGGGAGGTTTCTTCTCCTGCCTCCTCCTACCATTATCCGCAGTCAGGCCAACACAGGGAGCCTTGAAATAGGTCACATGGGGGGCAGCTTTAATGATGGGGAGGGGAAAGGCAGGGGCTAGGGGTGGGAGGACAGGTGTGGTCTGACAGCTCGGCACGGGGGCACTGCTGAAGGACCGGCAGGCGTCCAGGTAGAGGAGCCGAGGGCGAATGACAGCCGTGTAAAGCCGACATAGCGGGAAGGCACCCCGAGGGTGAGGGGAAGGGGAAGAAGGAGGCAGCATTACATCTGGGGAGGGCTGGAGGAATATCTGAACTGTGAGGAAGGCCTGAGTGGTGTCTCTATGACGCCCTTACTTTTCTGAAATCACAACCAGGGTGGAATGGACTGTCTGACGGCTGTCTGTCCTTCCATGCTGCGGTGGCTCTACAGTTAACGGGCAAGAGAAAGAACATTAGTGCCAGCATGGGGGGAAAACGTGGTCTGGGAGACAGGCCCAAATGAGGGTTGGGGCTGGGAAGGACAAGAACTTTCCATGAAGACCCATTTCTGGCTCTCCGTGTTGTGAGTGAAGACGTGTTGCAGGTGAGAACACAGAGGCAGACATGTCAGAGGGGTATCATGAACCAGACAGCATGGAAGCACCGAGACGCCTGTCCCCGCGAGCTGTAGGTAGCCCCGAGAGAACCGAGTTCACGCAGCCGTGCACTGAGCCCGTGCCCTGACGCCGTGGAGAATGAAACAGGGAGAGGTAACTTCCCATTGTCTGATGCAGATCTCCTGGGAATTAGAAAATTCCCAAATAGAAAATGAGAACTGCATGTGACCTCCATGGCCACAGCAGAGGGAAAGGAGGTGACGGTGCCGAGTGCCTGCTGCGTCAGGCGCCGTGCTGGAGGCTGCGTGTCAGGACTGCTGGGGTGCTTCATTGGTCCAAGCAGCATGCGATGAGGCCCTGCTGTGGCCCCGGCAGCGTCCCTGCCCTTATCCGACTGTTGCTGGGGTCTGTGCTGCTTCCGAGCAGTGGGCACACTCTGATTTCCTGATAAGCTTGTTACGTCCTATGTTCCAAGGACTCTGCGTTCCCAAACGGAGTCCACACAACAGAGTGTGGGGCTTTTCATGCTCTGGGTGCCTGGCTGCCCACCAGCTTGGCGTCTCAGTTACACCAGTTTGGCCAGGACACCTTCAAATCAGTAGCTGTGCGGTTCGTGGCTCTAAAAAGAAAAAGGAGTCAAATAAAAAAGCCAAAAAAGGACACAACAAGAAAGGAGAGGTCTGGGGCTGCACTGAATGACCCTGGGACGAGTGACTGAGTGAGCGGGGTTAAGATAATCATTGACAATCCAGTGTCCCAGGGGAGATATTGAGCAAGTGGCTTCTCCTGGGAGCCTGGGAGCCTCCTGTCCCCCCTTCCCTTGGCCCCGGAGCCGCCAGGCTTTGGAGCAGGATCCGGACACTTTGACGGAGAGTACCCTGTTTAGCAGCCACTGCAGGGACCGGGACGGGACATCTGCTGCCTTTACGGGTCTCTGCGGCAGGCTGGCCTGTGGGTGGCTGGTTTCCAGCCTGTGTGCTTTCTGAGCTGTTGATGTTATTGGGCTCTGTTGACTGTTAGCCCCTAGAGCACCCTGAACTCAGCTGCTGGGGCTGGAAGAGGAGGGTTTGCAGTTTGTTTTGTTTTTGAAATCCAAGCACTTGGTTTCAGCAGCTTGGTTCAGCGATGCTTTGAGTCCTTGGAAGGAGGGACTCACGTTGCTGGCAGGTGGAGGGGAGCCCCTCCCTGATAAGGGTGAGTCAGAAGCCGGAGACAAGGTCCAGGTGGGATCTTTGGGGAACAGGTGCAGGGCAGGCTGTGAAGACTCAAACGCTGCTCACATCACATTCCCGTGTCAGGGAAGGCTGCCAATTCCCAACCCCAAACCCTAAGCATGATTTTTGGATCCTTAGGCTTATTCTCTGAGTGACTGCTCTGTGCTGAGGGGTTGGAGGTTTGGGGTAAAGATGAATGCGACCCAAGCTCACATCCGGGGACGTGGCTCCTTGCAGCACAAGGAGGACGTGACGGGCTGTGAGAGAGGTACAAGGGATTGTGGGCAGGGGGGATCCAGTCCTACCAGGAGAGTCTGCCCTCTGCGTCCATGTGTATTTCTCAGGGGCTGAACAGTTCCCTTCACAGCGGGGGCTTGCTTTTCTGCTCTACTGGCCACGTTAGAGGCTTTTGACGCTTAGGAGGAAAGTGTTTAGGGGTCTGCGCTTGCCAGCAGCTTGTTGAAAGAAAGATTTCGTCCTACAGGATGATCCCTCTTCTGTTATCAGAGGCAGTAAAGCCTAAAACCCATTACACCAACAGATCGATATCCTTGTGGGGTAGTGGGGGATCCGGGGCAAATGTTCCCATTTTATAGGTAAAGGCACTGAGGATCACAGGGGAAGTCAGCCGCCAAATCACAGGCAGACCTGAGTCTCCACTCACACCGCGCTCCCTTAGCGAATGCGGGACATGTTATCTGGACGAGCACACCGAGGTGATATAAAAGGTAAAGCTTAAAAATATGGAAATAAAATGTTATCTGATATTTAAGCACCTGGAGGTTACGTAAAAGGTAAGGTTAAGAGTATGGAAGTAAAATGGTGTATGATATCAAAGTTGCATTAATTCTACCCTCCACATTTCAAGAGAAGAGGACTCTCCTTCTTGAACTTGACTTTTAAAAACTGGCAAATGGGTCTAGAAAGGGCAGACGCCCAGTGGAGACAATGGGAAGGGAGACTTGGAGTGAAAGCAGAATCATAGAGCAGTAACGTAGGCAGACTGTGTGCCTGGCACAAGCCTGGGGCATAGCAGATGCTCCATAAATGTCCCTTCCTTTCCTTCACAGAGGGACTGAGACGCCTGTGGCTGGCGTGGCCTGGGCATAGTCATGCTGGAGTAATGGACAATTAGGGCGGTGCTCAGATATCCACAGATAAGGACGCAATTGATTTTGGATTGAGGTTCTCTCCAAAGCTTTCAGCCTTAGGATTTATTTGCCTGATTATGATTATATAAGCCAGATTGGGGGAAAAAAATCAAGGAGACACATGGGTTTGCTTCCTTCAGCATTTTCTTACTGCAAACCAAGTAGCACGAGCGGGTAGCTCCCTGTTCTCCACCCTTATCCCCGCTCCAATCACAGGATTGGGGATTGCGGGGGAGGGAATGTAAGAAGGAACATGACACGTTCTGAGTTTCTGCTACTAACTAGGAACTGTGTTTAGCACATGCCACGTGCTCTGTTCTATTTTTTACAATAGCCATATTCTTCTTATTTGCTTTTGGAAGTGAGGAAATTTAGGCTCAAAGAGCATTTTGAATGATCCAGGGTCATTTAACTAAAATACGATGAAACTGAGACTTAAACTCAAATGTATGATTTTTATGTTATTTTCTGCTCACTCTGTCCTGGGCCCTGAGAAATCCTGGTTCTGCAACGCATGGGCTACGTGGAATGCACGACCTTAGCACCAGAAAAGAGAAGGAGATAGCTTTGCTTCACCCAAAATAGTAGTGATACCTAACATTTGTATCGTGTCATGGTTTTCAAAACACTTTGTGTGAATTTCCCATTTTATAGCTAAGAGTACAGAGCCTCAACGTTGAATTCAAAGTCACAGAGCCTGGAAATCGCAAATTGGGGCTCACACCTAGACCATTTGACCTTAAATTCCATTCCAGTCCTCACATGCCTGGCCACACAGGCAAAGGAAGGACTGCGATTGAGTTTAGGGGTGGATGCTCTCTGCTTTTGGTGACTTGATGGGTTTTCTGGTATTCGTCCGTCCCTGGTGATCTTGAGAAGTTGGACTTCCTGGCTGCCTAGCAGAAACACTCGATAATACATGATTACTGACTGGTTACATCAATAGACACTCAGACCTTGGAGTCATGGAAAGCCTTTGATGACAGCCTCTTGCTGGGTGCTCAGAGTCGGACAGACCCAGGAATAGAGAGGTTTTTCTCTAAGTCCCTCATCCTTTGGGTTTTCATGTGGGTAAATGACAGAGTTGATAAATATGAGGACTTCTAGTTACAAGAAAGAAAATTCTCCTCCTCTCAGTGACTGACTCTTGTGCTCTCCTGGTGTGGTATGTATTGGAAGGAGTCAAGATATTTTGAAAAATGCCAATTTTTTTGAAGCATCCTAGGCCAACTTCTTTCTGTAAGGGCATGCATACCTGCCCCTGTTACTTTGTACTCCACAAAATTACTTGTGGACACTCTCCCTGGAGCAGAGGGAGAAGCAAGAACTCTAAAGCTGCCACTGAGGGGCCCCATAGTTAATAAGCCTGTCACCTCTTTCATCAGCCTCACCGGGTGGCAAGCCGGCACAGGCCCGGTGGTAGCTGCCCTCCTTTGGGTTGGTCCAGAACAGGGAACAACATTCTGCAGAAGGTCTTTTTTTTTTTTTTTTTTTCTGATTGAGAAACCCACGTCCTGATCTCCTCTTTTGATGATTTCACAAAAATCGAATTGCATGACAGATGCCCAGATAAACAGGAGGAGTTTGCAGTCAAAGCAAGTTTTGGGATGGAGCTGATTAGTAGATTTTTAATGGCTATTAGCTTGATAATCACTAACCAGGCGTAGCTTCCAGGGAGACCAAACCCATGCACAAGTGTGCCCACACCCATGCACACTGACACCTCATTGGCAGGTATAAAAGGGGGGGACCCTGACAGTCTCCCGACAGCAGAGCGTAGTCTCCAGCCTTAACTCGTCTCAGAAACCTCAGTTTTCCTCACTGGGCAGAGGCGTCATGAGTTGTCAGATCTCGTGCAGATCTCGAAGAGGAGGAGGAGGAGGGTTCCGGGGCTTCAGCAGCGGCTCAGCCGTGGTCTCCGGTGGGAGCCGGAGATCGGCCTCTAGCTTCTCCTGCTTGAGCCGCCATGGTGGTGGCGGAGGGGGCTACGGCGGTGGCGGCTTTGGCAGTCGGAGTCTTGTCGGCCTCGGAGGCACCAAGAGCATCTCTATTAGTGTGGCCGGAGGAGGTGGAAGCTTTGGCGCCGGTGCTGGATTTGGTGGCAGAGGCGGTGGCTTTGGAGGCGGCAGTGGCTTCGGTGGAGGTGGCTTTGGAGGCAGTGGCTTCGGTGGAGGTGGCTTTGGACGCGGTGGCTTTGGCGGAGGCCGCTTTGGAGGTGGCGGTGGCGGTGGCTTTGGAGGTTTTGGAGGTTTTGGGGGTTTTGGCGGCATTGGGCCTGCAGAATTCCCCGGCGGAGGCATCCACGAGGTCTCCATCAACCAGAGCCTCCTGCAGCCTCTCAACGTGAAAGTGGACCCAGAGATCCAGAACGTGAAGGCTCAGGAGCGGGAGCAGATCAAGACACTCAACAACAAATTTGCTTCTTTCATCGACAAGGTGAGTCACGAGAAGCTGGCTCCGTCCGATGCTCAGGATGCCCCACTTCCACTACGCACCGGAGAGGAAACAGCTCAGAGTCACTTCTTTTAGGAGGCCTTGGTGTGGTCAAACTAGCCTGGCTTATTTCCCAAATGGCAAAGATGCTGGCTTCATGGGCTGCGTCTTCTGAAACAGTCTGCAGCTAGGAATTAGGTATGCCTTGGGCTTCACTGTTTCAGCCTAAATAAGTAAGATTTATGGAAAATTCGGAAAATCGTGGGAAAAACTGAAATAGACAGGTAATGGACTGAGGAGTTCAGGCCAAGAGGCAGCAGGTGTCGGAAGGAAGAAGTTGGAAAGACATCTTCTGAGATAGTCTTTCCTTCCCTGGAAGTCATTACTCTCTTAAGTTCTGGAAAGCTGAACCTGCTTGGGGTTGAGTGAAATTCCTGCCTTCAAGAGAAGCATGCTCAGTTTTGTGACCTATAAATTCTTTATTGGGGTCACTTTCGAGCGTTACAGAGTTTAGTCCTACTTCAAGGCAGATGAACTTGCCCAAGAAATTTATGAGGCTCTTAAAAATCAGACCGAGGAGCCCTGCCCTGCAGTGCTCGCACACTCAGCACCTTTAGGGGCAGTGCCAGTGGACGCCTGTTTTTGGTTTGCCCAAGACTTTATAGGACTTTTGCTGGGAATTTAACTAGGATGGGAGAGGGAAATGGCCTGGAGTCTCGGGAGCAGCTGCAAACAAGATAGTGGGCGGTGAAGTAGGAGAAAGAGTTCTCTGCATGGAAAGTGCCAGATGTCACATTAGGAGTCTGTAGAACTTTCCAAGTGTGGAGGCAGGGAGCTTGGGCTGGATCCGGCATCCGGCTTGTGAGCACAAAGCCGCATAGACTTCTTTATGTCCCGAAGCAGGATCAGAGCTGCCTCTGGCAAGTGAGGCTCGCCGGTGGGAAGGGCAATCCAGAGCTCCCGTGCTCTTCCTCTGGTCCCCGCAGGTGCGGTTCCTGGAGCAGCAGAACCAGGTGCTGCAGACCAAGTGGGAGCTGCTGCAGCAGCTGGACGTGGGCACCCGCACCACTAACCTGGAGCCCATCTTCCAAGCGTACATTGCCAAACTGAAGACGTACGTGGATACGCTCTCTGCAGAACGGACATCCCAAGATTCAGAGCTGAACAACATGCAGGATCTTGTTGAGGATTTTAAGAAGAAGTAGGTGGCCGAGTAAACACTGAATGGATATTGACTGTAGCCATCCGATCATTCCCCCAGGAGGCCCCTCATGTCCCCATTGCATTTGTGGTGATGATTTGTGTATGCCTGTTCTTTGTGAGGAAGACATTGAGGGCTTCAGAGATCGTGTTTTCTTCACATGTTTGGGAGTTAATTTATAAAAAGCATCCTTATTTGGGACATCATAGTTAGCATTTGGAGAGTGAAGGAGTGTTCCATACTCTTAGAGAGTGGAGGATTTGGGGGTGAGTCCAGTAGGAAAGGGGAAAGAAAAAAGTAAACAAAGTAGAACGAATCTAACAGCTGTGTCCCCGGATCCCCACAGGTACGAGGATGAAATCAACAAGCGCACAGCCGCCGAGAATGATTTTGTGACCCTTAAAAAGGTGAGCAAGAGAATGTCACGGCTGGGTGGGACTGAGGGGGCTTCAGAAGCCCACTGGATCCAGGCAGACGGGCTGGAGTACAACTCTGAGTGGAAACAGCAGCAACCAGAGGAAAGGATGAGGCATGTGCACCGCTGGTTCTCTTGAAAACAAACGTGTCTGCAGTTCAAGCTGCTGGAGCATTTCTACCGATAACCTCCTTAAAGCTTACGGCGGGCTGTGCAAGACGCAAACAGAAAGCACTTCCGTTTTCTTCTAAAGAGCTGAGGAAGGGATGGACATCCCTTAGGATGCTAACAGATGCTGTTGGTCGTGCTGACGAGTTTGGGCTAGAAGGCAGAAGTGTGGCTTCTCAGGCCGGTTCCTGCAGAAGCTTTGGTGTAAAATCCACAGAAGTTCCAGAGAGGTGGGATGGACAGACGCCATGGGAGAGTTGAGGGCTGTTAACAGGCACTGGGCCCTGTAGTGGGAACACACAGTGTCTCAAGCAGGAGGGAGAGAATGGTTGAAAAAGCTCGTCCCGCCAGAGCTCTGATGGTCTTGGGGAAGGTGAGCAGTGGACGAGGGCGGGGGCCCCCAGTCGAGGTGCACTGTGGACTCCGCGCCAAACGACGCCCCATGGAGACATGGCTCTCCTGAGGTGCCTGGGATGTGGGACAGCAGCTGACAGGGACTGGGTGGAAGAGAGGGACAGAGAGTGTGGGGCCCATACCTTGAGCCGTGCGTGAGTGTCGCCAGAGGCCCCTGACGTTTTCTGCAGGATGTGGACAATACCTACATGACCAAGGTGGAGCTACAGGCCAAGACGGACGTGCTGACCCAGGAGATTGAGTTCTTTAAATTCCTGTTTGATGCGGTAAGGAGGCTGCTCCTGGAAAGCCCCTTGCTTCCCACTCTTCCTACCAAAGCAGTCCTTCTCAATGGGCAAAAAGGGGGGATGAGTGGGGTTTATGGACTGGCTGACTCCCACTTTGCCACCACTCCAGCCTACTAGGAGTTTCTGGGGTGCAGGTCTTGGAGGAGAGGAACTATCTCTTCTGATGTCACAGGAGTGAAGGCTCGGGAAACCCGGGACACTATCCCTTCACTCCATTCCTCCAGTGTCCAGCTGCCCTTAGGAAGAGAGCCGTCCTTTTCCCATCCCCATGTCTCATGTACTTCAGACCTCCCCTCCGTGTCCATGTGTACACATATCTTCCAAAACATTTGTCATCCACAGGCTTCTTTCTGGGGGCACCAAACTTATCAACACTGTCTAAATGGTGGAGGCTAGACAGCAGGGAGATCAGAAATAGACGCCTCTCCCATAATTCTCTGCATCCCCTTGGCAGAGGCCTAAGATGGGTGGTGATCTCGCTTTCTCCCAGCCATCGTATCCCACCCAGCTTCGTCTGAGTGTCTGTGTTTCCCTAACACTGGGGAGGGGGCTGCCTCCTCACCGCTTTTGGCTGTGGGCAGGGAAGCCATGGCCAGACCTCCCATTGTGTTGCAGGAGCTGTCCCAGATCCGGCAGACTATCACCGACACCAACGTCGTCCTGTCCATGGACAACAACCGCAGCCTGGACCTGGACAGCATCATCTCTGAGGTCCGCGCCCAGTACGAGGAGATCGCCCGGAAGAGCAAGGACGAGGCCGAGGCCCTGTACCACAGCAAGGCAAGGACGCGAGAGCAGAGAGAGCCACAGCTTGAACAAGCTGGGTTTCACCTCGGCCAGAAGTGGCCAGTGAGATGACAGGTGCCTTTGTCTAATGGAAGTTGGGCCTCATTCCCAAGCAAGAGTGTCCACGGGACCACAACTGCCCTCAACTAAGAATGGCACCGACTCCTTTTGGGGATGTGAGATAGCCCCCCACCTCTCACGAAGCCGGCTTGGTTGACCCGCCCTGTAGTAGACTTTCCTTAGCTCCAGCCAGGCTTTCTCCAAGCTGCCACTGTCCTCCTCTTCCCGTACAGTATGAAGAGCTCCAGGTGACCGCGGGGAAACACGGAGACAGCCTGAAGGAGGTCAAGATGGAGATCAGCGAGCTGAACCGCGTGATCCAGAGGCTGCAAGGGGAGATCGCCCATGTGAAGAAGCAGGTGGGCACAGCCCTGAGGGCTGTGCGTCTCCAGGGGTCGGGTCGAGTGGGGCTTGGGCGGGTGGGAAGTCATGTGTCGGTGTGGGGGGGGGGGCGGGAATGTGTGAGCGTGTGTGTATGTGTGCGTGTGTGAGAAAGAGGAGAAACTGAGAAATTCTCGTCTAGCATATGTTGATCTCAAACATCTAGAGCGTAACATCAATTAAGGCTTGTAACAATTTTTATGGTGGCCTAAGAGACGTTCCAAAGTGAGGATTCGTGCAGGGAAGGACTGTGTTACCTTTCGGATTGCTTCCACAAATGAAAGGGAGTGCTGACAGATAAAGCACAAGGTCATTTGGTTGGGGGGGTGGTTGGAGGCAGAGGGTCCCCTCCCACGCTTGGCACAGGCCCTAAGCACCAGCGGTGGTGGTGGGGGCAGCAGGTGTGGCAGGGAGCTGGCCAGCGGATGGGCGTGAGCTTGGAAGAGATCGTGTGGGGCAAAGAGTCGACTCCCGAGGCAGCAGAAGTTCTGTGAAGCAGTCCATGTTTCATCTGCAGCTGTAAACTGGGATAATGCCCTGTGTTGTGAGGACAAGGGTCATCACGGGGAAAGCATAAGGGTCCAGTCACAGGTGACTGGAAGACGATGACTCAGGGATGACAGCAGGTCTTAGCATCATTGTTTGTGACTCACATTAACTCCGGAGGGACCCAATCCTTCCAGGGCCAGTGAGTCTGGCTTCCCACACCCTAAACACATCTTCCCCCCCTTGCCCCCCTGCCAGGCAGACTCTACTCTCCAGACCAACAGAAACCTTTCCTCCTTCTCTCCCAGTGTAAGAGTGTGCAAGAAGCCATTGCGGATGCTGAGCAGAAGGGAGAGCACGCCCTCAAAGATGCCCAGAGCAAGCTCTCGGACCTGGAGGACGCCCTGCAGCAGGCCCGGGAGGACCTGACCCGGCTGCTGCGCGACTACCAGGAGCTCCTGAACGTCAAGCTGGCCCTGGACGTGGAGATCGCCACCTATCGCAAGCTGCTGGAGGGCGAGGAGTGCAGGTGGGGGGCGCTGGGGAGGCAGAAGCCCCTCTCTCCTAGAACCAGGGCTGGAGGCCAAGGCAGGGAAAGCTGGGGCGGGGGATGGGGAGCAGGGCCTTCTGACAGCCAAGAGCTGACATCACGAGGTTCCTCAAGCAGCCATTCTCGTCCCAAAGCATTAGTGTAGAGTTGTAGATTTATCAATACGGAATGACTATCAAAGCAGATTAAATTCAGCAAGTTAATCTTGGTCTTTTCCGAAAGAGAAAATAAAATGTGGTGAAAACAGGTTAGTCCTAGACAGCCTGAAACATTGGCTTATGGGTAAGCAGGGTGCACGGTGCCTTCTCCCTCCACCTTGTGACCCGGAGCAGGGGGGACCATGTTGGAAGGCGCTGACTGGCTGGCTATTCCCCGGCAGCAGGTGCCAGACCCGGTTCTGTGCAGATTTCTGGCGTGACAAACTGAATCATTTGCTCACCTCCCAAGGGGCATCTTTCCCTCCTCTGTTTGAAGACCCTCTCTGAGCCCTTTGTCCATGTTAGCGGCATCCCCAGTGATTTCATCTGGCTGAAGCAACCGGAAGGGGGAAGCGACCCCAGGCCACCAGCAAGCCAGCACGACAAGGAGGAGCCGCTTTGCTTCGGCTGTTGCTCTGCGCCTGTCTTCGAGGCCAGGCCTCCTATGCCCCGCCTGCAGGAAGAAGCGGGAAAGATTTCGGATGCAGCCAAGGCGGCAGGGGCAGGAGGGTAGACTAGGGAGGCTGTACAGAGTTGTAGTTCTTTCTGAGTTGCGTGTTCACAGTGCAGCCTTGTTTCAAAATTTCTAGCAGGGCTTGGGTTCGGACTATCAGACCGATGGGTTTCAATTCAAAACTGTGTTGCAAATCAGAAGTGAATTTGCTTGTCGAGATGCCTCGGGCTGCTACGCCGTGTGGACAGACGTGGGGCCTGCCCACCTCTGCGATCTGGCAGCACGGAAGAGAGCGGGCTCTGGAAGGCCCCGGTGGCTGGTGGTCGAGGTGCATGCTTGCAGGCGGAAGCTATGGAACGCTGCACACAGACCCCAAGGGCCCTGCCATGAGCTCTTTTTTCTGTTCCTGACAGGATGTCCGGAGACCTCAGTAGCAACGTGACTGTGTGTAAGTAGTGGGGGGCTCCTGTCCCATGGGGGGTGTGTCGGGAGGACGCAGGCCGAGGTGGTCGGAATTGCCATGGGGACACCATCTCTCTCCGCAGCTGTGACCAGCAGCACCATATCTTCGAGCGCGTCATCCAAGGGCGGCTTTGGAGGCTATGGGTCTGGAGGTAGAGGATCCGGTTCTGGAGGAGGCTACAGCTCCAGAAGTGGCAGTTACAGCTCTGGAGGCAGGGGCTCAAGCTCCAGAGGGGGCGGTGGAGGGGGCTACGGCTCCGGCGGCGGCTCCAGAGGGGGTTCCGTCTCTGGAGGAGGATACAGCTCTGGAGGCGGTTCCAGAGGAGATTCTAGCTCTGGAGGAGTATACAGCTCTGGAGGCGGTTCCAGAGGGGGTTCCGTCTCTGGAGGAGGATACAGCTCTGGAGGGGGTTCCAGAGGAGGCTCTGGCTCTGGGGGAGGCTCTGGAGGGGCATATGGCTCTGGAGGTGGCTCTAGAGGCGGTTCCAGCTCTGAAAAGGGTGGTTCTGGCTCAGGTGAAGCTTATGGTTCCAGTGTGACCTTCTCTTTTAGATAAGGGTGGAGGTCCCCTCTTGACTCTTGCGCTTTAGAACGTAGAAGCCTGTCTCTGCACATCCAGTGGACAGCAGGTGAAACCTTGTCATCCACCTCTGATGGCACTTTGGAGGAAAGGGATGCCCACACACCATGTTTGAAATATCTTCTCTCCAAACCCATTAGTTGGAGCCAGTGACACCCTCTGTGCCCTAGGGAAGACTCTGCATTGCCTGGGCTTGTACTTCCAGCCATGCCCCCTTTCCTGGCCCCTCCTTGCATTGCCCATTTGCTGGTCCTTCTCCTGAGGACTACTCTGTTGGGGGCCTCATCTCAAAGCCTGCGCCTTTCTCGTGGCCCTGCCCCCAGGGAAACCTGTTTCTGTGTACATAGCCCACCTTGCTGGCTCTGCATCTAAAGTGCTGTGGTCTTGGTGTCTGCACAATAAACTTCATTTGCAATTTATAACATGTGGTGTGTGTGTAATGTCAAGCCTTGGCAGAAGTGGGTAGCTGGGAGTTATTATTCATCGCTGTCTGATTAAGATACCAGAAAATGGAGAGATTGGGAAATGATAAAAGAGAAGCTTCCTGGAGCAGGGACATGTTGCCCGGAGGCAGTGTGGCTGGGAGAAGCCAAGGGTATTTTTTTTTCTGGACGTCTCTAACATCAGAGACAGGAGGGGCTAGCCCTGGAGTCAGGGCATGGGGGTGATGTTCTCAGAAAGTATTTGCCAGATGTGGGGACTGTGATATTGCCAGGAGGGTCACAATGGGATTTGTGGAAAGTTCTCATTCCCAGGAAAAGCCACTCTTAACAAGCTTTTCCAGCAGCTGTCCCCTGCCCCCCTAATCCTCTTCTCACATGAGCTCTGATCTGAGGTCCCTTCTCCTCAGGGCCAACCAGCTGAGCCCCTGGAGTTCCATTCAGGCTGTCTGCTTCCAAGGCCGAATTCCCTTAGCTCAACCTAGGTCACAAACACTCTACATCCCGAAAGTTCTAAGTCCCCAGCAGGAGTTCTCAATGAAGGCTGAACAAGAGGGTCTGGGGAAGTCTCTGGAGAACTATAAAGTGGTCTCCAAAAAAAAATCCAATCACTATTTTCACAGAACATTTTTCCAATTCTATCAGAGAAATCCCCCAACACATTCAGCAGACAACGGACCCTTTTCTTCCCCCCACATCCAACAGCCCTCTGAGACCCCCTAGCCCCGGACATCCCAATCAGGCAGTCTTCCCCTGTGGTTGGGATGGTTTCAGCCTCTTCCCCGCAAAGACCTGTCACCTCACTGGAGCTTCCTGGAGCTGAGGAAGGGCTGGGCTCTTGGGGTTGGGATTAGACTGGCCAGAGTTGCCCAATGGGAGTCGGTGGCTTTGGTTGGGTCAGGTCAAGCTATAAGTCTGTGGTATTCAATGCAGCAGACATGGTTTAAAACAACTCAGGGAAGAAAAAAATCCTGGGGGATTCTTTTGTCTTTCATTTTACTTTAGCTTCAAAGCCTTGGTGAGGCCTTAGTTGAATCTGTGAGACCCTTCTGCATCGCTTGAGGCTGTTGAGATGACTTTGAGCCATGCAAGGGAGGCGTTAAGAAGGAATAAATGCTTCCAGCTGGTCCTGGGTCTGAGGGTGTGGGACAGAAAGAGCTCTGAAGGCTGTAGGCCGCAGGGTGACAGAGTCCCTGAGGCTGACCAGTCCAGGGTGCTGTGCCTGTCACAGCCTTGGTTAGGTGGGAGAGGTCTGCGGAGGTGAGGGTACCAGCCAGGAAGGGGAGGGGCAAGGGGCCTGGCTGTTCCAGAGTGTATTTACTATGCAGGCATGAATATGGCCTTAAACAGGGCCTAGTCACCCAAACATTTAGGGCTGGAAGGGAGCTTTAGCCTCAGTGATTTTGAGCCCCCACTGTAAGTAAGGAAGCAGGTAAGGTCCAGGGTGGGCCTAGAAACCAGGCTTCCCCAACGCATGTACCGCTTTAAGGCTTCAGAAACAGTGAGCTGTTCTGATAACTTTCTGAGGGGAAAGAAGGTGAGGCAGGTAAAGTGTCAGCTTTTATTCCCAACTACCTTAATTGCTGAGTCTTTCGGTGGTATGAGTCTCCCACCCCTTTTATGGGTCACACTCCTCACTTCTCCTCTACCGGGGACGAAGCCCTTCTCTTCAGATCTACTCGTTACTTTCATGTTGGGCTCCAAAGGCCAAATGAGCCCACAGAGGAGCTCAGAGGGACACAGGCCTGAAGCCTGAAAGAAATCTGGCTGTAAGCAGGTAATGGAGTGAGGCGCCAGCTTTGGGGGATGGATTCTCCTTTCCTCCTAATGTCACAGGTGACTAGTCCAGAATCTGGATCACACCCCTCCTACCTCTGCTTGTCTTCCACCGAATCTGGTAACTCACTTGTCAGGGCTTGGGCTTCGAAAGGGAGATGGGCACAGGGAGAAGGGTTTTATGAGCTCTCTTTCCATAGGGAACTGGGCTAAATATTGACATCCTGATGGTGTGGCAGAGTATTTGGGAAACCCTCCCTGCTGTGCGGCTCCCTCCCTTTCTCTACCTGTGAGTCCCGGTATGAATTCAAACGAGCTTCTTTCCTCCTTTGACCCGTTACCACCCTCTTTCTTCCCTCTCAACTCAAACGAGAGTCCTCGGAGAGCTCACCCCCTCCAGAAAGCCTGCTTGAGTGGGACACTCATGCTCCCATTTGCTGTGAGGAGGGGAAGGCCTTTCACCGGGAGTTGGGAGACTAACGTGCTGACCTTCACCTGGGGGAAATTGCTGGGCAACATCAGACTAGTCGCTTCTCTTCCCAAGCAGATAGAATGAGATTATCCCTACACACCTCTCCAGCTCAGGGGCAAAGAGCCCTGTCCGTGCTGTGGAGTTGGGGAGGGCTGGAGCACGGATGGGGCTTCAGTCTGGGGGTCCAGAGGAAGGTGCTCCAAGGCGCATAGGGAGAGGCTGGGAGCAGAAGAAGGCTTGGGGACCCACTGCAACCGGCTCTTTCTTTGCCTATTTTGACTAGAAGCTCCTCGAGGGCTGGGAGAACACTTTCTCTGGCTCATGACCTTCCAGAGAGATTGGTCCAGGGTCGAATGTGCCTGGGGTGCTCGAGAAAATTTTTAAGAAAATGATTTTCTTTCTTCTTTCTTTCTTTCTTTCTTTCTTTCTTTCTTTCTTTCTTTCTTTCTTTCTTTCTTTCTTTCTTCTTTCTTTCTTTCTTTCTTTTTTTTCTTCTTTCTCTTTCTTTTTTTAAGATTTTATTTATTTATTTGACAGGGAGAGAGGCAGTGAGAGAGGGAACACAAGCAGGGGGAGTGGGAGAGGGAGAAGCAGGCCTCCCGCTGAGCAGGGAGCCCGATGCAGGGCCCGATCCCAGGACCTGAGCCGAAGGCAGATGCCCAACGACTGAGCCACCCAGGGGCTCCAGAAAATGATTTTCAAAATAGTGATAACTTTCACTAGAATCCCAGCCTTGCCTAAGGAAAAGGACAAGACAGAAAGGACCGTACAGTCACATTCTGCCTCCACCTGGGAAGCCCAGTGGGCCTAGGCTGGTCTAGTGGCCAAAGTGCACCACTTCCCAGCAGGGCTCCCAGTCCGTGCCACTGCAGGTGTCATACGTTCAATATCTGCTTTAATTCGACATGGACGTATTGAGTTCTGGGATCAGCCCGTCTTGGTCAAATCCTGCCTCTACATCTTCACTAGCTGCAATATTTGGCAAAGCCCTTAATCTTTTGAACCTAGTTTCTCCTTCTAAAAACTGAAGATAACGGTGATATCTACCTCGTAGCGCTCCCGTGAGGATTAAATGAGATTATCTTTGTAAAGCACGTCCCACTCTCCGGAACACAGTGACCAGGCAGTAAACGTTAGGGCTGTGGGTGCTATTTTTGCTGCTGGAGAAAGACATGGACTTCATATTTATCTTTATAGAATGTCAGTGGTGCAAATTAGTAGTTATTTCCATTCTCTTGATTGGTTACGTAACCCCCTAGTTAAGTAGCAAGAACAGATGTCATGATCACCCCATTTGACAGAGGACAAAACTGAGGCCGAAAAGCCCACAGTCACAAAACTGGGAAGTAATGGAGCTGGAATGAAGCATGAAAGGTATACATCTTACATTGCACGTCATTTCCGCTATACCCCCCTCTCTTTTCCTCCTTTGCTCGGATCGCATTAGGGGTGTTTGTACAATGGGTGGGGCCGGCTACTTAGGCCTGGTGAAGCAGGGAGGGTACAGGATTATAGGGTGAGGGAAACATCTCAGCTTCTCAGCTGCGGTCTGGAGAAGGAGCCCGACTAGGAGAGATCGCTGAGCCCTGCCAGTGCACGTGTGAACGCTCAGGGGTACCAGGTGACTTGTGGAGGGCCTGCAGGGTCGGGGGGCAGAGATGGGGCTAGGGGTCAGTGTGGTAACCTGCATTTTCCCGGCCTGGGTGACAGATGGTGAGAGGAGCCTGAGTCCAGAATATTCCCTTGGGCAGCTGCCCTCATAATCATGGGGGGACCAAAAGAAGAGACCAGTGTCCTTGCCCTGCTGAGCATTTTCCAAAGGAAGGGTTGTTGCATTTCCTTGCAGAGGGGTTTGGAGCATTTCAGGGCTTGATTGCATGTATTATAAAAATAACAACTGCTCATTATTTCAAGTTTGGAAATACAGAAAGGTAAAAAAATTTTTTTTTTAATCAACCATTATGTGCAATAACAATTGTTGACATTTTGATATAAATGTATCATATTTTGAACATATTTTTCTAAGGTATGGAGCTTTAGTCAGTTTTAAAAAATATATAGCTACACGCCGACTCGATCTCCAATCTTATTCTAGGTCTTCTTTTTCTGTACCTCGGACTTCGTGGTCATACCGATTATTCAGTTTTGATTCCTCCCTTTCTCAGTTAACAATAACACAGAAAAAAATCTTGTTTGCATAAAACTTATGACCATCATTTAAATTTTCTATGTACTATTCCATTTACGGATCCAGTTTATTTAACTATTTTCTCTTCTCTTTTGCACATCTGTTTTGGGAACACACACACATAGTCACACCCATGTATTTGGCGAGGGGGGACGGTGGGAGTAAAGAAGCAGAAGCGATCCCCACCAACTGTAGAAAACTCCATTGAACAGGTCTCTCTGAATCACCTTTCTTTCCAGATCAGTTTCCAGTTCGTCAGTGTCACTGTTCAAACCTCTAGAAGAGGTACCTCGAGTTTTAATACCACTCTGGTAGAAACTAAAAATGTTGAAATACAAATGGTTTCAGAAAACAGCTTATCTGAGAGCTTTTGGGATATAATCGCACACACCTTGTGTTGCCTAGGTCAGCAGACAGTTGATAGATAAATAATAATAAGAAAACCCTGTTAACTGATGATTATTTGACATACTGGTCCCACATAGATGGTACTGTTTTTGTTTTGTTTTTTTCCTTTCCTTTCTTATCACTTTCAGCTTCAAGGGAGTCAAACCCAAGAACTTATCCTTGGCCAGCTGCCAACTCCAGGAGATCTTTGAGGGGAGCCCTCTGCATCTTAGCAGAGAAACATCAAGACAGCCTCTTCCCAGCTCTTCAGTGTCACTCATGCCCCTCATGTCACCATGAGCAGGCCAATCAATGCCTTGAAGTGTCAGAGCAGGAGTTTGGGCAGTGGCTTGGCCATCCTGTCAGGAGGGGACCGGGAGGGGCAGAAAGCTCACTGTTGGTCCGCAAGACTGGTGGCTGTTTCCAAGGCTACACCAGGCCGGGGGTTACAGTAGCTGGAGTCTTGCTAGTTTTGGTGGGAGAAGGAGTTTTTCCATCAGTATAGCTGGAGGTCTGGGCCAAGGCAGCAGTCTAGGGAGGTACGAGGGTGGGTGTTTTGGGGTGGCAGCCTCAGGAGGGTGAGCTTTGGCCTTGGTGGTGGTTTTGGAGGACTGGGGTTTGTATGTCCAGCAGTCTGCCTTGAGGGCATCCAAGAAGTTGTAACGAAGCACAGCTTGCTGGAGCCACAGAGGTGAAGATCCAGGAGGTGAAGCAGCTGGAGTCACAGCAGAGCAAGGAACTTGATGACCATTTCACTTCCTTCACTAACAAAGTGAGTCTTCTTCCAGGTCTTTCTTCCAGGATGGACATGGGCTAGTGGTTACCACATTGGACAGTACAGGTCTAGATTATCTGAGGTCAACTAGCCCAGTCCCTGTCTCTTAGATTTGGCTCTGATGGAAGGTGGCCACTTTATTTTTCATGTTCTCCAAGCCTCCTTAGGAACTGGACCTCTCAGCTACCTGTCACCACTTCATCAAACTAGCACTTACAGTCTCACCCTGAAATAAAGGTGATCTATGCTGCGCGTAGTAAATCAGAACAGCCTGACAGGTTCAGTCTCAAAGAAGTCAAAATGGCCAATGGATATTTTCTCTCCAGCAGACTGGCATTTCCACTCTCAAAGCCAGTGAGTGGAGACCACCAAAACCAGATGTTGTCCAGTTAATGGGCTCTGGAAAAAGGAGCATGGGGCCAATGCAAATGATTTGACTAGGTGATTTTCAAATTCTGCTGGCCAGGCCGAGAGTGGTGAACTATATTCACAGCCTGGGGGAGTCCTGACCTTCAGATCTCATCCAGTCTTAGCACCAAAAGCAGGCCAGACTCCGTATACTAGCTGCAGCAAACAGTGTGCTCTTGGAGCAGTCTTGGATTGAGGTTTACTCTGAGTAGCCCTGGGGAAGATGAGGCGGGCAGGAAGGTTGCATCTTGAGTCTGTGCCAGTGGGACGCTCAGGATTGTCTGGGAGGAATGCTGTAGGTCTGCCCAAACCCACCCCTCTCAGGGTGCTCTTTCTTTGGGAGGGGCAACTATGGATTAGCACTATTGCATAGACTTGGAGCTGGGAAAAAAATAAGAAGCAGCCAGTAAGAAGTAAAGCAGAATTGGTGAATGTGCCCAGAGCTCTGGAGTTAGGGCTGTCTTACCACTGTAGACAGGATACTAAGGAGCTATGTTCTTGGGGCACCTGGGGGGCTCAGTTGGATAAGTATCTGCCTTCGGCTCTGGTCATGATCTCAGGGTCCTGGGATCGAGTCTTACGTCGGGCTCCCTGCTCAGAAAGGTGTCTACTTTTCCCTCTCCTCCTGCCCCCTCCACTCTTGCTTGCTCTCTCTCAAATAAATAAATAAAATCTTTTTAAAAAAAGGAGCTGTGTTCTTTCCTGATGACTGTAGTTGATAACACTATATTGTGTAATTGAAATGTGCTAAGAGAGTAGAACTTACATTTCTCACACATAAAAGATAACTATGGAAGGTGATAGATGTGTTCATTAACTCAGTTGTGGGAGCCCTTTCATGATGTATACATAAATAAAATCATTATGTTTATACTTTCAATATATTATCATTTATTGTATCTCAATTATACCTCTATAAAGCTGAAAAAAATGTGGGAATTTGTATGGGGCTCCTGCTTGATTAAAGCTCCAGCTTGGGAAAAAATTAAACTAAACTATGCTCTTCCTTCATGGCCTGACGAGGGCTGCTGGGCTGAAAGGTGGGGGCAGGAGTTGAGGGATGAGTAGGACAGGAGCTTCACTGTAGGAGGACAGTGTCTCATGAGCTTTACCACGAAGGTGCTCAACGCATTCAAGGTACTGATTATCAGTTAATTTTTCTCTTTTGCTACTAATTGTGGCTGTCACTTGCAATGTCAGTAAAACAGAGAGAAGGGTGGGAAAAGGGAATATTTCATCCCCATCAAGTAACTGGCTATTTGGTAAAAGAATATTCCCGAGAGTGAGTTATTTTGCTGGCTCATCGATAAGTCTCTTCCTGACTTCTTCCCAAATCATGCGGGGCAATGGTTCTCAAACTTTGGTGCAAGTAAGAGTCAAGGAGGGAACTTGCTGAACATTCAAAGGCCCAGACCCTATCCTACATTAGGAAACCCAAACCTCTGTATAAACATGCCTAAAATTGCTTCAAATAATAGGGCTAACTAGCCTCTATCGTAGCATGTTGGGAATTAACACAAAAATGGACTCACTTGTCCCTCTCGCCAGGCCCAAGCCCACTGTGGCTGTCCCCTGGGGCTGAGACCTTGGACTTCCTGGTTCCAGGTGTGGTTCCTGGAACAGCAGAACCAGGTGCTGGAAATCAGGTGGGAGCTGCTGTAGTTGGGTGTCAGCACCCGCACCAACGGCCTGGAGCCCAACTTTGAGGGCTATGCTGGCAACCTCAGGAGGCAGAGGGACAAGTCCCCAGCAGAGAAGATAAGGCAGGCAGCAGAGCTGAAGATCACCCAGGATGCCACGGAGGAATATGAGAACAAGTGAGTGGCAGGGGAAGGTGGGACAGTTGGTGTTGGGCCAAAATACATGTGGCTTCCAAGTCTGGTGTGAGAGCAATGCTAGGGCACAGAATTGGCCTCGCTTTCCAGGAACTTGTGGGGTCTTTTTCTGCCTGTTTTCTTCCTGTGAACCTGTTTGTGGATGTACGTTCGGAGTGTAGGACAGCAGAGAAAAGAGAATGTCTCGAGACGTGACAGTCTCCTTATCCACAAACCGCCACCAGATACGAAGCAGAGGTCACCAGCAGGACAAAGACTGAGAGTGACTTTGTGGTGCTGAGGAAGGGGAGAGGCAGCTGGCTTTGTCCGCCAGGGCTCAGTTTGGTGCTCTTTCCAGCCTGCTCTGCACCGGGCTCAGTTTCTTCCGCTGTGGAAGCATCCCCGGCCCCAGCTCACTGCCAAGTCTGCACTGAACTGTGGGCAAAACTGTGAGAAGTGGTAAGAATGAAGGCTACCCTGATTTCTGTCTCGGAAGTCCTATTTTCAACTTCTTAAAGGTATCAGATCCACCTGGCATTGTTCCCACTCTGTTAGTCTCCCTCAGCGCCTGCCCTACTGATGTCACTCTCTCCCTGGCATCTTGAGGTCACTGGGCCCACTGCCTCCTTTCTTTCAGGATGAGGACAGTGCCTACTTGGTCAGGGTGGACCTCGATGCCAAAGAGGACACCCTGCAGCAGGAAACTGAGTTCCTCCGGGTCCTCTATGCTGCTGTAACTTTGGGGTCTAAGCTCCCTGGAAGCCCCTGGGATGGTTGGAAAACTGAGAAAGAGAGAGAAGTTTCTCTGGGCTGCCCCTGAACTTCTCTGCATGGCTGCTGGTGAGGCGGCTCTGGGAACCCCTAAATATGGGTGCTGAGCATTTCCAGAGGACTGATCCCTATCCTGCTGCACGGGCCCAGGGGCAGCAGCTGGTCGATGACACCAACATGGTACTGTCCATGGACAACCACTGGCATCTGGACAACATCTTCTTTGAGGTCAAGGCCCAGTATGAGGAGATCGCCCAGAGGAGCAAAGCTGAGGCCGAGGCCCTGTACCAGACCAAGGTGCCCACCTGGAGAACTGTCCTGTGCTGGCTTATGCCCAGAGGACATATAGGATCCCCACTCCCGCCAATAGCGTTTGATCTACTCCTTTGGCTTGCGGTTGCTAGGGCCATCTTACTTCATCCGTCCTGTGCTGGAGATTAGTGGGGAAGGAACCTGTGAAAGTCTCTGGCTCAGCCACCGCAGCAAGTGGGTCTTGCCATTCCTATGTTGGGGGATGCTGACCCAACTCTGCAGACCCAAATGTATTTAGAGGCACCACACTGGCTTTCAAACCGGCACAGCTGGCTCTTCAATCCATGCGTCATGGTAGCCAGTGTCTCACCCAGGCTGGCTTCCTTCTACCAGCACCTGCTCCCCCTGCCTTCCCTCCCATATATCTGTGGGAGCACATCTTCAGGGAGCCTGAACTTCCCAGTACCCACCTGAGTGGAATAGGGTTGAAGGCAATTCCTTAACAGGAATAATGATTCCAGGTCCACACTTGAAATGGTTGCTGCCTTCTTCCTACTGTGGGTTGCCTGTTGGCTATCTCTCCTGTCAGAGCCTGGCTGGGAAGGACAGACCAGAGGTGTATTCTTGCCCAAGATTTGGTCCTGCGATCTTTGGTAGTTGCATTCCTAGGCTGGGTAGGAATGTTTTCTTTCCTCAGCCAGACCCTGCTTTCCCAGAGATAGGAATGTGTCTCCTGTATGGGTTGGTTTCAGCCACAATGACTAGACTGAGCAGGGCACATGAGTCCTGGCTGAGTGAAGCTTAGAGGTCTGGAGTGAGTTGCTCTGGGTTTGGCTCTCCCTGTGCTACCTTTCACTCCTGCCTTTTCCTGGTTCTAGTGCCAGGAGCTCCAGGCCACTGCCAGAAGAAAGAGTGATGACCTCAAAGTGATTAAGATGGAGGTCAGCGAGCTGAACCAACCTTCCAGACACTTCAAGCGGAAATCACCAATCTCAAGAAACAGGGCACCGACTTGGCAGTGGAAGCTTTTCAGGGGTGGAGTTAAGAGAGATTATTTTATTTCTTTATTTTTCTAGGTTTGTACATCTTCCATAGTAAATTACGCAGGTGGGCAAAAGAGAAGCACAGCAAGGGGGTTGGTTTTTGGTCTTCCATGCCCCACTTACTGTCTGCTGGTGGCTGTTGGCAGAGCACTGCCCCCTGCAAGGCACCAGCCTGGAGGCAGAGCAGAAGGGTGAGCTGAGCCTCCAAGATGCCCAGGATAAGCTGGCCGAAGTGGAGGCCACCCCGCAGCAGGCCAAGGAGGACATGGCCCGGCTGCTGTGTGACTACCGGGAGCTGCTGGGAGCTGAGCTGGTCTCGGATATGGAGATCGCCACCTACCACAAGCTGCTGGAGGCTGAGGAGAGTAGATAGGTGACCCAGGGGGCAGAGAATGTGTGAGTGACCATCAGTAGTGACCCTCTGTCAACCTTCCCATCTGTGTCATGGACAATTAATTAATTCACTTATTCCCGAAACATCACCTGAGGTTTGTCAGGGGTGGGGAAGGGGGGTCTGGTCAGGGCCTTTGTCCAGAGTGCACATGAGTAGTGCAGGTCCTGGCCCTATAGGCTGGGGTTCCTAACTCCTTCAAACTTTCCCTCTGAACCTCTGGACCAAAGGGCAAAGTGGGGAGATTTCCCTGCCATTGAGAAAAACAGAGGAAAAAGAGTTTTCCTTAGCTTTCTTCAGTCCAGGTATGGTTGGCCTAGGCCCTAGCTGGGGAAAGGGTAGAGAAGGACTCTTGGACAGAGGGGGCTGGAGAGAGAGTATCAGTTGTGGGAGTCCAGGAACAACGGCAAGGAACCCACCGAGAGTCAAGATTGTGGGCAGGGGAAACTGAGGACAGCTACCCTTGTCGCTCCAGGTCGAAACTGATGCAGTTCTGGAGCCCAGGTATTTTCTAGAGTGAGACTAAATTACACATTACACATGGTATGGATCACATGTAGGGTATCCTTCCTTTGGAAATTGTCCTCCTCTGAGCCCCCATCAGAGGATTTATTGATTATTCTAATTGTTTTCATGCCAACAGGCTGTCTGGAGAAGTCACTGACAATGTGAGCTACTGTGAGTAATGAGGGATTCTCCTTTGTTGGTGACTCAGTAGTCACCCCTGACCTTTCCTGAGATAAGGAGGGAGGAGCTCTCAGCTAGGAGACTGGGGACCTGCAGCCATGACCTCACTCTGTGGGCACTGGCTGTGCAGTCTTGCACTGCTTGCGTCTTGTCCCACAGGTCACAAGACCAGGAGGGGATTCGAGTAGAGGATTCCTTTGCTTCTAGGATCTCATGCCCCTCTCCAGGTGGAGGAAGCAGAGACCCTGCCATTAGGACCCCCTGGCTGTGATGTGGAGAGTTGGTTCAGAAGGATGGGTGGGGTGGGAGCACTGGCATTGGTGGCCATTGTTCCTTTACGGACCACTTCAGGAAGAAGCCCCTCAATGCTGTGTGTGAGATGGGTGTTCAGGGATGTAGAAATAGCGATACCCAGAGCTATCCTGAAACCTTCCTCTCGGTCTCCCCATAGCTGTGGTGTCAAGCACAGTCCCCGCTTCTGATGTGGTTGCATCTGGCTTCAGGTCAAGGGGCAGAGTCTCTGCAAGAGGAGGCAACATCTTCAGAGGGTCTGGTGTAGCATCTGGGGCTGTGCCCAGGGCTTCAGGGTCTGCAGGGTGCAGTGGGAGATCCGGACGGTCCAGACCTCAAGTTGGGAATTCTGGAGACACTGGTTTTGGTGTGGAAAATGAGGAGTCCAGTTCAATTATTAACCAGGGCTCCAGCTGAGGGCACAGGAACCTGTAGATTGCCCTCCCAGAAGGAAAAGAAAATCTGGCCCTGATCTCACGGTGTCCATTAACCTGAGTATTTCACAGTGTACATATCTGCTCTGGCTGTACCCCACCTTTTAATTTTTTCATTTTTTTGCAATTTGGAGGCAGGCTTCTGGATCAAAACAAAATCTTTTTTTTTTCCCATACATCTAAAGGCGGGGGCCTCACAGGAAACCCGTCACATGCAGTCTCAATGGGCCTACAGGCCATCAGTCACCTTCTTGCCTATCTTACCTAGGGCTCTCAGTCTACACTGTCCCCTTCTATGGTACAGAAGCAAAATCTCTTCTTCCATCTCAGTCCTGAAGCACAGGCATACACATACCCTCTCTT
Source organism: Ursus americanus (assembly GCF_024610735.1). Classification (NCBI taxonomy): domain Eukaryota; kingdom Metazoa; phylum Chordata; class Mammalia; order Carnivora; family Ursidae; genus Ursus; species Ursus americanus. The sequence goes on along the minus strand of NC_142151.1, from coordinate 43,562,831 downwards.
TTACAATCACTATCAATTCTCAGTTATCCACCTTAATGGGTGTCAGTCATTAAACTGATAATCTGCAACCTAGATTTATCAAGAACTTACTTTCATTTGATGATTTTCTAAAGCCCCATCTGACCCATTCTGGGACATCAGGACATTCTGTCTCCTATAGATTCACAGACCCTGGGTACTTACCAAAGGGAGGAGTTTAGAGGAAGATCTATGGGGACCTGGAGGGTGTGGGCATGCCAGCCCAGACCCACCCCTTTCCCTGAGAAAGGCTGTGTGCATCATCACCTGGAGATAAATGTGACAGCAGCTGAGTTCATGTGTTTCCTCTTTCCCAGGGATGGGGATAAAAATATAACAGAAGCAAATATGTCTTAGGACCATACTCCAGGTAGAGTCCAGTTTAAAATACATACCCAGTGTGACCTGCTCGGCTAAAAGAGTGTGTAAGCCCTGGGCCTTACTAGTAAGGAGAAGATCTTGTAACCTATTTTTCCTTTCGAAGAGCTGCCTCCTTCTACCTTCCTACTCCTTGTCCCCCACCCCCCACCATACTTTCCAGGAAACTTCATCAGAAACTTATTCGTGTGGGAACTTTAAAAAATGTGCACTACTCAGATGGGCCCTGAGTATTGCTCTTCCCCAGTCATCACCCCGCAACACAAGCATACAGGTACGCATGCTCACTCTCTTCTCCCCATGCCCACTTACTTGTGCTGACAGAAGGCTGTGTTATTTCTACTTTGCTTTGAAAGGTGGACAAAAATGACCCTTCTTTCCCTCCTTATTGAAGAAGCTTCCGTTTCTGAAACAATGAACTGCAGGTCCTCCAGCCTTGCTTGGCAGCCAAGCTGGTGTCATTACTGCCTAATTAAGGGATAATAGTCTTGTTATCATTCCTGTTACAAGAATTATTATCAGCTAATGGCCAGCAGGTGTGAAGTGGGAAGCAGCAGCCTGGGGGCTCAGGTCACAAGGGCAACTCCACTGCTTTGTCTCCTGCTTTGCTCAGAAAATACTTCCCAGCTTAGCACCCTATGGAGTCCCCGGTGTGGGATTGGGAGTACGGTCTCATCAGTTCCCTGTCATGAGCGCTGTTGGGAGTGCTGAAAGGAGAGAACATGGCCAGCCAGGGAGAGGATGTGCATAGCTTCTCATCTGAGAAAGCCCTGGGTTTCTAGAGAGGCATGCATTCATTTGACAATCATTTATTGAGCACCTACTATGTGCTAGATTCTGTCCTTGACACTAATACAAAAAGATGGCCAAGACCTATGTCTACAAGGCAAGAGAGTGCACAGAGCACAGGGTATAAGTGCTGACTAGGGGGAGTGCCTACCAGGAGCAAGAGGCAAGACTAGCAGGATGGGGGAAACTTCTTTGATGGAGAGCCCTCAAACTGAACCCTGAAACCTAAATGTTGAGGAGGAGTTAGCCAGGGGGAAGGGATAGAAGTTCTACCTCCTAGTGATGGGAACAGTGCTTGGCACACAGTAGGTCATCAATAAATATTGATTGTTGAAGGACTGAAAAAGAGCTTGACAAGAGCTTGGCTCTTCAGGCTCTTTCCCAGAAGTGAAGTCCAGTGCAGCTGAGAGAGAGGTGTGGCAGGAGAGGTTGATGAGGACCTTTCTGGCGAGAGTGACTAATTTGTTCTGTTTTCCCGGGACATTCCTGCTTTTAAAACCGAGCATCCCGTGTTCTGAGAACCCACTCAGTCCCTGGAAACCGGGATGGTTGGTCATCCTGCTGCTTCGTTACCTCAAGTGATTTGGACTCCATCCCAATGTGTTTAACAGTAGAGTGATGCAGGGGCAAGGGTGTTTATCTAGCGGACAGAATGTGCCCGAGCCTGACAGTTGTCCCCCAATATCCTTTCTCCTCTTCTACAGAAATAGAAATTACAGATGAGCACACGGCCACCCACCTATGGGCAACATTTTCAAGCCTCCTTTACAAATAACTGTGGCTACGAAACAAGATTCTGGACAACGGAATGTGAGTTGAAATCATGTCATGCTCCTGACTGTGCCCTGAAAAGGCAGAGCCCCTGAGAGTGGGTTCAGTCTCTGAAGAAAAAATTGTGAGGATGTTTAAGAAACTCTATAAACTCAGGCTCTACCCCAAACCTTTTGAATAAGAATCACAGGGTTGAGTTGTTTTAAAAAGATTTCAGGCAGTAGTAGTTAAGAGGATGGGCTCTACAGCGAGCTGCCTGACTTCCATTCCCAGTTTCGGGCTGTGTGGTCTTGTCCAGGTAACTTAACCTCTCTGTGTCTCAGTTTCTGTAAAAAAGTTATCTGTAAAAAGTGCCTGTTGATCTTGCAACATTTATCCAGCACTTACTATGTGCCAGGTACTATTCTGAGCACAGTAACATGAAAAGAATATTGATTCTGCTTTTGTTGGGTATTTTATAAGTGCCAATTAGATCCTGTTCGGTGAGAGTGTCAGTGAGATCTTTTATATCCTTGATGATTTTTTTCTCTAGTGGTTCTATCAATTATTGAGGGAGGAGTATTGACGTCTCTAACTTTAATTGTGGATTTGTCTATTTCTTGTTTTGGTTCTATCAACTATGGCTTCACATATTTTGCAGCTCTTCCATTGGGCACATACACATTTGCATTGTTTTTTTTCTTTACTATTTTATTTATTTATTTATTTGAGAGAGAGAGCATGAGAGGAGGGAGGATCAGAGGGAGAGGGAGAAGCAGACTCTCCCAGAGCACAGAGCCCAACGTGGGGCTCCATTCTGGGAGTCCAGGACCTGGAGGCAGACGCTTAACCCACTGAGCCACCTACGTGCCCCACGCATTAGCATTGTTATGTCTTCTTGACGGATCAGCCCTTTTACATTTATATAAATGTCTCTCTCTGTTTCAAAATTTTTTTTTTGCTCTGAAGGCTACTTTATCTGATCTTAATACAGGTATGACACATACGTAACTCATAACAGTTTACCGCTATCACCATTTGACTAGTGCAAGTGAAGAAATCCTAACTCTCGGCATCCCTTTACTCCCCTCCTTTGTGATATAATTTCTTAAATATTTCCCTTAAATCTATTTAGAATTGCCCTAGTGTTATAATTTTTGCTTCAACAATTAAAAATCATTTAGAAAATTCAGGAAGAGAGGGAAAGTCTATTGTATTTACCCATATTTTTTAAATTACCATGTTCTTTCCTTCTTCCCAATGTTTCAAGATTTCTTCTTTTATCATGTCCTTTCTGTTTAGAGAACTTCTCGCCGTTCTTTTAAGGTAGGTCTGCTGGCAACAAAACCTTTTGCTGGGTATAGGAAACCATGTTGACAGTTTTTTGCTTTCAAGCACTTGAAAAATACTATGCCAGTCCCTTCTAACTTCCGTGGTTTCTGATGAGGCTTTGGCTGCCCTTTGAAACCCTTTCCTTTATAGGTAGGGTGTTGTTTCTCTTTTGCTGCTTTCACAATTTTTAATCCATTCTTAGTTTTCAGAATTCTGACTAGGCTATATCTTGGTGTGGATTTTTTGGGATTTATTCTGTTTGGATTTGTCAGCTTCTTGAATCTTTAGACTTATGTCATTTGGGGAATTTTCAGTTCTTATTTCTTTGAGTACTTTTTCAACCAGTCCTCTTTCTTCTCTCATGAAACTCCAATAACATGAATGTAAGATCTTTTGTTATAGTTCCACAGGTCCCTGATGCTCAGGTCCTTTCATTCTCCCTTCCTTCCTTCCTTCCTTCCTTCCTTCCTTCCTTCCTTCCTTCCTTCCTTCCTTCCTTCCCTTCTTCCTTCCTTTCTTCCCTTCATCCTCTCCTCTTTCTTTCTTTCTTTCTTTCTTTCTTTCTTTCTTTCTTTCTTTCTTTCTTGTCTATTTTTGTCTCTGTTGTTCAGGCTGGGTAATGTCTGTTGTTCTGTTTTATAGTTCAGAGTCTTTTCTCTGGCCCCTTTATTCTGCTGTTAACCTCATCCTTTGAGTTTTTTACTTTAGTTATTGTATTTATCAATTCTAAAACTTCTACTTGGTTCTTGATATTTTATTTCTTTGTTGAGATTTCTATTTTTCCATCTGCTTTGCATATTCTTAATTGCTACTGAAGCATTTTTATCATGCCTGCTTCAAAATATTCATCATGGGGTCCCTCAGTCAGTTAAGCATCTGCCTTTGGTTCAGGTCCTGATCCCAGAGTCTTAGGATCAAGCCCTGCATCAGGCTTCCCGCTCAGTGGGGAGTCTGCTTCTCCCTCTCCCTTTTGTCCAGCCCCCTTCCCCTGCTCGTGCTCTCTCTCTTTCTTGCTTCTCTTGCTCACTCTCTCAAGTAAATAAATAAAATCTTAAACTTTCATCAGATATTCTAACATCTTTGTCACCTTAGTGTTGGTGTCTATTGATTTTCTTTTTTCGTTCCTTTTGAGATGTTCCTTGTTCTTGATATAAGTGATTTTTGATCAAAACCTGGACATTTGGGTATTATGTTACAAGACTCTGGATCTTACTTAAATCTTCTGTTTTAGCTGTCTTCTTCTGACATTGCCCCAACAGGGCAAAGGATTGGGTGCCACCCTCTTACTGCCAGGTTGGGGTGGAAGTCAGAGCTCCCCATGTGGTGTCCAGTGGTGCTGGATGGATCTGGGACAATTGCCTGGTGGGGATGAAAGTCCCAGCTGCTGCCTTGGCCTTCCCTGGCATCACCCAGGGTGCCTCATTATAGTCTGGTGAGTCTAGGGCTCCTGCTCAAGTTTTGCTGGAGTAGGTGGGGATGGGACCTCAGAGTTTTTTGGTAATGTTTGGCTAGAGTACGGTGGTTACTGTCTATATATTTTCTGTCTTTCTAGGCTCCCCCACTCCTGGATATTTGGCTAGAAAAGTTAGACTTCTGTACGGCTTCTGAAAAATCTGCACCCTTCCAGGCTATCGCTGTCTTCTGCTCCAAGTCTGGGATATATGAAACAAAAAGGAAACCCAAGGGACTCACCACCATGTCATTCCCTGGCTCCCAAGATCCCTAGCCAGTGTGATTTTTTTCTCTCCACTTTTCAGAGTCTTTTACATTTGTTTTATATATAATATCTGGGTTCTTAGTTGCAGTAAGTAGAAGAATAATGTTCACGCTATTTCTTCTGCTAAAGCAGGGTCAGAAGAAGGGGAAAGTATGTCTACTCCATCTTCCCGGATGACAAATACTAAATATTTTTTTACAACATGATTTTATTGCTTCTGGGGGTGATGGGAGGTTGATTTACTGCCTCCTGCATGCTGAACCCTTCAGAGATGCCTGCCTAGAAACCTGAGAAAAGGCTCATGGCAGCACTGGCTCTCCATGGGACGTGAGGCTGACTTAGCAACTGGGTGAAGATCAGATAAGGATTCAGGTGGCATTGAGTTTCCCATGGCAATAGCAGTGGCAGGATGTGACATGTAAGGGGCCCTCTTAGGGGAGTTTTTAAAGACAGATGCCAAGGATCTTGTCCTTAGAGGGAATGATTTCAAGAGACATTAAAGAATCTTTTTGTCCCTCTTTGATTTCCTGAGAGTCCCTCTGTCCTATGGTTCTTGGCAGTGGAGAGGGAGGATAGGGTGTGGGTCTTGTGCTTAGGAACCTTTCTAGCTGTTGGGGAAGATTGGCACACACGTGGAACACATGTGGAAACACTGAATTAGAGCAAAAAATAGGTACACTTTGAGGAGGCTGGCCAGAGAGGAGAGTTGGATTGAGATGTGACCAGAGAAGTTTCCCTGGGGTGCCCATATGGAAAGTTCACAGGGAAGAAAGGCCAGGATGGGAGAGGGGTAGTGAAGGCCATGCAGAATGACGGCTGGCTGTGCATTAGCACTCATACAACCGCACTGCAGAGTCGGCACTCACGGTGTGACCACTGGCTGTCAGCTCCTAGGGAGTCATCTCAAGGCCGGTGACAGCAGTCTGTAGTTTTGCTGAGACATGGGTCTGAATCAGGTCTATCCTGACGCTGGTGTGCTGAAAGGAGTCAATTAGGGAGTGATTCTGGCTGGAACACTTTACATCCTCATCACAACACAGCGCTGTTGGTCTTCACTCATCATGCCTTATGAAGAAGTGGCAAAGGGCTAAAACCTTTGTGCCTAGTGAAAAAAAGAGTGGAAAAGATTGCCAAGTGCTATTGCTGGTAGTGAAATTGACACCATCTAAGAAAATAATTATTCTTAACTAGAAAATAGTTTTGTATAAAAAGAGCAGGGGAGGTTGAATTTGGCGAGTGCTTGGTTCTGCGGTGGAAGCATAATACTGGTGTATTATAATACCTAATACAGAATAGGGCTATGTCTCTGGACAGAAATAGAGAAGGACTGGCAAGCTTCATTCAAGCACTCTGGTGAAATAACCGCATTTTTGTGAAGGATATTATATACCGTGTATATATTTGGGATTTGGGAACTGGGAAACACTTGGGTCACATACTCTGGCGTTGCCAAGGCTCTAATGAAATTCAAGTGTTGGTCCTCCCTCCTAGAATTGTGAGCTAGGCTTCTGTCTTATTAATTTATGACCCCAGAGCCTAGCACAGTACCTGGGACAGAGTCAGCCTTTAACAGAAGACTGTTAAGTGAAGGATGGGTGAGTGGATGGGGAGGTCGGCAGACAGATGGGCAGATAGATGGACAACTATGGCCTTCGTAGTTCTGTATGTGGGGTCAGAAGAGCAGCCCAGAGAACCTCAGAGCTGAAGTCTTCATTGTCTTGGGTGTTTGCAACCTCTGGGATTCATACCAAAAAAGGGCTCATGAAATGTTTGCTGCCCTCGGCTCTCTGAGCCTCGGTTCTCCCATTTGTGAAATGTGGGTTATCATCCTTCTCCCCAGGCTGACTGAGGGACTAAGCAAGCTTCGGTGTGCGAGGAGCTCTTTTAATGCTGTAAAGTGCTGTGTTCGTGCTGACTATCATGAATGGTGGCAATGCCATTATTTCAAAGTCAAGGGTGGGGTGGTGGGAGAGCACAGGAGCAAAGATGTTGGTGTGTGCAGGGCTGCCTGGCGTACAGGGGAGTAGAAGACCTGCCTGGAAGGACGCAGCAGAGGCCTTGGATTCCTGTCTCCAGGAGCCCTGGGAAGCCAGGCCACAGAGCTTTTTCCTAACCACATAAAAGCAGTTCAGCCAGGGTCCCTGATCTGATGCCGGGAGAGCCCTGAGATCTCTCACAGATGACGCTGTCAATTAAAAGTCTTCCTTGGCACCCCTGCAATCCAGCCTCCCCCCTCCCTGAGGAAGGGCAATTGAGGCTGTGACAAACCTCTCAGCCAAGATCTTTCTGGGGATAATTTGGTCAGGCTAATTATCCCATGTTAATTAGATAAGGCTCAAATTACATGAGCCAGGCTTGCAAGCCCAGCACTTCGGGAGTTTTCAAGTTATTTACCTGGTGTCTCTGATTTTGCTGGGAGAAAATGATTTCTTGCTCCCAGGCAAACTAAACCCACAAATTAGGGCAGTGGCTCCCTCCTGAGCCCTATAAAGGGGGAGCCTGAGATTGTAGGCTGGTGAATTGCATCTCAGCTAAGGGTGAGCCTCTTATTCTGTCTCTCTGGCCTTCCCAGCATGAGCCGCCAATTCACCTACAAGTCCGGAGCTGCTACTAAGGGGGGCTTCAGCGGCTGCTCGGTGGTGCTCTCTGGGGGCGGCTCTTCATCCTACCGGGCAGGGGGCAAAGGGTTCAGCGGGGGCTTTGGAAGCCGGAGCCTCTACAGCTTGGGGGGAACCCGGAGCATCTCCCTCAACATGGCCAGCGGCAGTGGACGGGCAGGGAGCTATGGGTTTAGTCGAGGCCGGGCCAGTGGCTTTGCTGGCAGCTTGTTCGGCAGTGTGGCCCTGGGGCCCGTGTGTCCGTCCGTGTGCCCTCCAGGGGGCATCCACCAGGTCACCGTCAACAAGAACCTCTTGGCCCCCCTCAACGTGGAGCTGGACCCGGAGATCCAGAAAGTGCGCACCCAGGAGCGGGAGCAGATCAAGGCTCTGAACAATAAATTTGCCTCCTTCATCGACAAGGTGGGACTTTTTGGAGCCAGGGAAGCATAGAGCCCCTTCCTTCCTCTACCTTCACTGCCCTCAGGGGGCTCCCTGTTTGAAGCAGAGGAAGGCAGGACACTCACTCCTCAGGATGCAGACACAGTGAGGACAGAGCAGGGAAGAACGGGACAAAGCTGAAAGCAGTGCTGAGGGGGTGGGGGTGGAGGGTGGCCAGAAGGGCAGGAAGAGCCAGGGAGTTTGGTTTGGAAAGGTCTCCAGGGAGGCAGGGGACGTGGCCTCAAAGTTGAGAAGTAGGAGAGTAACAGTTTATGAAACTAGGAAGCTGGGGAGACCTCCATGGCAGGCTAGGATATCTATAAACCATGAGACCCAGTTTCTCCTCTCATGGGACCCAGACCAGCTCAGATTCAGGTTGAAAGACAGCCTCATGGCCTATAGTACCCCCAACGTATAAGGTGAGGCAGGTGGGGATCAGCGATACCCCGGAGCTGTGGTCCTCAAAAGTGCTCCCTGAACCAGCAGCATTAGGAGCACCTGGACACTTGCAGAAATGCACATTCTCAGGCCCCACCTCATACTGAACGGCAAGCTCTGGCAGGGAGCCCCAGGAGCCCCCAGGTGATGCTGATGACCATTTGAGTTTGAGAACCCCGAGGAACAAAGGGGTAGCAGGGCCTTGGGAAATAGAGACTTCCTGCGCACAGAGGAGCAGGGGAAGCTCACTGGGTGACAGCGAGCAGGGTGGCAGAGCATGAATAGGAGTCCACCGGACGGAGGCGGGGAAAGGAAGCCGAGGGAGGGGGAGCCGTCCCATGTAGCATGGTAGACCTGTCCGGAGAATGGGGAGAACTTGGCTTTGCGAGAGAGTCAGGTGAGTGGTGGAGGAGGGGAAGGACGGGGTGGGGACATTGCGAAGAGCACAGGAGGAATTTGGATTGGATCCTGCAGGTGATGGGGAACGGCCAGAGCATTTTGAGTAAGGGAATGATACAGTGTTCGCAGGCTGCCACTTGAGAATGCTGGTTCTTCCCCTGGAAAAACGCTCTGAGATCAGAGACTTGGACATGAAAGCAACATAGGAAGGCCCAAGCCCCTGAGTCAGCTGAGTGCTTGCCTTTGGCTGGGCTGGGAGATGCCATGATGGAGGGGACAGAGTGGAGGCAGAGCACAGGCCAGGCCAGCAGGCCCTAAGTGGGGGCACCCAGGAGTGTGAAGGCCAGGCCCGGCCAGCTTACGTGTCTAAGGACTGGCCCGTGGACGCTAGTCCAGGCAGATTTAGACAGGGGCCAAGGAGACAGGTCCGACTAGCGGGAAATGAAGATGATGAGGCCCTGCTGCATCTTCGGGGCTGCCTCCAGAAAGAGAACCTCAGCCAGACAAAGGGCGCTGGGCGGGGGAGGGCTGTGAGGGACATTTCCTAAGGGCCGAGGCTTACGCTTGAAGCTAATGCAGCCACTGTCCAGGAAAGAAAACGACATAGCCTCTCTATTGACCCAGTACCTGTTGCTTTGGGCCCCAGGTGCGGTTCCTGGAGCAGCAGAACCAGGTGCTGGAGACCAAGTGGGAGCTGCTGCAGCAGCTGGACCTGAACAACTGTAAGAACAACCTGGAGCCCATCCTCGAGGGCTACATCAGCAACCTGCGCAAGCAGCTGGAGACGCTGTCCGGGGACAGGGTGCGGCTGGACTCGGAGCTGAGGAGCATGCGGGACGTGGTGGAGGACTACAAGAGGAGGTGAGCGGGACCCCACACCTGGGCTGACTGGCCTGCTAGAGCTGGGCTTTCCTAGCAGGCACCGGGACACTTGTCGCTGGCCTCAGGGGCACTGAGTTCAGGTGAGAGTGGCCCATCCTGAGTTCCCCTACCCGGGCAGGGTGAGGGCCCTCTCTGGGCGGCCAGGCAGTTCGGACAGTGGAGAGTCAGCCTCTCAGGCAGTGACAGGGCTGTCCTGGCAAGTGGCCACCTCCTTGGCATGCTCCCTCATCCTCCCCACTGGAGAGAGCCTCCCAGCTCCTAAGCTTGCTCAGTGGGTCCCCAAGTTCCAAGGAACCACCCTCCCCCTGCCCCAACCCAGCAGGACAGGGAGTTGGAGTTGCTCTCATCTCCCTCAAGTCGTGGTCATTTGGGCCATGCCCCCTCTCCCTGTCCCAGGGGATAGTTCTGGCTTCCTTAAGACTCATGCTTCGAGATGGGGTGAAGTTATTAGCAGGGGTATCGGACAGCTGGAATGACATAAGAATCACAGCTAAAAGAGGCAGCAACATGTTCCTGTGATTTGGACACTTAATGGGAAGAGGAAGAACCCACTTACTCTCCAGGCATCAGGGGAAATCCAGACCCCACATCGTTTGGTGCCCTGGCCTGGGAGCGAGTTGCCCACAAACCCTGCCTATAGCACTGGCTAAGTAGTCCTAGCGAGCTGGACAGATTTGCAAAGCCATAGAATAAGACCTGCTATACGGGACATAGTGTGGGCACCTATTTTCCCGCTTCCGTGATGAGGACACACGCACACACCTTGCTCATGGCAACGCTTTCCCTGCAGGTATGAGGAGGAAATTAACAAGCGTACAACCGCTGAGAATGAATTTGTGGTGCTCAAGAAGGTGAGGACGGGGTGCGTATCCCTCAGGCACCCAGGTGGTGGAGTGTGGTGGGCAGGGGAGGGAACAGAGAGGAGACTGAGGACTGGGCTCCTTATAGAACGACCCGGAGCTGAAGTGCCAGAGGAAGATGGGGGGATGCACTGCTTGGGACATCTTGGGACACCTTGATGTTTACCTAGAATATATCACCTTGTCCATTTTTTATATTTGGTGTGAGTGGGCAGGAGCCCAGATGTGGGTAGTCAATGCCCAGGTGTGTCCACTTAGGCTTGGGAAACAGGACAGGCTTTGAGAGGGGCTGCAGGTTTACCTTTCAACTCTGCCTGTCCCTGGCAAAGTGCCGTGGCTGTCCTGGGCTCTGACGGCCGAATGACCCCCACGTGGGAGATAGCACTCCCTCCTAAGCCCCCTCTTTGAGAAACAGAAGCAGTAACAAGATTCCATTTTGGATGGGGCACAGAGGAGTTCCAGAGCTCACAGTGAGTCCTGGGTGAAAGTCGTGTTCCTGCCCTCTGGGTCTTGACTCCATTCCCTGGAGGCAGCTCGCTAGTCTCAGTGTTGGTGCTTAGATGCCAGTTCCTGGGAGAGCCCTGTCTGGGCTTGAAGAATGGCGATATCAGGGGGTCTCTGGATTCCTTTAGGATGTGGATGCGGCTTACATGAGCAAGGTGGAACTGCAGGCCAAGGTGGATGCCCTGGATGGAGAAATCAAGTTCTTCAAATGCCTGTATGAAGGGGTAAGGCTCCATCCCCCAGTCCTATCCCCAGCTCTGTCTTCTGGAAGGACAGACATGTGAGTGGTTGGTTACTCATTCCTTAGTAACTTTAAAAGCCCAGGGGATCTCCAGGATTTGGATGCTGGGCGCCATGTTGATCAAAGGAAAGTGTGACATCTATCCTGGTGCTCCCAAATGTTGTGTGCCATCAGTCCCAGCCTGGCATCCAGATGTCCTGGTCTCACTTCCTTCAAGAAGCCATGGGCCCTTATGGTGTTCCCACTGGCCTTCAGCCAAGGATATTCTCATTTCTTCCTGTCTTCTCCCAGCCACTTGTGTGTCTCCCTGGGTCTTGAGCAGGAATCTCCAGGGACAGAGGTAGGGAGTCTTCACACCCTTTCTAATGCCTTTGACCATCTGGCTTCAAGTCTGAGCCTGTTGGCCAAAAATATGTGGGCTCCTGTGTCCTTAGTGTTTCTCATGTGGTGGCCAGGCTCAAGTGACAGACAGATGGGCTGTTTTCTTTCTGAGCTGCTTCAAACCCATTCAACAGTTTTCAGATGTGGTATTGAAACATCAATGGGAGGCTTTGGGGAATACAGCTTGCATCTATTTAGGAGGGCGTAGGGGATCTCCTGCTAGGAAAGGGCCATCACCTTGGCATCCTCCTCTGCCCACAAAAGGCATTTCATGTTTCCTTCTTTCCCATGTAGGAGATCGCTCAGATCCAGTCCCACATCAGTGACACGTCTGTCATCCTGTCCATGGACAACAACCGGAACCTAGACCTGGACAGTATCATTGCTGAGGTCCGTGCCCAGTATGAGGACATCGCCCTGAAGAGCAAGGCCGAGGCCGAGGCGCTGTACCAGACGAAGGTGGGCCGCACACCTCCCCAGAGTCCATGGCCCTCCATGACCCACACATTTGCTGGGAACGCAGTTCTGTCCCGGGCACTGGGGGGAAGCCCAAAAGGAGGAGAAGATGAAGCTCTTAGACTGATCCACTTAGACTGGGGCAGCCATGGAAGGACACCTACAGCCAAGTGCAAATGAATGTGGCACAGACAGAGTCCCAGATGCTGCGGAGACAAAGGTTAGGGGACCAGGTGGGGCAGGTCAGGACTGACTTCCTGGAGGCAGAGGGTTTTGAACTGAGTCTGAGAGGAAGGGAAACATGGGTAGTTAGCATCTCAACTCCCTCATTAATTACAATAAATTAGGGGGTCTCTTGAGTGTGATCTGAGATCAGGTAATTCCTACCTTTCATTCAAGTCCGACTGCAAGGATAAAGGGGGAGTATGAGTCCCTTAGATCTTAACTCCTCTAATGGGTTGTGGGTGGGGAGGTGATTCTTTAGATAATTTGGTTTCTCAGATCAAGATGGCAACTTCCTAATCGTTCCATGCTGTTTATCGGGTTCCTTCTCAGGGGAGATTCACATACCTGAGGACTTGTCTTCTCCCTCCCCCTACCTCCTTGCCACTGTAGGGACAGAAAGATGTGGCCAGCAGGGGTGAGAGGAAGGGAGGCTCTCAAGGCCCAGGCAACAACACCAGCCAGGGCTCCTTGATAAAAGTTTAGACCCAAGTCTCTGGTCCCCACATCCCTACACGTGACTGCTGCAAGCCCTGTGGGACAGCCATGCGGCCCAGCCCCTCTGGATTGTCAGTGGCCAGTGCTTAACCCCAGGTTCCTTCCAGAAGAATTAGGCAGGTCTGCACAGACGTGATCTTTGGATCACTTGCTGTTTGGGGTTATCCATACCTGAACTTCTCCATCTCAGGGTAAGCACATAGTGACCAGAGTTTCATTAGTGTAGTTCTAGAAACAGAATTATGAGGTCTTCTTATTATCATTCCCCTTTTAAAGATGAAGAAACCAGGGCTCAGGGGGTGTCCGTAACGTGTCAGGTTCACTTAGCTGGTAAGTGATGGAGCTGGATTTGAATCTAGATGACTGATTGCCAATTCCACGGTGTAGACAGAAGATCAAGACATGACTCTGGTAAGAAGTGCTCATAGTGAGGGTTTGGGGTGGGCCGGGAGCGGAACGGAGAAGGCTGCTCACCTGTCTGCTTCAAAAGGAGACTGCTTGGTGTCAGAACTAGGGAAGTTAGTGCCTCCCTCTCTGTAGGTGTGTAGGGAGAGCCATCTTGCTCACACAGCTTTGTAGAGAAGCAGGAAAAGAACCACCTGTCCTACCCTAGTGTTTATCGTCCCAAGATTAGAACCAAAGATAAAACACAGGAGCATAGTGAGAATCCCCCTGCCTTCCAGGGGACCTGGCACCTTTAAGAGGAATCCTGAAACTGTGACCTTGTTAGGGTCAGATACGACCTGCAAGGCCAAGCACCGGGGGCAGAGAGAGGCAGTGCACAGCCACCAGAGTTGTAAATGTCACACTTTTCCAAGTTCCTCTTAAGCCAGATTCTGGGGTAGAACTAAAGTACCCTCTCTGGTGATTCCCTGGATGACATCAAAGGCAGGAGTGATCCTGAAACTAGTAGATGGCTAGTGGTGTTGGGGAGCAGCAGAAGCTGCCACCGCACACACACACACACACACACACACACACACACACACACACACACAATGTCCCTCATGCCCGGAAAGACTTCCAGTAGCCTGGGGCCCAGCTGAGCTATGAAGGAGAGGAAGCTCAGAGAAGACAGGTCCCTGCCATCCAGTCATGCTAAGTCTGATGGGGAAAACACAGAAAGGTGTGCTTGTAATACAGCGTGGTAAGATCTATGGACTGGAGTGCCAGGAGCTATGGAAATAGAAGTACACCCAACCAGGAGATGAAGGAAGGCCTCCTGGAGGAAGTGACTCTGCCCCAGCTGAGTTGGAACTAGCTAAGGAAAAAGGGGAAATGGATGGGGAAGGGTTTTCCAAGTGGAGGTAGTGGCTCATGCAAAGACTCAGAGACTTGAGAGCACAGGGACATTTAGGGAACATGGAACTGTTAGGCAGGTGTAGAAACAAGCAGATGAAGGACAGGGACAGTGAAAAAGGAGTCTGGAGAGACTGGTGGATGCCAAACCTCAAAGAACCTTGACGCTGTGCTCATAGTTTGAATTTGACCTTGACTTTGAAGGGCTATGGGTAGAGGAGCGTCATGGCTGGAGTTGAGTGTTATAAAGCTGCTGCATGGGTAGCCGGAGGCCTTCAACAGTTCTTAGGACCCAATCTAACCACCAGTGAGATAACTGTGCTTAAGGCAAACTAATAAATCCAATGAGCAGGTGGTTGAGTGGGAGGCTGTTGGCAGGCCTGATGAAGTTGGGGACCCCCACCCACCCGTCACACTCTGGAGACAAAGGCACAATCTGCCAGGCTGAGCTCAGCCAGGCCCCGAGTCAAGGTCTCTGCTTTGCCCCCTGTCCCGCCAGTTCCAGGAGCTCCAGCTAGTGGCCGGCCAGCATGGGGATGACCTCAAACACACCAAGAATGAGATCTCTGAACTGACTCGGCTTATCCAAAGACTGCGCTCGGAGATTGAGAGTGTGAAGAAGCAGGTAAAGGGGCTTAAGGGAGTCCTGACTCAATTCCCAAAGGAGGAGTGAACTGCCTATCACACATAGCTCCCCTGGGTCCCTCTCTTACTCTTGGTCTTCCATCTCAGAACCCACTTTCTCAAATGGACCCCCTAGTCTCATCCCCCACACTTACCTCCCATCTGAAGTCTGGAACAATTGGAAGGGTCTTTTCAGAAAGCCAAGTAGCTGAGAGTAACAATCTTCCCTGACCCACACTGACAGGACTCCTTCATCATGAATGTGGCTTTGCTGTAGGAAGTGGGGCCAGACAGAGGAGGGTCCAACCACAGTGAGCACATTGGGGTGAGGGGTGAAGTGAGGCCTGGAGGACCCTAGAACTCAGGGGAAAACGCTACCTCCTGACCCTCAGTGCTCCAACCTGGAGACGGCCATCGCCGATGCCGAGCAGCGGGGTGACTGTGCCCTGAAGGACGCCCGGGCCAAGCTGGACGAGCTGGAGGCCGCCCTGCTCCAGGCCAAGGAGGAGCTGGCCCGGCTGCTGCGCGAGTACCAGGAGCTCCTGAGCACGAAGCTGGCCCTGGATGTGGAGATCGCCACCTACCGCAAGCTGCTGGAGGGCGAGGAGTGCAGGTGGGTGGTGGGAAGGGTCTTAGAATATTAGAGCTGGAAGAACTTTCGGAATCTTCTGACTCAGTTTCCCAGAGTATGGGAGAGGTTGCTGGAGGGTCTGGAGATTCTTTTCAGGTCACCCACAAATATAGCTGTAAACAGCATCTGGTCAGTGAACAAGGCAGCGATATCCTTTATAGGTCTCCTGTGACTTTCCAGATTATGACAGGCAGGAAGTCTCAGCGTGGTGCTGTTGTGTCTCTCACACCACCCTGACCCTTACAAATATCCCTATTAATAAAGAGACAGTAGATTCTAGGTTCAGAGCCTCTGGCAGGCAACAATATCTAGCCAAAAATTTTTTAAATTGCTATATTTTTATTATGTTTATTTTTATTGCTACTTTTCTCCCCCTTTTTTGGTCAGGTAGTGTTGGCTTTCTATTTACCCTGGTGATCTAAAACTTCTTTTTAAGAAAAATGCATTTTTTTGGTTATAAAAGATGGAGCCAATGAAAAGCACTAAACATATACTGTATGAGTTGTACACGTCCGTAGCAACAATCAAACAGGTGTACGGGAAGCACTGGGGTGTGACAGTCTCGTTCTAACTGAGCACCGCTTGTCACTGAGACTCACGGGGGAGAAGCTACTGGCCCTAAAACCAGACAGCTCCTTAACGGCACTTCCGATGCTAATATTCTACACGTATATTTATTCCGGCACTAGCCTTGCAGGAATGAGGAAACGGGATAAAGAGAAACGCAGAGGAGGGACCCTGAGGGGTGTTGTTGTTGGGGGCCCCAGGTTTGCAAATTGGCACATCTCTGGGGGGAAGAGTAGCCTTGGGGGGGGGCACAGAGACTGCAGGTATGCCGAGGCCCCCCCAAGTTTGCAAATTGGCATATCTCTGGGGGGAAGAGTAGCCTTGTGGTGGTGGTGGTGGGGCACAGAGATTGCAGGTATGCCGAGGCCATCCGGCCGGCTGGAGGGGCTCGTGGAGGCTGGGCTAGGCTGCCTGCTGGCTTCTAGATGGGGTTCAGGGAGCTCGGATTCCACGCCCTGGAGATTCACCTACGCTTTTCTCTCCGCACAGGATGTCGGGAGAATACACCAACTCCGTGAGCATCTGTGAGTATCTCACACCCCGAGGGAGCATTTGTAGTCCATCAGTGATACGAAGTAAGCGGATGCCTACCACCCGCATGGAGCAGCCTGGGCTCTGGCTGGTGGATCACTAGGGTCGCCATCGCCTTACTTGCTGAGGCCTGTTGCCTCTTCCTCTGTGGGGTTCCCACTGCCAGCCTCCCATCACATTCCAGTACTCCACAGGGGCCCCTGCCCCAGAAATCTCACCTATGCTGGGATGATTCCCAGCACACCCTTCCTGCATGACAGAAGCCTTGAGCTTCCGGAGGCCACCTCCTCACTGAGAGCGGAGACCTGCGCCCAGACACGTGGTGCACCGCCCGTGTCCATGCTGGCTCCGTAGCGTTCCGCCCAGTCTCCTAAGACAGGCCAGCAAGACCTTCTCTAAATCAAGCAACCAGGAAATTCTTTGAAAAAAAATTAAGAATGTATTTTAAAGTTAAATGCAAGACCTGTTGGCTTATGTGATGCTTTGGGGGAAGCTCTTGCTACTCCTGTTTGTCTGGAGAATGAGAAGGTCCCCGATTGGGGGATTCTGTGGGATCTGGGCTATTTTTTTCCAGATCTTGAGCCGCTCAGGCATTGAGCATGTCATTAGAGTCCACTGTTGATGTGAAGTGTTTGCTTAAGAGGGAGGCATCGACGCTAGATACAGCTGGGAGATTGGAGGGGACTTGGGGTCACCCCTGCCCGGGGACATACACTTATCACTCCTCCCTGCACCCCCCACAGCGGTCATCAGCAGCACCACGGCGGGGACCACGGGCGCCGGGGCCGGCTTCGGTTTCAGCAGTGCCGGCACCTACGGTTACCGGCCCAGCTCGGTCTCGGGGGGCTACGGCATGCTGCCGGGGGGCTGTGTCACTGGCAGTGGGAACTGCAGCCCCCGCGGGGAGGCCAAAACCAGGCTGGGGAGTGTCAGTGAGTTCAAGGACCCCCAGGGGAAGACCTCCGTGCTGAGCTCCCCCGCCAAGAAAACCACAAGATAAAGTGGAAGCCCATTTCCCAGCTGTCCACCTCACTCTGCTTTTCCTCTGGACTCCCTTCTCCAGGAAACTCCGGTCGCACGTTTCTCCTGGTCTCCTTCTTGCTTTCCTTTGCCACTGACATTTCCGCTCTCCCACCTCCTGCCTTAGTCTTTCTGAATCTAGAATCAGGATTCCAGACCATCCTTCTGCCTCCATACTAAGAGAGCCCTTAACTCAGCACCACCCCCTTCCTGAAGCATTGCCAACAATGATGGCCTGGACCTTGCCCTGGCCTGCACGCCTCCCCCAGAGGAAGGTCTCTCTCTCAGCCATGACCCCCTCCACGCCCTGGCTTGGGAGGCTGTTTGGCCACGTGCTCCACGGGCTCATGAGATTACAGGTCCACCGATAGGCCCACAAGGGTGTCTCCTGTTACGGCAACACCGGCTCAGGCGGAACACCGGGGTAGAGCTCATACCTTGTGCGGCCCCTGCATGTATAGACAGCTGGGAATAGCCCTGAAGATGGGTCCCGTCCACGAAGGGATTTGTGCCCTCAGTATGTGAGTTCTTGTCCTTGTTCAGGCCTTACCTCTCTGCTTCCCGCGTCTCACCAATAAACTCAATAAAACTCATGCAGGACGAGGCTGCTTCTCTCTCGCCACAACTCTCCCATTTGTGGAGGTCAGTGACCTGGAGCCTGGGGTATCGAGGTCCAGGGTGTTCCACAGTGCCCCAAAGAATCTTTTAATCTGAGGGAAAGTGATCCCATTGGGTTTTGTGAGACTCGAGATTCATCTCTGACTGCCATCCCCAGCAGATGCAGCTCTGACTCAGGCTTTTCTTAGGCCAAAGCTCCAGTGCGTGGGCCATCTTTTTTTTTTTAAAGATTTTATTTATTTATTCGACAGAGAGAGAGAGAGAGAGACAGCCAGCGAGAGAGGGAACATAAGCAGGAGGAGTGGGAGAGGAAGAAGCAGGCTCTCAGTGGAGCAGGGAGCCCAATGTGGGGTTCGATCCCAGGTCCCTGGGATCACGCCCTGAGCCGAAGGGAGACACTTAACGACTGAGCCACCCAGGCGCTCCTATGAGTGTGCCGTCTTTAACAACATGCAGATCAGCGGCTGGGAGAGGGCAGGATTTAAAACTGGTCCAGAGGCAGCAGAAAGGCAGTTCTGGAAAGCCTAGGGCTCAAGTTACAGCTATTCCCTGTTCTCTGGGAAAAGGCCGAAGTAGAGTCTCTCTAAAGTACTGAGCCATGTCCCCTTGGTCTTGGGTGAAGTGAATGTCTATGAGTACGAGTTGTGTTGAAGCATGGGCCGTCTCTGCGACACACGCCACCCAGCTTCCAAAACACTCTTGTGCTGAGAGCCGTCTGCCCGGTTCCAAGGCCGTGATGATGCTGTCAGGACACAAAGAGCCAGGGAGAGGCTGGCCCCCATTCAGGCTGGGACTCACAGGTCCATCTGAACAGGGTCCCTGTGGATCCAGGGAGCCTTAGAGTTCAAGTCAATGGCTTTGACTTCAGGTTCAAACTCTGCAACAAACTGGGGATCAAGAGCAAAGCTCTTTAGACTTTCGAGTCTCATTTCTTTAGCTATAAAATAGGCAGGGTAATCACCCGTGGATTATTGTTAGGCCAAAATGAGGTGACGCAAACACATCTTGTACAGTTCCTGGTACAAAGTTCATTCGTAATAAATGTCAGTGGAAACAGAATCTCGTCCTCAAATCTTTTTGCTTCAAAAACTTGACTAAATGTGCTCACTGAAAAGAGACGTTTAGTGCTGGCAAAGCAATTCACGAGCTCCAAACTTTAAGGACACTATCTCATAAAGTGTACGCCAATTTATTCATTGCCTAAAGGAGAATTGGCTGGCAGAGTAACTAACTAGTCTCAGAGAACACTCTCAGGGCCAGTAAAGAAATTGTGGTTGGGTCGCTGAATACTTATTGAATATCTAGCATGTGTCTGACGCGCGTTAGTGTCTGGCATACAGAGATGCGCAAGCCTGGTTCATGTCCTGGACGGTGACATCACCATGAGAAACGTAACTGTAACACAGTGAGATGCTGGCAACCAAAAGAGACACAGAGACAGCACAGAGGAGAGGGAGGAGCTCCAGGGAGGTCAGGGGAGGCTGCCAGGGGAAGCAACAGGTGCTGAGTTGTCATAGGATAGAATTTACCAGGCAGACAAGGGGAGGGGTGGGCATTGTGGTCAGAGGCACTAGAATGGTGAAAACCGGTCCTGATTGCTGGAGTGTGAAGTCACGGGCTGGAAGAGGCCCAGCAGGTGGAGAGGGTGGGGGCAGGGGTGCCTGGAGCTGGGGAGGCAGGTGGCAGCCACATCACAGAGGTCCTTTCGATCTGCTATGGAGCGAACCTGGGTGGCTCAGTTGGTTACGAGTCTGACTCTTGATCTCAGCTCAGGTCTTGATCTCAGGGTCTTGATCTCAGGGATGTGAGTTCAAGCCCCAAGGTGGGCTCCATGCTGGGTGTGGAGCCTACTTAAAAAAAAGTCTGCTACGGAGCTGGGATTTAATGCTACAGTGTTCATGGGAGAAGCCAACCTCTTGGGTGTCAGATGCACCCAGGTTGAGTCCTCTTCTGCCACTCACTACCTGCTGGACGGAGACAAAATACTTCTGCTCCATGAGCCTCAGAGTGTTCTTCTGTAAAAAGTTAATAATAGAAGTTCCTGCATAAAGTTATCATGAGAATTAAATTAAACAAAAGAATGCACGAGAATTATTTAATTCAATACCTGCCGCGTAGTACGTGCCCAATAGTTGTTATCATATCATTGTTCGTATTAACGTTCTTAGTATCACTAGGGTAGACTATTCTTTCAAAAACCCTAAGTGAGACGTGAAATGGAGAAGGTCTAATAGCCGTCAGATTATCCGAGGAACAGGAACTCAAGAGAAAAAGCACTGGCTATTAAGAGATATTTCTATCATCCCACCTCTATGCTTGGATCCAGAATATTAACACTGACGGCCTCAAAGGACAAACCCTGAAGTCTGAGTGGCTTAACTTAACACAACAGAGGGTCACTTCTCACTCAAACGGTCCACGGCCCATCTGGGCAGCTCTCCCTCGTGGCTCTCCCAGCGGGTGTCTCATAGCCCTCCGTGCTTCTGTCTCGTAGCCCTGCCACACGGGACGCGTGGCCTCCAAGGTTACTGGGACAGTGGAAAAGCGAGATGAAGGAGACCCACGGGCTGCTAACTGCCTCACCCTAGAAGGGACACATGTCAATGCCACCCACATTTAACTGGTGACATGGCTCCAAGCCCCAACCAATCCCCCAAGGAAGCTGGGAAACAAGGAGGAAAGCGAGGATACTTGATCAGCACTGGAAGTCTCTGGCACAACCTTCCTCAGTGTAGATCCCCGGCATCGGTCACCAGCCCGAGAATTCTCTCCCCCGAGCAGAGCTGGGATGGTGCTGGCACAGGCGCTCTAGTCGAGCCAACAGTCTGCCTTTGGCTTTGACGATGTAATGCTGGGCACAGCGCCGTAAGCCAGATCAGGCCGCACACCGTAGTAACTGTATTTCGTTCTCCTTCATGTTTTTAAGGAGATAGTGTAAGTCCATTTGGATTTGAGAAATGTTAGTGTATCTAATGGTGAAATAGAGAGAACTTGTTCTGTGTCTCTTAAAGCACACGTTCCTGGAAACCCTGGTTCCTATAAGATATTTGGCCAAAAAGAGGGCTCTATGGTCACACGAAGGTTTGGGAAACACTGGATTTTTGGGGGGGGGGACAAGAACAGTACTTTATTTCTGATACTAGAATCAGCCTACCTCTCCTTTCTTCTCTAGTTGTTTTTTGAAATAAAACCTATAATTCCAGGATTCATTGTTTGCATAGAACACCCAGTGCTCCATGCAATTCGTGCCCTCCTTAGTACCCTTCATATCATGGGGCACCGCATCAAACGCTAATGATGGGCTGTATTGCGACTAACACATCATAATACATACATACATACATACATACCTCACCCATAAAAACACAATAAGTGCATATGAGAAAATTCAGAAATATGAAACAGTAGGAAAAAAACCCCTTATTTTTAAATGATCTCATTTCCCAGTCACTGTCCTTGGAAAAAACTGAGTTTTGTAGCTTCCTTTGGCACAGCTTTCCTAAGTGTCCGTAGCAATGGATTTAAAAAGTCTTGCAGTACCATGCGTGCTTCATCTTGTTTTTTTTTTTTTTAACCCCACAGGAGAATCCATCCCCACACTTTTTTCCTACAAGATGCCTATTAATCTTCTAAGAACCAGGGTTCTAGGGGTGCCTGGGTGGCTCAATCGTTAAGCATCTGCCTTCGGCTCAGGGCGTGATCCCAGCGTTCTGGGATTGAGCCCCACATCAGGCTCCTCCGCTGGGAGCCTGCTTCTTCCTCTCCCACTCCCTCTGCCTGTGTTCCCTCTCTCGCTGGCGCGCTCTCTCTCTCTGCCAAATAAATAAGTAAAATCTTAAAAAAAAAAAAAAAAAAAAAAAGAACCAGGGTTCCAGGGCAAAGGAGAGCCAGTTTCAGCACAACATGCTTGCAAATCCTTGCTTCGAGGGACCATCCATCTATCCTTTGTCGTTGAGCTCTGGTTTCAAAGGGTGATGTTTGTCGCTTCATCTCCCAATCCAGGGGTTGCTTTCACCCAGAACCAGTGGCAGAGGTGGTCATGGAGCCCAAGATGACACAGTAAGCCGCTGTCTGAGGCAGGTGCCATGAGAAGCCCTCCTCCCGGGCCTCAGCCACCTTTTGATCTGCCCACATCCCCACACATCCGATGGGTCTGAAACCTGGACATGCCACTTTGGTCTCTCCATAATCTGTAAGAAAGGTGAGCCCGGGGGTTCAGGAATTCCTGATTCATCCAGCCAGTCAACCCCTCACAGGAAGATAAGAATAGGTCATCTTCCCTGTTCCCTAGCCCTGGGCAGAAGTGGCTTGGTTGCAGAGACATGGGTGTCTCAAATTTTTAAGAAGTTTCCAGAAAAAAAGGAGACTTCAATGCTCCCTTTGAAAGACAATCCTATGTAAGTTTCTCCTGTTTCAGTTTAAATACTTTTCCACTTTTCTATTCTCAATGACTGGAGTTAATAAACTCTTTCTTGTGCTTGTGAGGCGGGGGGGAACTGACTAAATTTATAGGGTGTAGGAAGCAATCTCATGAAATACTGGGAAGCATAACTTTGAGCTTCTTGAGGGGACTGCTGGTCACCCAACTTCACTGACATTGTCTCTCCCGTCTTCAGAAAGAATGAACTATAGTGTCTCCCCTGAAGCAGCATAGAGAGCCCACCCTCTTTCCCACTCAGGACATTCCAGACTCTTCTATCTGTTCATCTGTGGCTGGCGCCATCTCTATCACTCATGGATGCCCCCACAACCTCATTCCCTGTGGGGTAAACACCTTGGCTGTTATTATGCTCTGTGATTGGTTCAGCAGGGGTTGTGTCACTCAATTACCCCCAGGTGTCATCTGGCCACCCCATGAGGGCTCCAAGGGGAGCCCAGGCCCCAGGGTATCACTGAGGGCACAGCGATGAGCCTCGTCCTAAGTACCAGTCTGTTTCACACTCATCGTGAACGTCCCTGGTGCTGAGGCCGGGGCTGAGCACAGGGTGAACAGGGGAGGGAAGGGTTAACCCAGGCACCAATTAATCTGACAGTGGAAATGGGACACACACCCAGGATTCAGACAGACTGAGAAGTAAGAGCGATGAGATAGAATGCTGCCTGGGTACCAGAAAAGCAGCATTGGAAGGGGCTCTTCTGATAGAAGAGGAGAATTAAAGGCAACTTAATTTGGAAAAAGGAAATTGGGTTAGATCGGAAAAGAGACTCCTGAGTTTATTTGGAATGAAGTTTGAGAATCTAGTTCTTGATTTTTCAGATTGAAGGCATCTTCCTTGGCCCTTCTCAACTCGTTCTTAATAGTCACATTTTGATCCAGAATCAGAAATGCCAGGGGAGCGAATGTCCTGATCAGGGGTTCCTTGGATGGGATGAGATGGGATCCTCTTTTGCAATTAAAGACAAAGGAAAAACTCAAATCTAATGAAAAACCATCTTCCTGTACCATCTCCTCAGGCCCCCTTCCCTTCCTCCCAGTTAGTATCTGCCTCACTTTTATTCCATAAATGTTTTTCTGGAGAACTCTTTCAGCTCTGGCCCAAAGTAACCCCCCTTCTCCTCCCCTCCCCCCACACCTGTCACCACACCCGCCCCAGCTCTTGTGACCAGAGCTCTCACTGACCTTAAGTCCGTCACTGTGTCTGGTCTTCCTCAACAGTCTGAGAATTCCTTGTGGATAGGCCAGAAGTCTCTACCCTCTGGGACTTCCTTCCAGTACTCAGGACAGATCGGTCCTCATCCAGAAGCCTGGGGAAGCAGCAGCCAACTGGCTAAGGATGATTGTCGGGAATATTCTTGATCCCGTTTATGTCTTTCTGAAGCAGAACTGGTCTGGACATCTGCTCCCCTGTACCACACCCCTCTACCTCGCTGGGGCGTCTTCCCCTACCCCCAGCCAGACCCACTGGAAGCTTCCACCACGGATCTTGGCCCTGATAACCCCAGTAATTGAAGGACAGCAAGTGGAGATAAGGTAGCCAAATTATTATAATGCAGGAGCTCAGCAAAGCAAATGCAGGGTTCAGGGCCATTTTATAGGGGATGCATGGGGAGTTCAAGGTGGGAGAGACAAAAATCACGGGGAGGGGTGGTAATTTCCTAAACGGAGAACCTGACAGGCCCCACGTGGCTAATAGATGTCCCCGACCTACAAATTAGGCTGCCTGCAGCCGGCTATTTAAGGGGTTAGGGGCGAGTGAGGCAGGCCAGCAGAGCCGCCCTCTGCGCCCTCGTCCCCCCTCCCGTCGCGCCCCGCAGCTCGTCCCCCAGCATGAGCCGCCAGCTGCACCACCGCCCCTCCGGGGAGCGCCCGGGCTTCAGCGGTTGCTCGGCCGTCATCTCGGGCCGGGTCAGCGCCAGCTCCGCCTCGTTCCGGGCCGGCGTCAAGGGCACGGCCGCCTTCGGCAGCCGGAGCCTCTTCAGCCTGGGGGGCGGCCGCCGCCTGGCCCTGTGCGCCGCGGCCGGTCGGGGCGGCGCTTACGCGCTGGGCCACTGCTCGGGCTCCGGAGGCGGCCGGCTGGGCGGCTTCGTGGGCACCGTGTTCGGCAGCGCTGGGCTGGGGCCCACGTGTCCATCCGTGTGCCCGCCCGGCGGCATCCCTCAGGTCACCGTCAACAAGAGCCTGTTGGCCCCCCTCAATGTGGAACTGGACCCCGAGATCCAGAAGGTGCGCGCCCAGGAGCGGGAGCAGATCAAGGCTCTGAACAACAAGTTCGCCTCCTTCATCGACAAGGTGGGTCGTCCGGCATGGGTTTGGCCCCGCATGGCGCAGTGTGCACAGGAGTACTCGCTGGGCCACTGACAGCTGCATGAGAACTTGGGCGAGCTGGTTATCTTTTCTGAGCTTCCCTTTGCTCATCTGTAAAACGGGCACAACCGTGGCTCTTACCCCAGGGGAGGATGTGAGGATGAATTGGATGTTTATAAACGGAACAGTGCTTCCCACTCCACCCGCTGCCCCATGATAAACAGAAGCTTCTTTTTTCCTTTGGGGACAAGACCCTGGGATGGAAGGGGGTGCTCCAGAGGCAGGAGACATGTGGAGTGGCCTTCTGAGAGTTCTCAACATCAGACAAGGAGAAGGGGACACATATCCAGGACAGAAGCACCATAAGGCACACTGACCAAGGAGTATCACAGGACGTGATGCTTAGTGAAGGGAAAGGACTTAAAAGGTAGGAAGTGGGATGAGGGTATAAGCCAGGAAGGTTTCTAGAGGAAATGAGAGAAAAGGACCAGAAAATTGAAGGGTGGGGCTCAGGGGAAAAGACCGAGGAGGAGGGCCTGTCGAGTTACGTGTGTGTGTTTTATGTGTGTCTGTGGGGAGGGGGACATGCAGGGGTTAAAAGGCAAGATGTCTCTGGTGACTCAGAGGCAGTGACCCCAAAGGATGGAGAGGAGAGAAGGAATAGGCTTTTGTATCCGAGCTGGGGCGGAAGATCTGGACCATGAGTCACAGGGGACATAATCCGGACAATAGCTGACATGTATCAACATAGCTCATGTATCAACATGTGACCCATGCTTCTGTTATCATTCTGCTTTGCAGATGAGGAAACCAAGGCAGAGGGAGGCTAAGAAACATGCCCAAGTTGCTAGAACAGCCACAGCAGACTGAGT
This sequence comes from Ursus americanus, assembly GCF_024610735.1. Taxonomy (NCBI): domain Eukaryota; kingdom Metazoa; phylum Chordata; class Mammalia; order Carnivora; family Ursidae; genus Ursus; species Ursus americanus. The sequence continues at coordinate 43,537,021 of NC_142151.1, read as the reverse complement.
CCCTCACCACTGTGCTTGGGAAGAGGGAGGAAGGTGGTTGGAGGCGAGGGGGCAAGAGTGGAAGAACCGAGCTGCTATCCCAGGGACAGGGCTCATTTTCCTGCTCCCCCTCACATTTCCTTCTCTCCCTGAATAGAGATAGGGAAGAAGAAGGTTAGTGAATAGCGGAGGCTGGAAGTTTTTGAGTCCAAACGTGTGCGACCTTTGGGCAAGCAGGCAGGAACCTTGAAAAGATGGGATAACCCACTTTGAGATGAAAACCAAAGAAACCAACCAACCAAGAGCAATTGTGGTTGCACATAAGAGAGGACAGTTTAACCACCAGAGTGACTTTCCATGCCATCCCCCATCACTGCTTCTCCCTTGCTTCCCATCTTCCTTTACTTTGAAAACACCAGGGCAAAAGAAGCTACCTGCATCCCATGATAACTCATAGTAGCATTTATAGCATTCTTTAAGCCTCCTTCCTTGATTTCGTTTAGACTGAATCTTAGTTCTTGTCTTGGAGACCCGGATAGGCTTGTCCCCCCCCCCAGCTGGATCCATTCTCTGATGAGACTTACTGTTTCCTGCCTCCCACCGTCGGATGACTGTATCGGATTTCTGGGGCCCTCTCCCCAGTGTTGAGAGGCACCAGCATGGGGACTCTGGGCTGTGACCACCTTTGGGTCCCAGGTGCGGTTCCTGGAGCAGCAGAACCAGGTGCTGGAGACCAAGTGGCACCTGCTACAGCAGCTGGACCTGAACAATTGTAGGAAGAACCTGGAGCCCATTTACGAGGGCTACATCAGCAACCTGCGGAAGCAGCTGGAGACGCAGACGGGCGACCGGGTGCGGCTGGACTCGGAGCTGAGGAGCATGCAGGATTTGGTGGAGGACTACAAGAAGAGGTGAGTGGAGACACAGAGACTCTGCCCCTGGTGGGTTTTGGTTACAGATGAGGTTTCCAATTGGAGTCAGCATTTTTGCCTTTTTCGATCCTTTGACTGATAACATTTGCTATTTCCCTTTCCATGGGGGAGGGAGGGGGATCCAGACAGGTTGAGACTTAGGAAGAGGAAAGATCTATCCAGAGTGGTGCCCTGAATTGTCTAGGAAGTGGTGTGCCCAGCTTTTAACATTGGAAATGGAGAAACGGGGACAGGAGAGTTGTCTCAAAACCAGGTGGACACCCAGAGGGCTTGGTAGCTCCTCCACGTCTTTCATGAAAGTACGTAGAACATGAACCATGACGCCAATCTTAGAACAAATCCTAAAGCTAAGCACATAAGAGTTTTAAAAACGTTTTTCATATTGAGGTATATCCGTGCTGCTGAATCCCACCATTAAAGAGAGTGATTGAAAATGTACTTGGAACCAGACATAATTTCTCCCAAGTTTGAGGCAGCGAGGAGAGCGTAACACATCCCGGCTCAGTGTGATCTGCTATCTTGGAAGTTTGCTTCCAGGTGCCTGGATTTCTAGGGAAAGATAACTTCTTCCCCAATTCAAGGGGATGGAGATGGTCAGAGCTGAGCGATTTCTCTTGCTCCACATTTAATCTGCCTGTCCATTCCTATTCTGAAGTACCTCCAAGTGGAACTCTGCCCTGAGTCCTGCATGGAGTCGTGAGGGAGGAGGTGGCATGGTCTCTGACCTCTGAAAACACCCAGATTGTGGGGACGGGCTTGAAGACCACTCTCAGCCCCCAGGAAGTGCAATGAATATAACGCGAGTTGAGATGGAGTGGCAGTAAGATGGAAATTGCAGCCCAAGGGAGAACTGAGCAGAATTGTGGGAAAAAAGAGGGGTTTTCCAGGCACAGCCCAGATGTCCAGGTCAGAGGCCTCCAAAGGCCGTGCTGCCTCTGGAAGGCCAGGTGTTCTGGAATTACCACTCAGTCTAGCTGACGATGGGGGGGCCTCCCGATCCTCTGTGGACTTCAGTTTTAATATTTATAAAATTCAGATAATGACACCTGCCTTGCCACTAAAAGAGCTGTTGAGAGGGTAATGCTGATAGTAACGTATTAACAGCTCTTGAAAGAACCAAAGTGCTAAGCAAATCTCAGGCATTGTTTCCCTGATGTCATTGGGATCCGAGCTTTACTAGCTTTGTGACCTTGGAAAAGTCTTTGCCTCGCTTATAAAATTGAGAGATGATAATGAGAGCATCTACTTGGTAGGGTTGCTGTGGGACGAAATGGAATAAGGAAATGAATTGGGAACTGTTACAAAATCCACCTAGCGGTAAACTAAAGTTGATGTCTTGTACAGTAGGCTACTGGAAGCACTTGAGATTAAAGTGACGTAGACTTGATATAATTAATACGCCTATGTGCTAAGACAAGAAAAAGCGACATGCATTTTGTTATGGTTTAACCTTTAATTGTGCGTCATAACGTAGTTTGTAAATCATGAGTTATTGATAAAGCCAATAGTACTAAAAATGCATTGTTTTTCTTTATAAATACACGTGTGTGTGTGTGTGTGTGTGTGCGCTCTGGTGTTTGGTCTCTAGAAGTAAATCATGAAAAATTACGACAAACGGATGTCATTAATTTGATAGCCATCATGGCCAAACTTTTTCTGTGTGTTTTATGAAATACAAAGGTAGGCCAGAAACTAGTCTGCAATGAGCATATGCTCTTATTCATTAAGAGGAGGAAGAAAAATGAACTGTTTTCTGAGATAATAGGAGATAACAATAATTATAATAGAAACAACTCTATCATAATATAACTTGATACAAGGAAGTATTCAATTGTCTTTTAAATAACACACCTGGAATCTGAGATAAATCACGTCCACTGTTTTCTGCGTGTTCTATCCAGTGTCACTAACACAATCCGGCAGTCTCAGAAAATGTTCCAGTCGCATTTTTTAAAATAACCCACTTCGCTAACCTGTACTGTCACCTGACAAGGCTTTCCCCCCCTTGGCAGCCAGCGGCACGCCTGAGGAAGGAGTAAGAAGCTGAAAAGGGTAGCTCACGTTAAAGGATATGGAAAGAAGCCATTCGCTAGCACTAATTACTTCTCTCCAGGGCTCTATTTCATTTCCCAACACAAATGTCCTGTAATACAATCTTCAACAATAATAAGAGATGGAATAGTGAGGTCTGTAAGTGATCAGTACTCCATCTCCCCAGTCTACAATGTATCTGCGTGAAGAACGTCCCAGCTCTATCCAAACATCCTGTTTCTAAGACCTTGCTTCCCCTGGAACAGAAATATGCATAAAAAACAAGTAGAACATACAACTCAAAGGTGGGGATAGTCTTTGGTGCCTGGGATTTTGTACCCGGGCTGATGCACTGTACTCACGTCCCGGCTGGCCGAAGAGGTGTGTCTTTCTGCTAACGTAAGGGAGGGGTAGTTGTGAAAGGGAGGAGGGACGGTGAAGCCCATTACAGGTGCATTCCCGGCAGATGCACTGTAGGGTAGATTACATGTAAACTAAGGCGCTGCACATCGATGCCTTTATAAGTTCCCTTTTGAAAGCTGCACGTGCCCCAGGGGTACAGGAACCCCGGTTTGTAGGCCACTGCCATGCAGCTCTTGGCATGGAGGTGCCCCCTGACTGCTCAGTGAGCGTTTGCAGAACTGAATTATCCCGATGGCAATGCCACGTCCTCTCTCCTGCCGCACACAGGTACGAGGTGGAGATCAACAGACGCACGGCTGCTGAGAATGAGTTCGTGGTGCTCAAGAAGGTGAGAGGGGAGCACGAAGGGCTCGAAGAAGCCTCGAGGGCTCCCTGAGTGCCTGACACAGTGATGTTGGTAGGCTGAGGAAAGGGATTCTGTGGGTCACTCCGTCCCTTGGGCAGAGGTGACCGGGGTTCTGATTTCCCAGCTCCTCTAAGTCCCCTTGCCTGGGATGCATGCTGTTCCCGAATCTGCCAGCTTAGAATCCAGACACTCACCACACTTCTGGCACAGCCATTGCCCTGCCCATTGGTTCATTTGCTCTCAGCCAGCAGAGCTCCCTGGGAAGCACAGGGTGAGGGGAGTGGCGAGAGTGGGGAACCCGAGGCTCCTTCTGGCAGGGAGGGAGGGCAGGGGAAGGCAGCCGGCTCCTGTCTGGACCCCCCAGGACGTGGACGCCGCCTACATGAACAAGGTGGAGCTCCAGGCCAAGGTGGACTCCCTGACCGACGAGATCAAATTCTTCAAGTGCCTCTATGAAGGGGTAAGAGTGCTGCTGAGCTCTCCCGTGTGGTCTGCTCCCCTCATGGGTGGCTTCTGGCCCTCCGCCAGTGTGGACGTGTGGACCAAAGGCTGGCAGCTCCGTGCAGCTGACGTTTGCTGAGCAGGGAGGTAGGCTTGGAGGAGGCCATGACCATGACGGAGGAGGGGGGATCCCTGTCCTGCGGGAAGTCACGGTTTGGTAGGGAAGACCACCTGTGGGTGCCCCGGGAGAGCAGAGGAAGGTGTAGTGAATTCTGCCTGAGCTGCGGGGAAGGTTCCTGGGGAAGGATGAGGACGATCTCAGACGGGGGCTGAGAAGGGCCCGGGGTGCAGCCTGAAGGAGTGGGATGAGCGGTCTGAGCTGGGTCAAGTGTGAGGGGCCTGGAGAAAGCAAGGTTGTCGGCGACTCCAGAAAGGCTCTGCAGGCCACCTAAGGAGCTCAGGCTTCATTCTATGGATGAAGAGGGGCCGTCTCTGCAGAGCGTGCGTGGGACGGCAGCGGGAGCAGACCTGAGTGCAGGACAGAGAGGGCAGTCCCACCCCAGGACGGAAAGCCCGATGCGGTCACCTGGCTCCTGGCAGGCAGCGGTGCTGGTGGGCTCTGCCGAAGGCGGAGTTCGAACATGATGGAAGGGCAGTGAGGGACTTGCCAGGGAGGGTCAGGGGACGGGCTCCCCTCGTGGAGACCCTCTAACTGGCTCCACCCCCCTAACTGTTCTCCAGGAGATCGCTCAGATGCAGTCCCACATCAGTGATATGTCCGTGGTCCTGTCCATGGACAACAACCGGGACCTGGACCTGGACAGCATCATCGACGAGGTCCGCGCCCAGTACGAGGACATCGCCCTGAAGAGCAAGGCCGAGGCCGAGGCCCTGTACCAGACCAAGGTGGGCTGCGCACCCCGTGTGCCGAGGCCCGGGTATCACAGCTGCCTCTCTCTCCTCGTGCGTGCATGCGTGTGCACGTGTGTGTGCACGCACTCGTGTGTGTGTGTGTGTGTGTGTGTGTGCGCATTGGGCTGGGTTGAGACCTCCTTTGTCTTGAAGTTGGGCTTTGTGGAAATGCCTCCTCATGGTGCTAGGAGGTCAACCACAGTCCTGGCATGTGTTGGGGCATATGTGGGCTTAGCCCTTGTCCCGCGGTGGCCCTTGCTGACAGCAGAGGCCACACTAGCCACAGCCCTGGGAAGACTGACGCCGTCTCTGTGGGTAATCCATCTGTCTTGGCTTCTCTCCGTGTTTCCTGCTTTGTCAAAATGAGGACAGGAAATTCCAACCCCACCAAGGCTTTCACATTTGTGGGCCTGAGGACCCTGTTGAACTGGGTCAGGGCCTTCCTGTCCAGAAGGAAAGGGTGGTCTTTCCCCCCACTTTCCCGCCCCACCTCCTCCCTCCCCTCCCTCTCTCCTCCTGTGCCTTTGTTGCTCAGGTGATGAGAACAGCATGTGGTCCCTATCCCACCCTCCCCACGTTCAACACCCTGAAGAGGCAAATTCCTAACTGTCCTGTGCCCTTCCTCTCTCGTCCCCCAACCTCAGATCCAAGAGCTGCAGGTCACCGCGGGCCGGCATGGGGATGACCTCAAACTCACCAAGGCTGAGATCTCAGAGCTCAACCGCCTGATCCAGAGGGTCCGCTCCGAGATAGGGAACGTGAGGAAGCAGGTGCGTTCCGTGAAATGAGTCAGCTGGCAGGGGTTATGGAGCAGCAAAGGTATGAGACTAAATACGGAGCAAGGACAAGACACGGCCCCTCCTTAGGGCCTGTATAACTATGAAGAGAGAGTAGCCTGAGCCCACATACAGGGACGTGCAGCTTGCTACCCGAGGAGTCCCCAGTGGCCAGAGCAGAATGAAGACCCCAGTGAGGCTTCTTGCAGGAGGTGGGAGGGGATGGGCAGGAAGGAGAGGGGACGGGGCCCTGGTGAGGGAGCCAGCAGGAGCCGTGGGTCCAAGGTGGGTGCTGCATGGTGTGCGTGCAGGGGCGAGAGGCACCTACCTCAAGCAGAAGTTCCATGACGGCTGGCGTGGCAGGTGACAGGATACCACTGTGCAGGACGGGTGGGTTAGGGGCACCTTCAAAGCGTGGGGGTGTTGGTTTAGACCCAATGTGGTAGGTTAACAGGAGCCGTTTGGAGGTTTCACGTGATGAATGCATGCTGGAGGAAGGAGAGCCCAACAGTGGAATTTAGAAGAGGGGAGGGGGGAGAGCCTCCCACCCTCGGCTTGGCCCAGGGCTCGCCTCTGTGTCTGCCCACCCCCATGGCTGTGCTGTGTGTGGTGGACTGGCACTGAGTGACCCCATGACCCTGGGTGCAGTATGGGTCTCACTGATGTTTCTGAAGCAAGCAAGCCCATGAGTTTTCCAGAGTTGGTGGAGGTTGGCGCAAAGGCTCTGAGCTTCTTGGACAAGTCAAGTAGCCCTTTGCCCTTGCTCTTTTCTTCAGTGCCCCCTCCCTGCCCTGTGCACGCTCACACACACACACACACACACACACACACACACCCCTCTCCTGGGTGCACCAGGCTCATGGTAGTGGAAAGAAAAAAGACCACTTAAATAAGAACTCACGGTGTTTTCATTTAATCAAGTTCTGCATAAACGAAAGAAAAATGCAAGGTGTTTGAGGCTGCCCTCGGTATCCATTTATAATATTTATCTGATAAAATGCTACGTGGTCATGGTTGGGTGAGCTTATTACTAGAAAGTGACTTTGTCATTAGAACGCCACCAGGGAGGTCAGGGAAGATGTCCTCCCTGGGGAGCAGTGAGGGTCACTCTCGATACTTGGTCCCCATCACAGCTCCTCTTGAGGGCCCCCAGCCAAGGTGCTTTCCTGCCCTCTGGCCTTTCCACCGAAGAGGCCCATGGTTTCGCCTGCAGACTCTCTTGGCATTCGGTGGTCCCAGGATCCATGTGATAACTGTTTCCAAACATGCCCAAACATCACGCCCTCTCACCTCATACCACATTCACAAGACCCGGGAGTCTCCCCGGCTCACCTCCAGGACCTAGGCCAGTGAAAAGGAGCAGGGCACAGTTTGATAGAATTCAGGTCACAGAGTGTCTCTCCACCCCCTGAATGATTGGACCTCCCCCGTTCCAAGGACAGGACATGGTCTTCCGTGGCCGGGCAGCTGGGTCCTGAGCATCTCCGTGGAGGCTGTGAGCCACTCACCCCAAACACTGGGGGTGTTTGCATGGCAGGAGGCCTGCCTGGCAGAGGGGGTCGCACTGGCTGGACAACAGTCTGGAATTCCATCTGGCCTCGGGATCAGCTGCTCTCCTTGGGGTGAAGCAAATTTGACGCCACAGGAAGGGGACACACGAGAAAAGAGAAGCCAGATATTTAGGTCTGGCTTGGCCAAGTGATGGGAACACACCCCCAAGACTGAAAGACTCAAGAAGCCCCCAGCAGCGTCTCGTGGACGCGGCACAGAGCCCCGCCCGCGGCTCTGTACTGCAAGTTGCCTTCCCACCTAACAGCAGGCGTCTGTAAGCTAGTGAGACCTGTGGTTCACAAAACTATCTTTTGAGGGTGTCGCCCCGTAGCATGATTTTCTGTGGAATTTTGGAGGCTAGACTCCGTGTGGCAGGTTTATTGGACAGAAATTTCATTAATAGGAACTTTATTAGTACTCCCCTCCTTTCTCTCTCTCTCTCTCTCTTTTGGGTTTTTGATTGGTTTGGGATTTACAGGATCTCTTAAGACAACCTCTACACTGTGGGGCAGAGTTAAGCCAGTTAGCCCAAGAGTTTTCAGGGGTGGCATTAGAATTTCGCAGCCAGTGTTACAGACCAGGAGGGAGAGGACAGGGGCCACATGCCCAGGAGGCTCCCCGTCTTGGTGCCCTTCATCTCTCTCCTAAGGGGGGGAAGGGCCATCGTCATATGCCAACGCATGAGCGGAGGTGAACCGTGCCCGGAGTTAGGAGAAGGACACATTCATCTCTCACGATGTCCCAAAGTGGAAAATGAGGAGGACCTGAAAGCAGTCAGGACCACAGGAGAGGTGTTCTGACTCAAAGTGCTGAATGCATTTGCCCCTCAGTGCTCCAACCTGGAGACGGCCATCGCCGATGCCGAGCAGCGGGGCGACTGTGCCCTGAAGGACGCCCGGGCCAAGCTGGACGAGCTGGAGGCCGCCCTGCTCCAGGCCAAGGAGGAGCTGGCCCGGCTGCTGCGCGAGTACCAGGAGCTCCTGAGCACGAAGCTGGCCCTGGACGTGGAGATCGCCACCTACCGCAAGCTGCTGGAGGGCGAGGAGTGCAGGTGGGGCGCCAGGTAGCTTTTATTTAGAGCAGTCATCTCTCTGCTGTAGCAGGAAGACTGAAGGCAAACAGTTTAGTTCTGTTCGGGTCCTACCGGGTAAAACCTTAGAGGGAATGGCTTTGGCAGGGTACAATAGGAACGATCAGAGTTAGACTGCAGGAAGGACCGAGTTGTAAAGATCCCAAAGAGGAGGTGGGAGAGGAAATAGTAACATCAGCAGCTTTTGAGAAAGGAGCCTCCCTGGCCCTTTGTGCTGCATGCTTAAGGGGGTGTGGAAGATGGCTTCCAAGAGTCAGCTAAGTGCCTGGTCATTCTGGCAAAGCTTGGGGCCCAGCGAGCAGGAGAACTCATTCCTCTTAACTGCGTGAGACCACTGGGATAACAGAGGCGAGCAGGGCCTCGATGACCCCACCCATCAGATCACCCAGGGCCACTCTGGTGGATGTGGAACGAGCCCTCCCAGCAGAGGTCCCGCTGGGGCGTGTGGGACGAAGGGAGAAGGGAGGCTGGGATGGGGTGGACGGTGCGCGTTCTGAGGGGCACCTCTGTGACCCCCGGAGAGATGCCGTGCTGCTTTACAGAGCATTTACCTGCCTTTCCTGTCCCCCTCCAGGATGTCTGGTGAGCACCCCAGTTCCGTGAGCATCTGTAAGTACCTACAGGACTGGGTTCTGTGCCTGGTCACCTACCAGCAGTCTGAGCCTCCGATTCCGTGACACCAGAGAGGGTTCAGGAGAGACTTAGGGGCACCAAGAGGGAGCTGGCTTTAGTCAGCGACGAGAAGCAGTGATGGAGAAAAATAATACCATGAAATACCAAAGTACAGCCTATAGAGAGATTGAAGCATACCCAACAGTGGATAATCCCAAGGTCTCTTGTACGAAAGAGGCTTCCTGCCATGTTGTATTTCTCTTGAGGCCAGCCCCAAACCAAGGCTCCAGCTTGCAGTAAGAGGGACTGGGGGGTGGGGGTCGGAGGGACTGGGGGCGGGGCGGTGGAAGTGGCTGTAGATTGAAAAGCTTCTGCCGATTGAAAAGCTGGAGATGAAGGTACCGAGCAGAGGAACTCTGTCCCCCCGGGGGGGGAGGGCATCGAGGGAGTGGCCGGGGTGCCCCAGGAAGGCCCACAGCCCCGTGTCTTCTCTCACCCGCTCCAGCGGTCATCAGCAACACCGGCGCCGGGCCAGGAGGGGCTGGCTTCAGCGTGGGCTTCGGCGCCTCCAGCAGTTACAGCTTCAAACCCACTGCCGTGGACGTCAAAACCAAAGGCAGCTGTGGCAGCGAGTTCAAGGATCCCCTGCCCAAGAGCCCAGGCGGCAGCTCTGCAGCCAGGAAGGCCTCGAGGTGAAGGGCTGGCCTCTGCGGTTGGCTCTGTGAGCAGAAAGCTGCAGGGCCCAGCTGCTCCCCCTGTGCCCCGCCCTGTCCAGGCCAGGAAGCGCTTCCTCTGTGGCCACGATCCCCGCGCCCTCCCCACGCCCTGTGGTCCTTGGCGGTGCCCACTGTGAGGTGGGAAGTCCGGACAGGGGTGCTCCCAGTGACCTCCTCCTTGGCCGTGTTTCCCTGGGTCACTGCCCCAGTGCAGAAATAACACCCCTATGTGGATGTTTCCCTGCGGCCAGGTGTGAACCCCTCTGTCCCCACGCCTTTCTGGGGCCTTTGCAGCCCAGGGGCTCTCTTTGTCCTCTGCTTTGGGTCATGTCCAGTCCTCTGCTTCTCCTGCAATAAACGATCAGTGCCATGGGATTCTCAGCGTCGAATGTGTCCGCAGCGCCTCTCGGACTTTCCTCCGTCTATTTCTTGCTTCCCTCTGGGTGTGGCCGGACAGGAGTCTCTGCCGTCCAGACCAGTGAGGGTGGCTCCTGGTTAACAGTTAAGATTTGTTACTGACATGCCTCTGGGCAGGCTCGGGGCGTCCCGGGCACGGGGCCACCAGTCCACACAGTGTGAGGCGGGCATGATCACATCGCAGTGAGCAAGGAGCCTGGGCCTGCCGGGCCGGGCAGGCATGGGAGCTTCGGGGTGTCTTCTCCCTTTGTTTCCCGAAAGTGCCCACAGCCCCACCCTGAGTGCCTCCTATTTCTAGAGCGGTCAGCCCCTCTTTTTCCTTACCTCCTCGCTCTCCCGCCCACCCATCTTAACCCTGCTCCCCCACGAAGGCCCTGCTTTCTTCTTCCAGCCAATTCTTTTCCACCCCAAAGTCTGAGGCTTGGATGCATATATGCTTCTGGATGCATCCGTGTCTGCTGTGTATATACAGGAGGGGCGCACGGAACCAGCCCAGGCGCTGGGAATAGCAGAGCAAACAGGCATGGACGCTGTTCTCATAGAACTTACAGTCCACGGGGAGCGGAGAAATAAGCAACTATCAAACATAATCCATACCACGTGGTCAAGCGGCAATTCCTGCTCTAAAGAGAGATCGGGGAACGAAGGGTGCTCTCTGAGGTGCGCGTGGGCTTCCGCGAGGCTGCTTGTGTTCTCAGCATCCATTCCCACAGTTGGCTTGAGCAAGGTGCCAAAGAGGAGAATCCTCACGGGCAAGACCACCTTCCAAGGATGAGCCTCATTGAAGCAGGGCATTCAAGGTGCCCGCGACACTTTCTCCTCCCCCGGCATCCCTAGCCTTATCCTCTGGTCTTTTCTTCCGGCAGGCCAGGACTTTTCACACCCAGGGACTTCTGCAAATAGGATTTTTCACTCGCAGGTGCCCAGGCCCCATTTACTGCAAGCCGGCTCATCCTTTGTGGCCTAGCTGAAATGCCACCTCCCGTGTTCATGCTTTTTCTGGCCTCTCCATGTGGACTCCAGCAAAGTCTTCAAGCATTAAATGAGAGGAAACATTAGAGCTAGTGGCCTGACAGTTCTCCCCGTCCCCTCTCCCCTCACTTTATAGGCCAGCAAGCAGAGGCCTGGATGGTTCAGTGCCCTGCCCAAGTTCACAGCCCCCCATACCCGCGGCACCGGTCCCGAATCTGCATTACAGTTGGTGCTTTATTTTCCTGGTGTCGAGGTAGTGGTGCACACGTCTGTCCCCCTATCCCACTCCCTCCCAACCCCTTGTCTCAGGATCCCCAGTCTAGCTCACAGCACTCAATATACATTTGCTGCAAGAATGCATGGCTTAGTCTAGCCCACCGTGGCTGGGAAGGAGCTTGGGGGATACACATGCATCCCGATGACTTGGCTTGTGAGTGATGAAACATATCTGTGTTAGCAAATACACACATACATCCGTGCATATGCACTGTATCGAGTTTATGGACCAAACCAGAACACTGGTTCTGGACACATGCTGAACTGGATCCTCAGATGACAGGCATAAGCCAGGACTGTCTCAGGCAAATGGCCCGCCTGCTGGCATACTGGCCGAGTGTCGTATGCCTGGCCTCCAATCCTGGCTCTTCTACTGGCTAGTTGTGGTCCAGTTCAAGATCCCGCCCTTGCAAAATAGGACCGATACAAGCTGGCCCAGGCACTGTTCTCGGCACCGACTCTTCTGACCACTTTATGTAGGGCAACTCAATTAATTCTTCTTTTATTGTTATAAGTTGTAATTATAATAATGCACATCTCACTAATGAGAATATTGAGGCTCAGAGGGGTAAAATAAACCACCCAATGTCACCTAGTAAATGGCAGAGTTGGGAGCTGAACCCCAGTCTAATTGCAGAGCCCTTACTTCCGGACAGGACACCTCGTTACTGACAAGGTTCTCATCGTAGAGGAGTGTTGAGAATATGGAAAGGGGTAATGGGAGTACTGCAGTGCCTGGGGTACAGTTTGGAGCCAATACACGTTAGCTGTTATTATAATAATTATTATTAACTTGTGTTCAGGGGCCTTCTTTGCTGGCTGTGCACTGGTTCAGGACCCATCGATCAAAAGCAGGACTGTGCCCAGGGACCTGGCTGAGGGGGCTGAGTGCAGGATGGAGGGCCCTGGGTCTTCTCACGGAAAACCATTCCCACGCAGTCACCAACTCCTGATTTCTAGGCAGGAGGAAGAACTCCTGGGCGCCTGTATTTTGTGCACACACTGCCCTCTGCCAGCAGCCCTGGGTACTGCACCTCCCATCCACGGGGCCCTGGAGGAAAGACTTCCTATGACGCAGAGGGTTGGGGATGATCTCGGACAGGCTCTGTGCCCACCACGGGGCTGCCAGCTGGAGAGATGCCGTTTCACTCTCTAGCATGCCCAGGCTGGCCTCAGCTTCGTGTTGCCCAGGCCCTGGCTTCTGCCCCCTCCCTCTCCTCTCTGCCCTCTCCTACAGGGGGTGGGGGGTGCTGGTGCTGCCACTGCCTGAACCTCTTCACCTCTACTCAGAGAATTTGGGGCTTTCAGACAGCTCTCCCTCAACGGGCGCCTGAGAATCTTGGTGCTGATCTGGAGGTCCTGGGAGAAAGACCCCTGTCCCTTAGCAATACCCTCCCCAATCCCATCTGCACTGTGTACAAACCCCTGCCTGCTGCAAGGGGGCCCCTCTGAGATCTCTCTCTCACTCTCTCTCTCTCTCTCTCTCTCTCTCTCTCTCTCTCTCTCTCTCGGTGGATGATACAGGCATGGAGGCACTGGCAAGGCACAGCCAAGGGGTAACAGAGGAAAGAAGGGGTCAGAGCTAAACACAGACGATCTGGGAGGGCTTCCTGGAGGAGGTGAAAAGGGCACGGATTGTTAGAGACAGGGAGCATCTTAAAGACCTTTTACATCAGACTTGGCAGCTGCTCTGAGACTTCAGCTGCCCTTCACTGGCTGTCTCCCATCTTCCATTGCCACCCCCACTTCTGCCACCTTCGGGATGACAACGGCTCGTAGGACAATCACTTTGCTTATGGCGCCCTCCTTCAGTTCTTACATTCGTATTGGGCAAATGCCGCCAGAACCACCAGAGACAGTGGGAGTCTCTCCTCACCTGTAAACTACTTTCCATGGCCTTGCCCATCCCTGCCCCCTGGCATGCATCCCCACCACACCCCTGCGTTGCTGTGGTCCCTCTTAGAGGCTTATTGCTGGAATCCTTCCTTCTTGCTTCCAACCCATCCATCCATCCAACCCCAGGAGGGCTTTCAGGGGGTTTCAATCCTTCTTGCTAAAACTCCAGACACAGCACCAAGTTCCAGATTAAAGCTGCTCCCAACTCATGACCTGAACCGTCGCGCGTCGGGCTAGAGGGGACCTTCGTGCAGAAAGTCACCCTGTGTGTAAGGACACAATTTGCAGTTGGCCAGTTGAGAATTTGTTTCTTTTGCCACTTATCACTGTGACCTGCTCAACTCAGTCTCCCTGCTCCTTTGTTTTCTCATTCATAGAGTGGGAAAAATAAGAGTATTTTCCTCTAGGACTGGTGTGAGGATGAAGTGAGTCAAAATGTACCAAGCAAGCCCTCAGCAAGTGAGCGTTCCGTGTTCACACCTGAGCCACGGCTGCCAGGCTAGCTTCCCGCTGAGTTCCAACTGCAGGCCAGCAGTCCTTCCCCATCTCGTTCCCCTCGGCTCTCCCAGCCCAATCCATTTCTAGAAGATTCTCTCTCCTGTGGCTGCTGGTCCCACTCAGCCCTCTCCTTGGCTCTCAGTTACGACGTGCAGCCCCCGTTCTTGCTCCGTGCTGCCCAGCTGTTCTTTTTCCCAAATTGGGGGCCAGTGTGTCCCAGTCTCCTATGTTTACTGACTCCCACATCCAGACTGCTTGGGTCCTGATATGTGTGCCACTGTTCCCCACTCTTTGATCAGCGGGCTCATTTCACAACTAGCCTCGTGAACCCACAGCTGTGTGTCACACCTAGTAGCTTGGCCATAGAGTCTCCCGTGCCTCAGCAGGGGCCTGTGACACTGGAGAGATGGGGACTTGGTCTCCAGACCTCCTGCTCTGGAAGGGAGGGTTGACAGAATCTTACAAAGGGGCTCCACTTGGGTCTCAGCTGTGAATAGAGCTCTGACGCCGACCTCGGTGTCAGCGCTGGACAGCACTTATGCCCCCCTGCCTGAGCGTCTATGTTCCTGGCAGGCTGGCGTCCTGGAGGGCGGTGCCTAGGGCCCCGTGGCACAGTGGCCAGCAGGCAACTCACCCCTTCCACCCAGGCTGGGGCTGGATGGAAGCGCCTTTCCTGGAACGGTGGGGGGCTCAGTTCAAGCCCCTGCCCGCAGCCCCTTCCTGCACACTGTCTATGCCTTGGCCCCTGCCCTCAGCACCCACCCAACCCTCCCCACTGGCCCAACCTTTCCCAGCTTCCTTTTCCTAAAACACCCACTTCTTATTTCTTGTATTTCTTTCTGAACGTCCAATTTTTTCCTCCCACCTCCTACCTTGAGTGTGGTCACCCAGGCCCCTTAGTGCTTAGGTCCTGCCTGGATTCTTCTCCCCTTCTCCTGTCCCTTTCCCAACTCCCTTCCCCAGGACCCTGCAGGCTCAGCTATGAAGTGGACACAGGGAAGAGGGATGACCATTCTCCCCACACCCGAGGCAGGTGCCCCCCTCCCCGGCCCAGCCCACCGCTCCTGACAGGGGTGGGGATGGGCTTCCCCCACTGTTTGGACAGGGCTGTGCCATGCTCCGATGGGAGATAGAGAGCATGTCATTACTGATGACTGGCTTAATTACAGCCCACCGCACAGCCCGGCTTGTTTGCTTTGGAAATGGGCAAAGGAAGAGGCGGATCAAGCACCCAGCTTCACAGTCACGATCAAAAGATTAAGGCATTTCATTTCCCCCAGCCTCTCCATTGTCTTTCAAAAAAAAAAAAAATCAGACAATAAGGGGGGGCCAGGAAATACTTTCCAAACTTCTTCCGGAAGGGACTGGGGTGGAGGGGTCTGAGGTAAGGGGATGGACGAAGTAGTCCAGGAATGGGGGCCTGGTGGTATTTTGAAACAAGCAGATGGAAGAAAATGTGTCCTTCCCAGAGCAAGACTGCGCTTGTCCGCACATAGCTTTGTGCATTTGCGTGAGAGAAAAGCTCCCCCGGGATGACTAGGTAGGTGGGGGGGGTGGAGCTGTCGAGAGTTCAGAGAGCTCATCTTTTTAAAGAGAGGGGATGAAAGAGCTCTGAAGTACTTGATCTAGCTAAAGGGCTGGGGGTCTGTCCAGCCACAGAAGTCTTAGGGGCCAGAGGAGGCTTAGGGCTCAGGGGGAAAGAAAGCAACAAGAACGGAGGAGTTCAGTGAGACACGGCCCTGGGATGTGCTGAAGGCGAAGGATCCTCAGGCTGTGGACATTGAACACCAGGCTGCGGGTCCTAAGTCTGAGCCCAGAGTAGACAGAAGTGGGAGCTGAGGGACCACCCCCCACCCCCAGGGGCTCAGAGAGGAAGAGGCCCAGGGGACTGGAAGACAGAGCTCAGCCAACCCTGGAGAAGCAAGGGAGAGCTCCCAGGGAAGCCAGGACACGCCGATGACCCTCCCCTTGGGAAGAGGGGGACTCGCGGCCACAGGCTCCAACTCACCTATAAAGCATGAGCCCATCCTTGAGATTCAGGCAAGCCGCCCCATGCTGCCCTGAAGGCCGTGAGGGTTGTGCCCAGCACTAGGGCCTGGTGAGAGGGCAAGTGGGGCTGGAATCCATCTGTGCACCCAGGCGCGGGGCTGCACCTGCCCAGAGGAATGGGTGCCTGGAAGTTTAAACTGCTCTGATGCTTTCCTCTTGCGGAAGGGAGGCTGAGTCATGCCCCGGCTGAGCGGGGCTACCAAGGAGAGAAGGAGGGAGATGCTAGATGCTAGAGTGGACGCAGGGAAGGCCCTCGACTCAGAGAAGGTGTTTGTGGAGAGATGCCGGGGAGTGCCTATAGGAAGTTCTGGACACTAGCAGTGGTCAGAGAACCGCCTGCCAGCTTTCAGGGCATTAAACATCCCCTGTGAACTTTCAGTGACTAGAAGCTTACTACGCAATGTCTTCTATACTAATGTGGCCCTAAGAAATGGGGGTTTTGACCATGGTGATGGCCTGTCTGGGATTTTACTCCACACAGCAAGCATTTAATCAGTGAGCGTGGAATAGAATTTAAACTGATGTCATCCAGCTCCCTGTTCCCTTACTAATCTGGGGGAATTCATGCTGACACGTCCTGTCTGGGGTGCACTCCCTCATGTTCTGGACCCCTTCTCACTAACACAGAACTTTCTGTCTCATTCCCTCCACATCACTGGCCCCTCTGCCTCCAGTCCTGTGTCTAGGGCCCCAGACTGCCGCAGCGGGCTGCGCCCCACCTCACAGGTGCGTGTCCCACCTGCTGTCAGACCTGATGCTCCAGGACACAGAGTGGTTCATGTCAGGGAGGGGAAGGGTGCCGGGAGGGGGTGTGGTGAGCATGGGAGAAAAGCAGATGAACTCTATTGTTGGAGCTAGCTAAATGTGAATGAGGATGGAAAAACAGCCTCCTTTCAAACCGGTTCAGACAGGTCGAGAGTATTAGGTTTCTGCAGCTGAGCTCACTTTCAAAGGGAAATCAGAGAATTCAGTTTCGAGTCCTTCCATTTCTAAGGTGCAGTGGTTTGTCCCCAAGTCTTGTCGCCCCAAAGTTAGCTCAAGGATCCTCCAAGTGTCTTCTCTCTATGAATGACCTTTATCAGCAGAATGCTGCCTCCCTGGACTGTGTTGAGGGGTCGTCAAAAGGCCAATGGACCAGAGAAAAATGGCCTTCGGTATCCGTTCACACCAAGCACACATGACTTTGGTTATGTCCCTTTGGGATTACTGAAGGCCCTGTTTTCGATTTACCGCCAGTGTGGTGTGCCCTGCAGAGCGAGCCTCTTACTCTCCAGCAGCATCCTTAGCCAAGATGGTAGGAGACTGTGGTCTCACAGGCTCAGCAACCCTGGGGCTCCCTGGGGTTCCCGTCTCCCTGACATGATCTCATGCAACACAGAGCCTGTTCGTTAACCTGAAGCGTGAAGTTTCTTCTCCTCTTCACCCTCGCATGATTCCATGCTGTCCGCAGGGGGCAGGTGTCGCAGCCCACTCCACCATCTTTCTCTCGTGCCCCTGTGCAGCCTCGCCCACCTCCCGCTTCCTGACCCCACCTCAGAAAGTCCCGTATGTTTTATTCTGATTTTTTTCAAATCAGAATTCCAGGAGCTGCTTGTCTGAGTCATTCGCGATCCAATGCAAGCATGTGGAGTGAAAACTACAACAAGAACAACAAAACAACTTTCACACGCTTATATTTTGTTTCCATTCCGATTTCAGCTTCTTAGGGGAGAAGGAGAGTGTCTTAGATGTTTCTCTCTCACTGTCCAGCATAGAGCAGTGCGCACAGTAGGTGCTTAGTTTTATAGCTATTGAATGATCTCTTCAGGACTTGGGACACCCATTAGTCCAAGGAGCCCAAAGACTGGGGTGTGGAGTGTGGTGACTGATTCGAACGTAGCCAACACAGTGAAAGCTGGGACCGCTGGAGATCTCATGGGGTAGGCAGAGACAATCCCCTGCAGTTACGTCCCCTAGCATCGCTAGGAGGGGCACCTACGCGTGGCCGCCATGATGACACTTGGCAGGAAATGCCCCTCTGCCTTCTCCTCTTCCTTCTGTGTCCCAGTCACCACCCGACGCCATCATCACCACCATCATCATCATCACCTTCACTGCTCCCCTTACTGCCCAGCCCCCAGCACAGAAAGCCCTGCCTCTTCACTCTAGCTGTCATCCCATCACATAACGTGCTGGTTAGGACCATGACCTTGAGACCGGACACCCTCGAATTCCAGTCCCAGCTCGATGAACTGGCTGAGCGACCTCGGGCAAGTTCTTTAACATCTCTAATAAGCCTCCGGTTCTTCACCTGTCAAGCGCAGTTAGTAACATCAGGGTTAAGATAGAAATCCTTGTAGTCTTCAGCACAACGCCTGGCACATGCAATGTGAACAACAGATGTGAACCCTTTATGTTATTACTGTCATGATCACTACGGTGGGTACTATCACTGCCACCATCACTGCTACTACAAGTAGTACATCGGTCCCCACTGCCCGGGAGCCGCTGCTCTGAAGCAGCCCCTGCCATGAGTGCTGGTGGTGTACAAGCCTGGCCTTCTGGACGTTCCTAAAACCCCAATCAAAATTAGCCTGTTTTCCCCAGCATACTTTCAAATCCTTTGTTCACAATGCCCTTCTGTCAGTCTGAAGCATGGGCCCCAGATTCAGTTCTTTACGTAGAATCATCTCATTGGTCCTCAGCCTCCTTGGAGCTGGGGCCATATGTTGGTCAAGGGACTTAACACCGTTTGCTGACATGCACACACCAGCACTTGCAATCTGTCTTAGAAAACCACAAGAAACCATTTAAATTATGCTCTCCCATGCCTTGGGACTAGGCCAGGAAGTTGGGGAGACAGTGTTCCTAGAGAGGGAGCTCCCACTGCTGCTTTCTGGGATGAGAAGAGAACACCGTGTGTAGAGAAGACCCTCTGAAGAGCATTCCAGGCTCCATCCTGCTGGCCGGCTCACCATCTCCACCCTCTTCCCCAGCAGCGGGAGCACTGGTCTACCACTCTCTGGCTGATCCAAATGGGCCGAGGCGCTCAGTTTACTTACAGAAAGTGGTCAGAGTCCTGCATTAGGGTAGCTACCAGATGCCAGTTTTTGAAGTAATTTGGTAACATTTCACCCTGCCAGGACTACCTGAGCTAATAAAGGGCTGCTGTCTCCTGTCCCCAAGTTGAGTGGCTTCCTGAAGTGATCTGGAAACTGGCAGAACAGCCCACCCTGAACCCCTGAGTGAAACTCAGGGACTCCTGTCGCTTGGTCCCTGGGCATGGAGTGTTTCCCCAGGGAGCACAAAGGCTGGGGAGACACCCTCCCCAAGGAGAGAAGAACAAATGTCTGAGTCCTGGGATGGGGCAGACAACCTTGTTTGGGAGCAAAAACGTGGCTGCTGGAACTGCCAGCTGCCTGAAAAGTTTCTTCCTGTTGACAAGGCAACATCAAGGTCACCGCCACCCAGGCCTCGCCCACGGAAAGCCCCAGACGATACCCCTGCTGAGGGCCACGCAGTCTCTGTGGGGTCATTTGCACTATCTTCTTGGTGTCCATTCCACTGCTGGACAGCTTGGGTCCTAAGCGAGCCAAAGAGCGACTCCCGGAAATTCTGTCTTGGATCTAGATCTTTGAAGACACCCCTCATGTTCTTTCCGAGTGTCCTCTTCTCTGGCCTGAACACTTCAGCTGTTCAACAAGACCAGATGCTAGGAGATGGATTCTCTTGGGAGAAAACTGGGTTTTCGGATGAGCCCTTTCTGGATAAAGTCAGACATTTCCCCCGCTCCTTGCTGATAGATAAGCAAGAAGGAGGCAGCCCTGGAAA
The DNA here is from genome assembly GCF_024610735.1 of Ursus americanus. Classification (NCBI taxonomy): domain Eukaryota; kingdom Metazoa; phylum Chordata; class Mammalia; order Carnivora; family Ursidae; genus Ursus; species Ursus americanus. The sequence continues at coordinate 43,517,294 of NC_142151.1, read as the reverse complement.
AAGAAAGCTAGGAGATCTCAGAAGGGGATAAGTCAGGTCCCTAATTAAGAGCACAGATAAATGCCCGATTAGACCACTCCAGGCTGCAAGGGCAGCACATTCTGAGGGCTATCAGAAACGCTTTGTTGCTGCAAAGGGCTTGGAGGTCTCTGTTCTACAGATTACCTGTGGCTCCTGGCCCTTCAGCACAAGGAAAGGAGATAGCGAAGAGACGCCCTTTTCCGGTGTCTTGGGCTCGACAGGATAAAAGGAGGCAGCACTCTGGGTGCTCATCAGAGCGCTGTCTACCCATCGGTGACTGCTTTCTTCCATCGCTGTCAACTCCGTCTTTCCCAGCATGAGTCGGCAACTGAACATCAAGTCTGGTGGTGACAAGGGTGGCTTCAGTGGGCGCTCAGCAGTATTGCTGAGGAAGGCCGTGGGCAGTGCGGCTTCTTACCGCGCAGCTGGCAAAGGACCTGGGGCTGGCTTCTGTAGTCGGAGCCTCTACAGTCTCGGAGGGACTCGGTGTATTTCCCTCAAGGTGGCTGGTGGTGGTGTTCGGACTGCAGGTTACGGCTTTGGGCCTGGTTCTGGGTATGGAGGGGGGCGGGCCACAGGCTTTGCTGGCAGCATGTTTGGCAGTGTGGCCTCAGGGCCTGTGTGCCCATCCATGTGCCCACCTGGGGGCATCTACCGGGTCACCGTCAACAAGAGCCTCCTGGCCCCCCTCAACGTGGAGCTGGACCCTGAGATCCAGAGGGTGCGCACCCAGGAGCGGGAGCAGATCAAGGCTCTGAATGACAAGTTTGCCTCCTTCATCGATAAGGTGGGTCTCATGGGAGGAGGATGAGACAGTTCAGTGAGATGTGAGCAATTCCCTGCTGCCTGGGAGTGGACAGCGCACTGTGGATGGAAAGTGGCTGCTGGGCATCAGGAAGGGCTCCCCCATCATAACATCCTGTAAGCTGGGTAGCACAAAGGAATAAATGAATATGTTCCTTCCTTGGGGGATTTTGCAGAGAAGGGTGGAAAATTGAGCAAAGGGTAGCCCCACCTTGAGAAAGAAGTGCTGGGTTCCTGGAGGACAGCTGGATGAATATCCAGGACTTTAAAGAAGATGAAGAGCTGGTGGAATCAACACCACTGGAGGGGAGGGCTCACGGTGCAGAAGAAACTCGTGGCTGAGTCACCAGGAGGAGCATCTCCTGGGTGCTGAGTCAGGCAACGGAAGAAAGCTATGGCATTTCCTTCATCCACGAGTTTTCAGGGATTGGTTTTTTCTAGAAAGCTTTGGGATGAGCACTTGTAAAGGGTTTAGTTTGCATGGAATTCCATGAGTGGAGAGTCAGCACCTGAGCCTAATGACTTTAGAAAAATCTGTGTGACCTAAGAGTCAATATTCTATGTCCATGGACACGATAACCTCCATTGTGGTCCCAGGTGCGGTTCCTGGAGCAGCAGAACCAGGTGCTGGAGACCAAGTGGGAGCTGCTGCAGCAGCTGGACCTGAACAACTGCAGGAAGAACCTGGAACCCATCCTCGAGGGCTACATCAGCAACCTACGGAAGCAGCTGGAGATGTTATCCGGGGACAGGGTGAGGCTGGACTCGGAGCTAAGGAACGTGCGGGACGTTGTGGAGGACTACAAGAAGAGGTGAGCAGGCTCCACCAAGGTCATGGGTCATGGTCGCTGAGGCTCCTGGGCAAACCCAATCTCTGTGCCACTTTTCAGGAGGGGAGAGAGCAAGCACCAGGGCCAGGGGTCATTCCCCTCCCTTGGTTGTGGGCGAACAGCCTGCCCTGTTTGATGAGAACATCCTACCTGGTTGATAAGAAGGAGTTCCATGCTCATTGATCCTGTGACTGGTTCAATGGCCAGTTTGAGGAACTTAATAGACACTTGGCTATTTTCCTAGGATCCGGCAAGCAGAGTATAAATGAGGTAACTCAGGGGCATAGTCCTGCCACCCCCAGACTGTACAGCGCTCACCTCTAGGAGATCCTGCAGGGACTCTGCATCCTGAGCACTTGCCTGGCCAGTGGGAACAGAAGGTTACTTGGCCCAGGGGACTGAGGCCCCTGCTATCTTCTCTCGTTACCCACAGGTACGAGGTGGAGATTAATCGGCGCACAGCAGCTGAGAACGATTTTGTAGTGCTCAAGAAGGTAAGGGAGTGAAGAGCCTACACTCTCCTTTGCATCCCTGTCCTAACCAGCTCTGCTCAGGACTCCAGCCCAGGCCTCCTGGGGAGGGGCTGATCAGAGTGGGGATGGAGTCACTGTTCTGGCCTCCAGCAAGCTGAAGAGGATACACACCTGGGCAAAGGACAGAGACAGACAGGAGAGAATTCTGGTCTGGGAAAAGGGAATCTCTGGTCCAGCTTGGTCCTCCTGTGTGACTTGGGGAAACTCATTCTACCTCTCTGGGTTTTGTTTTCTCCAGTGTAATAGAGCAACATTCCCCTTTCTCTATTTTCAAAGAGTTATTGAGTATGAGAAAAAGCAGTACTGAGTAATTTTATTCATCCATATGCTCCCCTTTGCAGGCAAACAATAGGAAATCAGATGGCTCTGGGAGCAGGGACAGGGCAAGCTCATGAGATGAGGGTTGTATTGACTGAATGTTCTGGATCTCTTGGCAGGATGCAGATGCAGCTTACACAGTGAAGGTGGAGCTCCAGGCCAAAGTAGATTCCCTGGACAAAGACATCAAGTTCCTCAAGTGTTTGTATGATGCGGTGAGGATGCTCCTGCCTTTCCCCCACCCCGCTTCTTTCCAGCTGAGGGCCTCACTTGGCTCTTCTGGGAAGATGCCAGTAAGAGGGATAGAGGATGAACAGAATGAAGGATGTTTTGGTAGAAAGGTACAAAACTCCTCACTGGGAGACCATGGAAGTGTAGGATCTTGGTCCCCAGAGGCCATATACACAAGAGACAATCCCACCTGGGCTATGATAATGATCTTGCGCTCAGGCAAAAAAAAAAAAAAAAGACTCCATGAGGTCCTACTCAAGCACAGGTTCTTGACTCTGTGAATTACAGAAAATGTCTCCCACTTCCCACTGCCCATGAGGGGTGCATCCTGCTGCTGTGAGACTTCTCCTTTGGCTCCAACATTCAGACCTGGAGCAGGCACTTCTTTCCACCACTTCATCCCAGAAGATGAATAGACAACAATGGGAGGCTAGGGGACCCTAATCTGTTCTCACCTCTCAACTCAGGAGGTGGCCCAGATTCAGACTCATGCCAGTGAAACCTCTGTCATCCTATCCATGGACAACAACCGGGACCTGGACCTGGACAGCATCATTGCCAAGGTCCGAGCTCAGTATGAGGAGATCGCCCTGAAGAGCAAGGCTGAGGCTGAGGCCTTATACCAGAGCAAGGTGGGCACCAGGGGGATCTCTGTCCTCCACCAGCCTCTCCTTTCTTGGGAAGAGACACCTCCATCAGTGAATGTAAGAGCTACCTTTGTAGATGTGCTGGATGAAAGAATGGTTATAACCAATGTTTAACGATATTCTATTCAAAAAGAATTCTCGGTAGAGACTGTTATCAACGATAAATGGATGGGCATATTCAATGGAGAGGATCAGGCAATCCTCTGATGGAGGAAAGAAGAGAGGCGTTTCTGCTGTAGAACAAACGTGTTTCCAGGGATTAGGGCATGTCATCATGGGGCAGAAGGAGAGAGAGTAACAAATATGGCGGAGAGTAGCTATGGGAGACCCAGGGTGGGGCAGGGAGTGAAGAGGAAGCCAGGAGCTCTTTTCTGGTCAGTGTGGGAAGACTTCCAGGAGCAGCAAGTAGAAGTCTAGGTGGCTTCTGGGCAATGGGAGTTATGCTTGGAGAAGACCCTTTACCTGTGTGCTCTCCAGGGCTTCACACCTGTCCTGCTCTCCTTCTCCTGCGCTCCTCTCCTGCGCTCCTTCTCACGTTTGTTAAATCCCACCAACAGCAAAGATCATAGGTTCCTCATCCCCTGTCCATGGGTACATCGTCCCCTCTACTCTGAAGGCCTGGGCATGGGAAGAGGGGAGATATGAGTTACAAGCCCTTAGCCAACAATGCCACCACCTGAAGGGTACACAGCTTCCTGGCCCTCTACTTGTCACTGAGAAAGGGCTGTAGGAGAATGTATGTCCTGTGAGGGCAGGGACCTCACCTATGCTGTTCACGCTGCATCCGTAGCACCTGGGACAGAATATGACATTCAGCAGAGGCCTCTATGAAGAGGTGCTTAATGAGTGGAGAGCTCTTTCTACATTTCAGAAGTGCTTAATAAATGTGCCCTGCACCTTTCTTTCATTCAGCTCAGGAAAGACTGCAGGCAGGGCGGTGAGAAAGGATGGGTCCAGCACACACTTTCTGCTTAGAGAATTAGGTGGACTTCTTGGTCGGAACCACCACCATGCAGCTGGAAGCATGCCCAGGCCCCAGCTCCATCATGTTCTGTTCTGGAGCCACCTCCCCTGGCTGGCCCCAGCCATGGAATTGTTTGCTCAGGACCCTTCCCCTCCTTTGAACTGGGGTTGGGGGTGCAGTCCTGTCTCATAACCAACTTTCTATCTCTGGAAAACCAGATCCAAGAGCTGCAGCTGGCAGCGGGCCGGCATGGTGATGACCTCAAACACACCAAGAACGAGATGTCAGAGCTGAACCGGCTCATCCAGAGGATCCGGTGTGAGATTGCGAATGTAAAGAAGCAGGTGGGCAGCAACCTCACAAAGAATGTCAAGGTCTTTGTGAAGTTCAACTCCACCTTCTGCGACGGAGAGACTGGAGCCCACTCTTTAGTAAAAAGCATATCTTCCAATTTGGGTTTGGGAGCCCCTCAGGCATCCACTGTCCCTCTTTCCCACCTGCCTCTGTACCCGTGGTCAGAGTTGGCACTCTGCTCAGAGCTGGGAAGTGCTTTGAGCTTACCTTACCCAACTTCCAGTCTGCAGATAAAGAAGATGGGTAGATAAGGAGAGGAGAAGTATCTTGCCCAAGGTCCCCAGATGGTTATCAACAGAGTCAGGATAGAAATCAGGTTTCCTCCCTCTTTCCCCCTCTTTCTCAGACCTTTTCTGTGTGCAACAAACCTGCTTTACATCCCCTTCAGATGTGCCTTCTGATGACAGGTCCCATGTCTCCTCCTCCCACTGGACACGCAACACACATGGGAGGAGAGTGCTTGGGGAATGCGTCCCGGGCCCCTCCGTGGCCACGTTAAGTTCCTGCCCTTGGGGTGGGGCATAGTCCTGGTGACCAAGGGAGGACAGCAGCAGATGAAGCCCTCCTGGGTGTCCCTGCCCTGTACCACGGTACCATGTCCACTTCAGGTAGGGGATGCTGTCTTCCCTGAAAGCAGCAAAACTTAAACACTGTGTCAGCAGGGAGACAATATTAAGGGGTTGGGAAATCCTTCCTGTGTCCTCCCCAAAGAATCAGGTTAACTCTACTAGTGATAGAACACCAATGTGAAAGATCAGTGTCTACTCTCCTCCCTGTGTCCCTAAAACCTCCACCAGACAATGTGGGGAGCACGGCGACAGCTTTCCTCTCCATCAGTACAAGCATCCCAGCGCTGCTAGATGTTTGTCAGAGCCCAGTTTCTGAGGTTGAGGTATGATTTTGAGCCTCTAACCTCCAGCTCTAAGGGAAGCCTCCCTCACCCAATTCAAGCTGGCACGGGGAGCATTTAGCCAGACCCTGCCTGCAGAGTGCTGAAGTGTTCCAGAAACACTCACTGTTGGTGCTAACAGGTCAAGGGTCCCCACTGGGAGCTGTCCTGCAGATACGAATCTGACTAGAGTGGTGCCTTGACATGCTGTCTGATCCCTAGAGGTGTCCTGGCTGGGCTCTCAGCATGATTCTCTTGGACCTGGTATCCTTTCGACCTAGAGCCGTTGGTGGCCTCCAACCGCAGGGACTAGACAACTTTGCAAACATCACGAGTTTCTTCCTGTATTCATGAAATGCAACTATTTCAAAGCTTCTCACAGAATATCCATCTGCAACAGAAAATAGAGGAGGCCCGGCTCCAGCCGCTGCCCCTGCAGCTTTCCTCGCTGTCCCCTTGGGCCTCATCTGGGAAGTGAGGGGGTTGTGCTACCTGACCTAGAAGACCTAAAAGCTATTTTGTGTTCTGATGATCTCCTGTTCTTTGGCTTTCAGTGCGCCAACCTGGAGACGGCCATCGCCGATGCCGAGCAGCGGGGCGACTGTGCCCTGAAGGACGCCCGGGCCAAGCTGGACGAGCTGGAAGCTGCCCTGCTCCAGGCCAAGGAGGAGCTGGCCCGGATGCTGCGCGAGTACCAGGAGCTCACGAGCCTGAAGCTGGCCCTGGACATGGAGATCGCCACCTACCGCAAGCTGCTGGAGGGCGAGGAGTGCAGGTGGGAGGTAGAGAGGAACGCTGGGGAGAAGGGGCTGTAGGTGGCTCCCTGCTGGGCTGGGGACATTTGGGAAGTGGAAGATGAAAGACAGGAGCACAAGCACAACGTGAGCGCATGGTTGGACTGCGGAGCTCTGCGGCTGCTCCCTGCGAGGGGAGCTTAGACATGAAGCAGGCCGCACAGGTGGTGGAATCGGACAGACCAGCTTTCCTCACTGGCTTTGGCACGTACAAGCTGCGGTCCTGGCTGATCATTTAGCATCTCTGCGTCTCTATTTCCTCACCTGTAAAATGGGATTATAATCTCCATCTCACAGAGTGTTTTAAGGATGAATGACAATAATATACATGGTAAAGCAGGTGCCCATCAAGGTCTAGCTGAGCACAGACACTGCACTGAGGTCTTATCCTCCTCTAACTTTCTGTCTTATAGGATGTCTGGTGAGAATCCATCCTCCGTGAGCATCTGTAAGTATCCCTGAGAGATGGGTCGGGTGGGGATTCTGACTGGATGGGAAAGCCGGGGACCCCAGGATAGGGCGATGCCCCCTTCCCTCATGGTCTCTCCCAATCTGGGAGTCTCTGTTACTGTCTTTTGAGACTTCTTTGGCTTCAAAGGAAGCCTATTTCCCTTTGTTCAATGGAAACAGTGGCTGAAGCATGCCCACCTCATTTCCTCCCTGTCTCTCCCCGGGGCATTGTCATCAAGAGAGAGAGAGGGTTGAGAACATGCATTTGGGGGCCAAACGGTCCAGGAATCTCCAGGAGGGCAGAGACCGCGTCTGTGTCATGTGGTCCTCACCTCACTCAGAGCCTGGCACCTCGCAGGCTGCTCATTCGTCTTGGTGGTGTTTCCTGACTGCTGAGGGTTGCTGGGGACAAGGTGGAATGGCTCCTTTTCTGACTGACCCCTGCTGCCCTTCTTCTCTGTTCTTGACCCTTCCCCCTCAGCCGTCATCAGCAGCGGTGGAAGCAGCTACTACCACCCCAACTCTTCTGCCAGCACTGACCCTGGGGCCAGCAGCATGGCGGGCAGCTCTGGCAGCACTCGGGCCGGGCAGACCAGGGCCAAAGGGGCATGCGTGGGAGACCTCAAGGACTCCCAAGACCTCAAGGGCAAGAGCGCCTCTGCCAGCACCCCGGCCAGGAAAGCCACCCGATGAACCCTGAGGACCCACTCCTCCCAGCACCTGGGAGAAGAGATGTCCTTGCCGCCACCCACCCTGGAGATGCCTGCTGTCCCCCATCCTCTCCCACTGAGTCCTGGGACTGTCCGTAGTGCACTCAGCCACCCGGGCCTTGGCTCACCTCACTGTCCAGCTCTGACTCGCACCATCGCCTCTCTGTCTCCTCAGGTCCCGTGTGGACTCTGTGACTTCTTGTTTTCCCTACTGCCTTCAGCTGGCAGGAGGCTTTGGGACACAGGCTATAATTACCTTCTTGGCCCTGGGAAGCTATGGTCCTCCCCAGAGGGATAGGAGAGGAGGGAGAGAGAGAGGGAGGGGAGGAGGAATAGTCTTGTTCTGCACTTAGGCTGAGTCAGCAGCTGTCTGGGAGGTCTCCCCCCCCCCCGCCCCAATCCCAGCTTCAGGGGTGAGGATGGGTGGTGAACAGTCAGCCAAGCTTTGCCTGTCCCCTCCGAAAGCTCTTTGTGGAATGACCCCCTTATTCGGAAGAAGAAGTGTATATGCTCAGACCACCAGCTGTTCCCATAGTCACAAAGCCGAGTGGCAGAGAACTGGGGTTTCCGGCCACCTTGTGTCACCCACCCACTCCTCGATCACTGGTAAGAGCTACGACCCTATGCTAAGCAGCGGCTATGTGCCAGGCTCCCTGCATGTGTTGCCTCTCATGCCATTGGCACAAGGTGGGTGCAATTGGCATCCTCAGGACAGTCCTCTGGGAGGCTGTAGAACCCGCCCCTGTGACCCACTAAGTGCCTGGGCCAGGAGCTGAGCCCAGGTCGGGCTAATTCCACGGTCTATATTCTTTCCATGGCATATCACTGCCTCTGTAACAAAGGGAATTTTTTCAAACACTCGGTTCTTTCAGTGAAGGTAGTGTGAGTATGTTGCCTTTTTGTCAAGGGCTGTGGGTATGTGATTTATCTTTAGTCCTGTCACTACGGTCCTATCCTGCCCTGCTTGTGATTCTCAATTTCTGTTGCTATGAGCTGTGTTCAGTGAGGGGAGCTTGACCTATCTCTGGTGGTACCGCCCAGCCCAGAAGTCATGGCTCTTGATGTAAATATTCCTAAGAATGGCAACACCCAGTCCCTCCTTTGCTTGAGTTAAAGACTTTGGATCTCTGCTGTATATTCAATAAACTGCCCTTGGGTAACATCGGTGTGTCAGTCTTGTCAGTGTGTCAATCTCACCAAATTGCCCACCCCCTAATGATAATGGACCTCGCCTCACACACGTGCACAAGCCTTTAGGGAGTCTGGAGGCAGATCAGAGCAGGCTGCTCCAGATATGATCTCAAGGCTGATGGGAGAGATGTATGTACGTACAGGCAAAGCCTGTCCTGGTACAAATCAGGGAAGGGAAGCCCCGTGCAGCATTGCTGAGCAGGGACCAGAACGCAGAGGCTAAACAAGGAAGGCCTCCTGGAGGAAAAGGAAAGTTTAATCAAATGACTAGAAAGATGGGCACATGGATTCCTGGAGAGAGAACTTAAATCACTGTCACGATAGATTTGGGGGCAGGCTGTGTGTGCTTATTTTGGTGAGGGTTGGGAGGTCTTAGGTTTTCTGAAGTGGGTAGTGGGGCTGGGTGGGGTTCCGATAGCTTTGGCCTGCAAAATTCAGCCCTCTGATGGGCTTTCTGATCCATCTAGTAGCATGGGTATCCTGAGCTGTTTGCCCCTCCAGCCCTCAGGCCTTCCAAGGGCAGGGCCTCTCGCCCCAAACTGCCACCTCTATTGGCCTCATTGTGCCTTTCATGTATTACGGAGGTCCTCTTCTGTGTGTGCCCAAGATGCAATAAACCTTGGGAAGCACAAGAGCCCAAGAGTCTGGTGGGCTTTCTGCCCAAATGCCTCCCTCTGATGTCATTGTTGTGGTCACTGTAGGTACTAGGAATAGTGCCCTGGGAGTTATGGGGGTTCTGTTCTGGCTCAGCCACTAACCTGTCACCTGTTACACTCAGACCAACTGATGTGAGCTATGGACCTTTCCCCCCTGTTCAGAGGTTTGCAAACCTCCCAAAGCCCATCCATGGACTCCTTGGGTCATGAACCCCAGGACCAGAAAACCTTAAGGCCCTTCTCAGCACTGATGCTCTGCCTTTCCCCAAAGACCAAATTCCCAGTGACCCAGTAAGAGGGCCTGTGGGGAGGGGAGGGGTGAATGGGATCCACAACCTGAAATAGCCTTTAGAGGAACCATGAGCCATCCATGGGATTGCCTCCTCCAGGATCACAGTGCTGGTATGCCTCTGACCATTGGGTTATGAGGCTTGGGTGCTATGCCCAGGCTTGGGTGCACAGCGAAAGACGCAGAGGCTAGGTAGATGTGATTTTGGGGGACTGAGGCAACATGTCCTGTGCTGGGGTATTGAGGAGGGCAGAGGGGCAGCCCCTCTGGTTGCAGTTTATCTGCCTGAGAAATGGAGAGATTCTTTGTCATTTGGGGCTTAATTAAGACCCTGAGAAGTGCACAAGGCTGACTGTGCTCTTGCTTTAGGTCTCAATTTGAAGATTCCTTTGAAGGCCAAGAGAGGAAATCATAGCGATGGGACATGATCACCAACCTCAGTTCTGTGGGTCTGACTTCAGCACACAGGGCAAAGAGACCGGAAGGAAGAGGTGTGCATGGAAGTTTTGCTTGGAGAGCAGCCCAGGGGAGTGAGGGAGTGTCCACAGTGTCCGGGAAGGTTCATTTGCTCTGTGTAGACCTCCAATGAAGGTCCACTTAGGGGCTGAGTCATCAGTCCGGGTGATGCTTATGCTCACGCAGTCTTTGTGCATGGAGACTTTCATTCACACCTTTCATCACCTGGACATCCTGCTCCTTTGACATTCTGTTCAGGTACTCACTCATTCTGGAACCCGTAATGAATCTTTAGGCTTGTCTGAGTGCCTGTTTTCTAGGACCTTGCAGTGCCCACTGCTCACGTCCAACATGACATTTCCACACGCGATTGAGATGATCTCTCTGTGTGACTGATTCCATCAGTGCCAGACTTGGGGACCTCGAGGGCAATGACTGGCCTTATTCTTTGCTGGGCTTTACACTTAAGGGAGCTTCACCTAACAGAGACACCCAGGAGGTAGTGCTCGTAGGATCTTCCTACCTAGCACAAATACGTTTAAAAGATTTGGGGGAGTAAAACCCATACATCTACAGCTATTTTGACAAGGACGCCAACACCATTCCTGGACATGTGGGGACAATTGCCTACCCACATGCAAAAGAATGAAGTTGGACTCCATTTCTCATCATATACAAAAATTACATCAAATCGATCAACAACCTAAATATAGGAGCTAAAACCGTAAAGCTCTTAGAAGAAATAAAGAGATAGATCTTCATGACTTTGGATTTGGCAAAGGATTCTTAGATATGACATGAGGCACAAACACCAAAAGAAAAAATAGATTAAGTTGGATTTCATCAAAATTTAAAACTTCTTTTTTTTTAAAGATTTTCTTTATTTATTCGACAGAGATAGAGACAGCCAGCGAGAGAGGGAACACAAGCAGGGGGAGTGGGAGAGGAAGAAGCAGGCTCATAGCGGAGGAGCCTGATGTGGGGCTCGATCCCAGGACCCCGGGATCACACCCTGAACCAAAGGCAGACGCTTAACCGCTGTGCCACCCAGGCACCCCCTTTAATATTTTATTAACTATTTGTACTTACAGCTTTGACTCAAGTTTTAAAAGCAGATGTGTGGAAAAGGGGGAAGAGAATTGCATAAATATTTTCATTTATTTAATGGTAATGGTATTTTTGTTCATTATTAAATCTTAGCATTTACATATTTTTAGGGAAGATTATTTATTTATTTATTTATTTATTTATTTATTTATTATTATTTTTTAAGATTTTATTTATTTATTCAACAGAGATAGAGACAGCCAGCGAGAGAGGGAACACAAGCAGGGGGAGTGGGAGAGGAAGAAGCAGGCTCATAGCGGGGGAGCCTGATGTGGGGCTCGATCCCAGGGCTCCGGGATCATGCCCTGAGCTGAAGGCAGACGCTTAACGACTGAGCCACCCAGGCGCCCCCCAAATTTAAAACTTCTGTACATCAAAGGACTCTACCAAGAAAGTGAAAAGAAAACCTGCAGAATAAGAGAAAACATTTTCAAATCATATATCTGCTGAGGGTCTAGTATCCAGAACATATAAAGAACTCTTAGCACTCAACAACAAAAGGACAAACAACTCAACTAAAACATGAGCAAAGGACTTTAATGGACTTTTTTTCTAAGAAGATATACAAATGGCCAAAAAGCACATGAAAGGATGCTCAACATGATTTATCATCAGGAAAATGCAAATCCAAACCATAACAAAGTACCACCTCACACCCACTAGGACGGCTGTTAAAAAAAAAGTAATGGAAAATAAAAAGTGTTAACAAGAATGTGGAGATACTGGAACTTCTGTACATGACTGGTGGGAATGTAAAATGGTTCAGCCATTGTGAAAAACAGTGGGGCAGCTCCTCATAAAGTTAAACATAGGGCTGGCATATGAGCAGTTCCACTCCTTGGTCTATATATCCAGAAGAATTGAAAGCAGGTGCTTAAACAAATTCTTGTACATGCACGTTCATAGCAGCACTGCTCACAATAACCAAAGTGGAAACAGACTGCTATGGTCTGAGTGTTTGTGTCTCCCCCAAATTCACATGTCGAAACCCTAACCCCCAAAGGTGGTGGCATTAGGAGGTGGGGCCTTTGGGAAGTACTTAGGTTATTAGGTCTAACAAGAGACCACACAGAGCTCCCTAGCCCCTTCTACCATATGAGGACATAGGGAGAAGTGGCTGGCTATGCACCAGGAAGAGGGCCCTTCTGGAATGCAACCATGCCGGTGTCTTGACCTCGGACTTCCCAGCTTCCAGAATCGTGGGAAATGATTTCTGTTGTTTATAAGGAACCAGTCCGTGGTATTTGTTACAGCAGCCTGGCAGGATGAAGACATAGCCTAAATGTCCAACAATGAATGGATAAAAAAAAATTGTAGTATACAGTTTACAATGGGATATTATTCATGCATAAGAAGGAATGAAGTACGGACACATGTTATAATATGGATGAATCTTGAAATCGTGGTGCTAAGTGAAGGAAAGCAGACACGGAAGGTCACATATTGTATGACTCCATTCATATGAAATGTCCAGAATAGGTAAATACATAGAAACTTGGCGGTGGCAGAGACTAGGGTAGGGGGAATAGGGAGTGCCTGCTAGGGGGTACCGTGTTTCCTTTTGGGGTGATGCAATGTATGGACGTAGATAGTGGTGGTGGTCACACCACATTGTGAATATACTAAATGCTACTGGATTCTCACTTTAAAATTGTTAATTATATGTTATGTAAATCTCGTCCAAATAAAAAATAAAAATTTGGGGTGGGGGTGGGTAGCAAGGAAGAGGCCAAAGAAACCATGTCCTTGGACTTTGCTCCCGGCCTTTCCTACCATATGGCAAATAGTGGCCTGGAATAATGATGGGGGAGCACTTGGGCCCAGTAAGGGGACCGAGATAACTAACCCTCCGTTTGATGGGCCAAGGACAGTCCCGGGGATGGGCCAGCCTCTGTCTTCCTCTGGCCCAGAGTGCTTGCTCCATAATTGGAGAATGAATCATGGAATGTGGAAGGAAAAGACAGTCACAATGTGTGTGCCCTGCCTCCTGGAGCCACCACTCTTCCTGGCCTCTCCTCCCTGTGCCGTCCCCTCAGCCTCAAACCTCCCCATTTTCTCACCTTCACAACTGTTTTCCCTAGCTTCCAAACTTGGTATTGTGCAAGGCTTTCACTGACTCATCTGTGTTCTTCAGTAGAGAAGGTCTCGGTGAAATGGATGGATGCTCTGTGACCTTGAGAAGTCACCTTGTCCATCCTGCTGCCCTTAGGAAGGAATGTTCTTTCAGGCCCAGCTACCCAGAACCTCTCTCATTTTCATGGTTTTGGATATGTTGAATGAATGAATGAATGAATTTAATTCCTCAGTTGGTCACCAGCTGGAAGTCACCATGCTTCCCCCCTCGGCTATTATTGAAAAAGAAGAGGGGCGCCTGGGGGGCTCAGTTGGTTAAGCATCTGCCTTCAGCTCAGGTCATGATCCTGGGGTCCTGGGATCGAGCCCAGTGTCGGGCTCACGGTTCATCGGGGAGTCTGCTTCTCCCTCTGCCCCTCCCCCCACTCGTGCGGGCTCTCTCTCCCTCTCTCTCAAATACTAAGTAAAAAAAATTTTTTTAAAGAAAAAGAGTATGATGAAAATGGGACAGTCCCCTGTGTGCCACTAATGGAATCCGACAGGGACCCATTGTCAGGTGGGCTGTTGTCAGAAGCCAGTGTATACATGTGCAGACACACGCTCGCTGGCTCACAGGCCCACGTCTGCAGAAGATGCTCAAAATACCTAACAACTGGTACAGTTGGGTCTGGCCCACCACAGCAGATGTCAGCCGCAGATCACTGGGACACCCATGCCACTCCCTATGGGCTGGACCCCCACGGGGCTCATGGCCATGTTCACGACCACCCCCACACAGATGCGCACCCACACACGCCCTCTGACACCTGCTGGAGCACATCTGTCAGCTGGCACAAGCCCTGGAGCTTGAGGCCCCAGGACCAAAAGCATTGCCTGAGCTCAGAGGAACCTCCTCGATCATTCTGGAGGGATGCACACAGCACCTGGGCCATCAGGTGAGTGCAGAGAAGTGCAGCCGACCCTGACAGGGAGGGTGTGGAAACTGAGAAGGAGCTTCTTAGAGGAGGTGTGTCTTGGTTTGTCTTAAAGGCTAGGACAAGCTGCCGTGGTGGGCAGGAGGCTGGAAGAACAGCCCAGAGCACGACATCAGCGAAGAGCCTGATATGTGTGAGAAACACGTAACTGCCTCACAGGCACCCGCCACCCATCTTCATCCAAGTCCTGACACTACCTTAACCTTCTTCAGAAGAGCAAAGAAGGCTGAGAAGGAGAGCAAGGGGTCAGGTGCGGCTGGCTGGAGAGCCAGGGCAGGAAGAGGAGTGGGAGGAAGTCAGTCCTGGCGAGCGCAGTTTGTCATCCCGTTCAGATGACAGGGACCGCAGGGACTCAGAACCGGAGCGTGGGGGAGGCCTGAGCTGGTCCTGTACACCTGGAAAAGGATGGGCACCCATGCTGGACATCTGTACACGAGCGAGCCAGGACGGCGTAGAGGCTGAGTGTGCAGACTACCACCAGGCTGCCTGGATTGAGCCCTGGCTCCTCTCCTCATGAGCCGTGTGACCTCCAGTGAGTTACTTAACTTCCTGGTGCCTCAGTATCTTCATCTGTAAAACGGGGTAATAACAGTATCTGCCTCACACGGCTGTTGTGCGACTAAATGAGTTAGTACATGGGAAGTGCTCCGAGCAGTGCCCGGCGGAGCTCACAGTGCATGGTAGCTATCGTTAGCAGTACCAGCAGCAGCGTCACCATTAGTATTCCTGCGGTGTCTCCCATCCACCTCTGGGAGCAGGTGCAGTGGGTATGAGCATCCCCCTTTTTAGAGATGTGGAAATAGAGGCTTAGGAAGTCGGGAGACCTGCCCCTGGTCACCTGGCAGGACCCGGACCTGGGTTCTCGGACTCCCGAATCCATACCCTTCACCAGAAGCTTAGGGTGGGACTGGAGGAAGGAGATGGCCAGCAAAGCTCAAAGGAGATGCTCCTGGCCCCAGAGCAGAGTGAAGAGGAAGCCTCTCTGGCAGCCACACTGCAGAGTGGGACTGGAGCTGAGTGTCTGGCAGGACAGCCCTTCTCCATCCTTTATATCCCAGCTCCTCTGAGATGAGCTCACCTCCAGCCTTGCCAGTTGTAAACCTGCTAAACAGCTGTCCTGCCCCCAGATGAGTGGCTCTGATTGCGGCCAAGTCCCCCAGGGACTGCGCTCCATCCAGCAGGCTTGGGGCTCGGTGCCCCACCTGCCTGAAACTGCAGGGGGGAGAGGGGTACGAGGAGGGGGACCTGTGGGGGGGTCACAGGCAGCAGCTCCCTTCCTGAGTCCATCTGCTGAGGAGAGTTGGCAGGAGCTGAACTGACGTCATCCAAATAACCTAGCTCATTCTCTCTAATTTTGGGGACAATTATTTGCTCAGAGAACCACCTGCCCCTCTCTCAGTGCCTCCAGTCTCTCCCCACCCCTGCTACTCCTACCCACCAACAGCCACATTCTGCTTCCTCAAGGTGTACTGCTCAGGTTCTGCCTGGCTCAAGAGCCCTCGATGGCTCCCTATCACTCACCCTATCACATATACAGCTCGGGTTCTAGGAGTCATCACCCATGGTCGCCCTTCACTAGCGCTTGCTGCAGCTGGAGGGCCCTTCCTCACACATGCCCTTCCTGAGCTGCTTTTGCCGTTCCCCAATGCCGGTCTACCCAAGGTTTCCCTTGATGCATCAGAACCCAAACCCCCTCCTCCAGGCAGTCCTTGTGGATTCAGCATCCCCTCTCCTCTGTGTCTTCTCTTTTTCTCTCATCCACCAATTATCCTCTTGGATCTTACTAGATTTCTTGCCCCTCTCCCACTGAGAACATCTCTGGAGGTTTGTCAGACCCCAGAAGGCCGAGAGTAAGAGCCAATGGATCTCGACTGGGGCCGTGGGATCTTACAACAAGCGTGTCCAACTGATCATCACAAACGTAGAAACAAACAACATCAAAAAAAGCTACAAATTATTTGCGTAAATTAAATAAAGCATTTTGGCTATAAAACCAAGAGCCATACAAATGTAATTAATTTAACAAGCAAATTAAATTTTCCTTGAGTGTCTAAGGAAAGCTGGAGGGTCCTGGAAACTTGGGGCGTTGATTCTCTGATCTGACACACTTCCCCACCATTTCACAGACGAGTAAAACCGAGGCTCAGAGATGTCCGTGCCTGGCTCAGCATTTAATTCCCAGCGAGAAAACCGAGTGATCCCGGTACCTCGAAGCGTGTGAGGGGAAGATGAAGCTGGGACATGGGATGTGGGAAATTGTCTCCTGTCTCCCCCACCAGAGCCAGGGACCTCCCGAAGCAGGGGGCTTGGCTTCCTCCTACCCCTCTGTCTCCCCAGAGACTTAAGGCTAGGGCAGGGCCTTCATAACCCTGCTGAACTGTGGCTCTGTCCTGGTTTCCTCCCGTCCCTCCCTTTTTCCTCCAGCAAAAACACAGGCGCCCTGGGAGCCCTACCTGGGCCCACCCTTCCTGTGGGTGGCCCAGAACTCTCCTCCTTCCTCTCCTATCATCATCCTCATCAACAACATGGGACGTTTCATTCCCGATGGCCAGTATCTGATTAACTAATTCATGCTAAGGTGTTAATAACTTGTTAATAGTTTGATGATACGCCTTTTCCAAAGATGCCTGCATTTGGACGGATCCAGAATCTAAGTTCTTTGAGGACAGGATACTTTGTATTACTCCCCTCAGCACCTGGTAGGTGCTCAGTAAATACCTGATGAACGGATCAATCCCAACAGGTCTAATGTTTGAAAAGTGCTTCCTACTGAGTTTTGCAAGTAGACAGTAGCTATTATTATTTCTAATGGTGAATTTTCCATGATCAGTAATGGTCTGAGTGGAGAGATTCCTGGAATCTCTGGGACATCAGTCCCTCCTTGTCCTCCAACAGCAGCTGACATTGTATGGGGATGTGCTGATCCAGATGTCCTCTCCCAGAGGACAGGAAGAAGGAGACAGAGCGGAAGAGGAGAGTGCAGGTTGATTCCTGACTTCTACTTTACTCCCTATTTTTGGTCATCGGTTAAACACTGAAGAAGCAGCAGGTACATTCCAAGCACTTCACATGGGTTAGTGTATGTGACTGTCCCAGCTACCCCACGAGGAGGTTATTATCCTATTTACGTCGGGGAAACAGAGGCTTAGAGGGGTCAAGTGCTGCTGGGTGGTGGAGTGGGATTCAGACCCCTGCAACCAGCTCCTGGTCTGGGCTCCTACCTGGTGGCATTCTACGTGGACGTGGGCCCAGGGGCTCCCTGAAGATGCACGCTCCCTGCTGTTTGGTTGCTGCCCCAACAACTGTCAGTCCTCTGGCACCTGGGGACGGATGTCCAGAGCCTGGTGTTGGGCCCCGAGGAAAGATACAGAGGGAGGAGTCCACTGGGGGACATGAGACCCTCACCCAGACTGCCAGGTCCTAGGGAACGTGGCAGCACAGGTCTCCATGGACAGAGGAGTCCAGCACACAGAGGAGGAGATGGGGTTAAACCCAGGTTTGAAGCCGGATTTTGAAAGAGCGGAGGATTTGGATCAGAAGGGTTGGGGAGAAAAAGGAGTTTCAGGCTGGGTAGGGATAGTGTGGCAGAATTGTGGAGGTATTTGGAGATGAGGACTGTGGGTGAGATGTCCTTGGCTGAGGCGGGGACCTGCAAGGATGGCAGCTGTGGGGGGGGGGCGGGGCAGGGCAGCAGCTGTGGGGACGTCGAGGGTTGGACGGGTGAGCTGCCATGCACGTCACAGAAGCATACAGCCGGCAAAGCCATCAAGGGGGACATCGTGCTAGGACGTGTTCCAAAAGCTGGGAAAAGCATTTAGCATTAGACCATAAGCCCCCATGTCCCTTATACTGGGCCCAGACCTGGCACACAGAAGCTCTCGATAGACGTTACCGAAGGGAGAAAAGGAGGGACGGAGGGAGGATGGGAGGAGTAACTAGGGGGCCTCTGAGCTGGGGGACCATCGACTGTCCTTACAAAGGAACACTGAGATGACCTATGACACAGCCTTCAGAGAGACCTCATGGGAGCTGTCCACAGAGTCACTGTGGAGACACCTGCTCTCCCGGGGGCTCCCAGCCAGCCTGCACCCCCGGCTCGCGTGCGTCTGGAGAGACATAGGAGTTCAGTCTCACCCGGACAGCAGCTCCTCCATTTGAACTCTAAACAGATGGTCCCGAACAAACAAACAAACAAACAAACAAACGGTTCCTGTCCCCACCTTGCTCCTGCTCTTACTAACAGATACACATCGGAAGAAAGACGGAAATGAACAGACAGACATCCACCCCTTCCCACGAGTCTTCCCTCGAAGCCTCCAGGCCCTGGCGAGCCTCTCTCTGCCATCTCCCTGACTCCTCTGAGTTGACACCCTGAATTTTCAGCCACCTGTCCCAATGCCGTCCTCCTTTTCTTCATTCTGTCCAGTGCTGGGGCCAGGCAGCGATCGTGCCTTGCGTGGCCTCCAGCCTGCCTTGTGGGATTTGAGAGAGGTGAAGTGTGGAGATCCCAGTTCTTGGAGAACTGACGGAAGCCTATGACCCCCCACGTGCTCATGTCCCGTGCCAGGGAGAGGGTCAACCACCCCTCACACCCCAGCAGACACAGCCGCTGTCCTCTGTGGGTAGGGGAAGAGGCCACCAGGGGTGTGTTTCCAGGAGACCTGAATGAAGGGGCTCTTTCCGGGAAAGAGGAGGACACACCGATGGTTGGAGCCCCCAGATACTCTACCTGTCCAGGGAAGTCCATCCCCTTCTAGCTCCCTGAGCTCCCAGGAGGAAGTCCACGACCCGGAGAAGATTAATCAGAATAGGGATGGTGAAGTGCCAGTGACATCCCCCTGGAGAGGCTGGGGCCTGGGGCAAATTACCCTATAACAGCAGGTTAATTAGATAAAACCCAAATTACGTGAGCAAGGCTTGCAAGCCCAGCAATTTGAAGGTTTCATGTTGTTTCAGAGGCGGGGAGAGCTTGATCTCTAGCTCAGCATAGAGAAAATGACTTCTTGCTCCCAGGCAAGCCAAACCCACGAATTAAGCTCTTGACTGCCCATCCATGAGCCCCAATGGCAAGCACATATAAGGAAGGGTGCCTGCCAGTCCTCACTGCAACCTGCAGAGCCCGTGTGGGATTTGCTCTTCATCCCTCCTGCCTCTGACTCTATCTCCACTACCAGCATGAGCCGCCAATTCACCTGCAAGTCGGGAGCTGCTACCAAGGGGGGCTTCAGCGGCTGCTCGGCGGTGCTCTCAGGGGGCAGCTCATCCTCTTACCGGGCAGGGGGCAAAGGGCTCAGCGGGGGCTTCGGAAGCCGGAGTCTCTACAGCCTGGGGGGCATCCGGAATATCTCCTTCAACGTGGCCAGCGGCAGCGGCAAGAGCGGAGGTTATGGGTTTGGTCGAGGCCGGGCCAGTGGCTTTGCTGGCAGCATGTTCGGCAGTGTGGCCCTGGGGCCCGTGTGTCCGTCCGTGTGCCCACCTGGAGGCATCCATCAGGTCACCGTCAATGAGAGCCTCCTGGCCCCCCTCAACGTGGAGCTGGACCCTGAGATCCAGAAAGTGAGAGCCCAAGAGCGGGAGCAGATCAAGGCTCTGAACAACAAGTTTGCCTCTTTCATCGACAAGGTGGGTCCACCTTCTCTTCTCAGAGCATGAGCTTCTGTTACCGCAGAAGGGATTCAGGTTAGCTAGGAGGAGGCACTTACTGTGGATGGAGCAGGTGTTTTCTTTCATCGGGGTGGCTTATGTACGATTCCCTGCAGTCTTTCTCAAGAGAACACAGAAGGAGGTCTGTCTCTACTGGCAGAGGCTTCTGGGGGTTACTGGCAGGAGCTCCAAAGGAAAGACCCCCGCTTCTTACTCGAGGGTCAGCGTGGTGCTACTGCTAAGCCTGGGGTCCATGCACGCTGTGCGTGGAAAAAGCCAGTGAGAGGAGACACCCCGGAGTCTTCCTCCCGTCCATTGTGAGCAGGTCTCATCCACTAGTCATTTGACTAGATGGGTCAGGAGCATCGGGGTGTGGTCATTCCCAGATGGCTCGGCCATGGGCCTTTTTGCCGTCAGCTAAGGACTCTCAAGGGAGGCGGAGTGGGGGAGGACGCCTCCGCAGTGCTCTGAAGTCAGACCCGGCTTCAGCTCCGGCCCCATCACTTTCCAGCTGTGTCTTCGCTAAGCCAGCCACATAGCCAGCTGTGTGGGGAGTTACTTATCCTGTCTGTGCCTCTGTTTCCTTATCTCTGTAATGCAGATAATAGCCTGCGTCTGGGGAATTTTGTCAGGTTGATAAAAGAAAATGCGCGGGAAGATCTTGGCACAGTGTCCCACACATACTAGGTGCTCCCAGGTGCTGGTGATTGTTACTATCGTTTTCATCTTCAAGAGCTGGGGGAGGAGTGTTGAGAAGGGGAGGATCCAAAGGTCTGGAGGAAGCCTCAAGGCATCATCCAGGCCAGATAGGCCCCTGACTTTCGGTAGATGAGAAATTATTGCTCCCATTCTATGAGTCAGCAAAAGCATGGAGGGACAAGCCTTGCCAGTGTATGGCATCTGGGGCGGGGGTGGGAGGGAAGGAAGGTGAGACCCTGTCCTGGGGCCTGGGGGGCTACACTGGCTCCATGACAATGAGGCACCCAGGATGGGTCAGCGCAGGACAAAGCCTGTGGTTGCAATGGTCAATGGCCACTGGAGCCTACCAGTCCCTCTGTCCCACACCCCAGTTCTAGACTCCTGCTCCGAGCATCCCCTGCTCACCTAGGGGCCAGCACTGTCTTTTTGGCTCTTTACTCCTCCCAAATGTGGATACATCCTGTCGGTGACCCCGATTGTCCAGTGTGCAGTCCAGATGCCAATTGTGGTGTCCTGGGTGCAGGGTGTGCTCTGTGGCTGAGGCTCAGTGGGAGGGATATACACGGAAGAGTCAGGATTGGTTAAACCAAACCGATGCTAGATGATCTGCTGGGGGCCCGAGCAGTTCGGTGGCTGATCCCATCTCAACGCTGAATCTCAGCCAGTTTTCTGAGGGCCTGTGCTTATGACAGTAGGGAACACAACCTGATTTAGACAGTGGCTGTGCTCAGTGGATTAAGTCGTATTTTAAAAACTGTGCACCTTCCCCCAACCCCACAAGGGAGGAGTATGTTGATCCCCTCCCTCTGGTCAGTTTCCTGGCCCAGTGAGGCGACAGTGGCATGGGGAGCGCTGTCTATCCATCTTGCCCCACGTGTCACTCTTGCTCTGCGGATGATGGTTCTAAGGAGCAGAACTAGCGCAGAGGGAAGAGACCACGAGCAATGATGGAGTTGGGGCCTGATGCAGAAATTTAGAACACCCAGAAGCTCATGGCCCATTGAGCCTCACTGAACTCGATATGCTACGAAATGAAGAGGAGATTCCCTTCTTTAGAATGGTCAACCTTTCCAAAGATGGACCCAGCCTGCCTCTGTCCTGGTATTTTTTTAGGCATGCCCCTGCCCTGAGCTGGTTTGGCCATAATGGGTTCTGAGTAACTGGATGCATGAGTTATGGGGACATATGTCTGGGTTCATTTCTGGGCTCCCTTGCTTACCAAACTGTTGGACCTTGGAAAGAGGCTAAACTTCTCTATGGCTCCGTTTCCTTTCCATTAAGTGGGGTTAACGACTTGCCTGCCTCCTGTAGCTGTTGTGAGCGGGTAAAGGAGAAAATGCAGGTTTGCACAGAGCCTTGTGAATGACAGGTGTAACTATTTCCATGGGGGCTCAACACTGGCTGTGCTTTGGGCCCCAGGTGCGGTTCCTGGAGCAGCAGAACCAGGTGCTGGAGACCAAGTGGGAGCTGCTGCAGCAGCTGGACCTGAACAACTGTAAGAACAACCTGGAGCCCATCCTCGAGGGCTACATCAGCAACCTGCGCAAGCAGCTGGAGACGCTGTCCGGGGACAGGGTGCGGCTGGACTCGGAGCTGAGGAGCGTGCGGGACGTGGTGGAGGACTACAAGAGGAGGTGAGTGGGGATGGGAGTCCCTGCAGCTGGACAGCTGCCCCTTTCCCTCTGAGCTCCTCCTGTGGGAGTGGCAGCCACCCTGGCTTAACATTTGTGGAGATGAGGGGCAGTGTTCCTTGTCATACCAAGCAGAATTATTCCAACAAGACTCTGGAACTTGCTCTCTGCTTCTCCAGCCTCTGGTCTGGCACTTTGGACAAATGTCCGGTTAGCTGGACAGTGGTCAAAGGACCATCTCTGGCTGGATGAGGAAAACCTTGGGTAAGCTACACATCATCTCCTGGAGCTTCTGGGTCCTCATTGGTAAAAGGGGGCTGAAATCCATCCACCCCCAGAATGGCTATGAGGAGGAACTACGGAAACACTCCCATTCATTTGTAAGGCTTTATTCAAATTTTCAAGGAGGAGCCTGCTTCTTGCTTCCTATGATTTCCCCTAGAACATTTGCTCCACATGCTCCTACCTCATTTTTGTAGCTGGATCTTCAATAATCACCTTTCCCCCCCCCCCAAACTTCGTTACCATGTCCCCTCCTCCAGGAAGCCTTCCTTGCCTGGTGGCCCCACCAGCCCAGGAGTCTGTGGCCCACTAGCATCTGTCCCTCAGATGGGCACACTGCCTCTTGCTTAGAGTCTTCCTTGAGTGCAAGAGGGTTCTCAGTGAGACGTAGTCACCGACCAAGTCCTGGCGTTCTTGCAGGTACGAGGAAGAAATCAACAGGCGCACCGCTGCAGAGAACGAGTTTGTGCTGCTCAAGAAGGTGAGGGGGAGGCAGGCCTTGAGTGCAGGGCTGGCCTGGGACCAGGCAGCGCCGAGCCTACCAGTGTGCTCCGCTCTCAGTGAGAGCACTGATGGCAAACTAATGACGTGAAGGCCGAGGAAAACCACAGTGGACTATCCAGAAAGGGAATGAAAAGGCAGAGAGGATGATGGCCTTCCTGAGGGTTTCACGTCCACAGTGGAGAACAGCAGAGGATGACACACGGGGCTCCCCTGCGGCCGTAGGGCCTGATTCAGACATCCGAGGGACGACTGACAGCAGCCTGGCTGGGGCTCCCTTCCTTAGAGGGGTACCCCAACCCTGCTAAGGGAACGGAGTCTCAGGATGGGGCAGGGCTGGGCCTTTCGCTCCGTCCTCTCCTTTCCCATGAGCTTCTCAGACAGAAAGGGGCAGCCATTTCGGTGTGCAGGGCACCCAGGCTGGGGTGGGTGTTTGCTTCTCGGCTGCACCGGCAGTGACCGAGGGATGTCGGGGGCATCTTTCAGGATGTGGATGCAGCTTATGCCAATAAAGTGGAGCTCCAGGCCAAAGTGGACTCCATGGACCAGGAGATCAAGTTCTTCAAGTGTCTCTATGAAGCTGTAAGTCTGTGTCTCCACCTTCCCCATCCCCCCGCCAAGGGCAGCCAGTGAGTAACACTCTGTTCTGGGCGCTGGGAGAGGTTCTCTGCTCTCAGGGAGACCCCCTGGTTAGTCATCCATCTCCCATTTCAGCCCTGAGAGGCTCCCAATCTCCATGCTCTGGGTGGAAAAGGAATGGTCCAGGCCCTGGCTTTGTGGTGGTAGGAATCTATCTGGGGCCTGGAGGGAACTCACTTTGCCCAGGGAGCAATAGCCTTGGTCCAGAGACTAAGTTAGCGTCATCTGGATTTGCTTATCTTGCTTGGGGGGGAAGAGGAGTGGGGGCGTGTTAGCCTCTGATAGTCAAGTCCTGAGACCAGCCCTGTTTCCAATGTAGGAGATCGCTCAGATCCAGTCCCACATCAGTGATATGTCCGTCATCCTGTCCATGGACAACAACCGGGACCTGAACTTGGACAGCATCATTGATGAGGTCCGTGCCCAGTATGAGGAGATCGCCCTGAAGAGCAAGGCCGAGGCTGAGGCGCTGTACCAGACCAAGGTGTGCGGGGCTGAAGCAGGACCGGGGAGGGCAACGCCAGCAGGCATGAGGGCTGGGCCTGATCATTCCCAGCACAGAGGCCATGTCCATCCAGTTAAGTGTCCAACATGCCCTTCCCCCATGACCTCAGCAATCCCGAGACATCCTGTAGCCCTATGACACACTCATCGTGCTCACCACGGCTCTGTGCTTGGGGTCCCCAGTTCCAGGAGCTGCAGCTGGCAGCTGGCCGGCACGGGGACGACCTCAAAAATACCAAGAACGAGATCTCGGAGCTCACCCGGCTTATCCAGAGAATCCGCTCAGAGATTGAGAATGTGAAGAAGCAGGTGAGGGGACCGGTTGCCCATGCCTGGGGCAAGAGGGCATAATTGGAGGGAGAATGAGTTGGCCAAGGGTATCAGCCCTCAAATCTCTGCCTATGAGAGGAAAGGAGCCCATGAGGTCACTGCCTCAAATACTTAGAGCAGACATCCCTGGGGCATCTCATCTCCCACTTAGCCCACGAACCTCTGCTTTGAAGCCCTTCCTGTGGGAAGCCGTCTCTCTCTTTCTCCAGGATGGGCTAGGACCCCCCCCCCGTTCCCTCTGCCCTAATCACGTGCTCTCCTGGCATCTGTGTTTCTCTTGTCCTTGTCACACGTGGGTGATTGCCCTACACCAGCCTGTCCCTTCTTCCACAGAACTGGAGGAAGGCAGGGAGCCAACTGCTCTGTTCCTCACTCTTTTCCCAGCATCTAGTACAGGGCCTGGCACCTAATAGCAGCTTAATAAACATTTGTTGATGAAATGACTGATAAGTGGGCTCAGAGAGCACCCATTAAAGTGCCTTCCGTAACTACTTAACTACTCACTAAGGCCTTGCTTGGACCCCTTCCGGGACTCTCGGCTGCAGTCTCAGCTTGAGTAGGTGGGGAGACAGGATGAGGTTTTAGAATAACAACAGCAGCGACTCCTATCATTTGATCCCCCTGACGTGTCTCAAAGATTCTGAGGCCAGTGCTCTCCGTCGTTACAGATGAGGACACAGAGGCTCCGAGAGGTTAAGTGGGTGGCAAGCTGGCGCATGGCAGAGCTGTGATTGGAACCCACTCTGGCTCTTAGTTCAGTGCTCTTTCCACCTTCCAAGGGGCTTTAACACTTAGGGACTCTGTGATGTGGGGCAAGTTAGCTGTCCTCTCTGCATAGGGTAGTGTAAGCACTGCATGAGCTAAGATATGCCACAGGCATGTTAGGGCTGAGGGTAGGCCCAGGCATACAGTAAGCACTCGGGAAATAAGAGTTGGTTCTGGGGAATCTCCCTCCCTGCACCCCTTGTCTGTGGTCCTATGTACCTGGGCGACCACTCCTAGTGGACCCACAACACCACATTCCAAGGATGTCTCTTCCCAGACTTTAAACAACTCAAGAGCAGAAAGCCAATCTTACTCTTACTGATTCTGTATCCTTGGCATAGCGGTGCCCAAGTAAATGTCTTTGTAATGAACTGACATGGTACTGAACTGGCCGTGATCACAGGAGGGCAGGAGGCAGGATGCACTGTTTTTCATCACCACCAGTGCCTAAATACAAGCAAGTGGAGATAGAGCTAGGAAGGCCTTGCGGGCCCCAGAAGGGGCTCCAGCCTAGAAGAGGAGTGGGGGGTGGGAAAGGGGGAAGTGGGCATCTCCACCCAGGAGTCTCCAAGCATTAGTGGGATTTGGATGGGGATGACTCTAATCCCATCCAGTTTTCCAACTTCTCAGATTCCCTGTTTAGGCTTCTAACCTGGAGACGGCCATCGCCGATGCCGAGCAGCGGGGCGACAATGCCCTGAAGGATGCCCGGGCCAAGCTGGATGAGCTGGAGGCCGCCCTGCACCAGGCCAAGGAGGAGTTGGCCCGGATGCTGCGCGAGTACCAGGAGCTCCTGAGCCTGAAGCTGGCCCTGGACATGGAGATCGCCACCTACCGCAAGCTGCTGGAGAGCGAGGAGTGCAGGTCGGGAGTGCTCTAGCCGGGGAGCCCCAGGGGTTTGAGAAGGACATAAGAGAAAGCTTAGCACATACTCATCCAGAAAAGATGAGTCCTTGGGAGTGAAGGGGTGGCGCTGATGGGAATAATAACAGTAATTAATAATACCTACCCCGGCGTGAGCCCTCACTCATGCCAGGCACTGTGCCTCGGGGATTAGCTCATTCCAGCCTTACAATTTTCCTGGGTATACCTAGGCATACTATCCCCACCAACCCCAACCAAAAAAAACAAAACAAAACAAAAAGAAAAAAGCCAAACCACCCCTTACTATGTTAGTCCTTCTTGTTCCATCTTCTTTACCCATCCAGGTACAAGGTGAGCTTGTCTGAGATGTCCCAGGGCAACCATCCCAGCTCGCCCACTGTTCTCAGCAGATGGGAGAGACTCAGTACCCGGGCCTGACCTTGGGAACTGTGCATGCCACCCCACCTGTGTACCTCGTGCCAACTACTGTTTGATTTGTGTTGTTGCCTGTGCCAAAAAGCCCAAGCATTTCCATAGGTGCCCATCGGGTTCAGAACCCCACATCACGCCAGTGGGGACACTAGATTTGGGGTTAATAGATTGTGGGTTGGATGACAGCTTACTCTTATTTTATTTCTCTCCCTTACAGGATGTCAGGAGAATTTCCCTCCCCTGTCAGCATCTGTAAGTACTTGGATGCTGGGACCTGAAACTGTAGAATCTGCCGATAGGAAAGGGCCTTAGTTGCATCCCATGTGTGGAGCTGAGCAAACTCAGGACCAGAGAGTAAACAACTTTGTGATCACGCGGCCAGATAATACAGGCATGGCCAGCAACCAGGTCTCCTGACTCTGAGCACAGAGCGGCTTCCTGCGTATCCTGCCTCCCTGCTCCCAGGGGGTGGCTGCTAGAAGGGGGAACAGAGGAGGAGTGTGTGTGAGGCCTGGGGCCCCAGGGTTGCAAGTCATGACCAGCCCTGACCTGGGGAGTTAGAGGCGGCTCAGGGAATCAGCGAATGGGGACCTCGGAGGTTAAGCTGACAGTCTCAGCGAGACTAAGAATTAAACCAGAGCTCCAAAAGATGCCATTTGCTGGACAGCTAGTGAGAGGGAGAGGCTGGAAGGGAAGTTTAGCAAAACGGCTAACAGAAGGGGTGGGGGGCGGTGTGTGTGTCCAGAAGGACAAGCGGGGGTATTGGTACCTGGACCAAAGTGTTGGGCTTCTGAGAATTAAGAATCAGCCATCTGGCTGGGCAGGACCTGGGGGAAGCGGTTTTTGGGATGTTTTCTCCAGGGGGAGAGGGAGGGGGCGGAGCGGCTGGGGGGAGGTGGCCTCGTCTGGCCCCGCCCCTGAGGCGCCGCCCCCGCGGTCCCTCCGCAGCCATCATCAGCAGCACGAGCGGCAGCGGCGGCTACGGCTTCCGGCCCAGCTCGGTGAGCGGCGGCTACGTGGCCGGCAGCAGTAACTGCATCTCTGGCGTGTGCAGCGTCCGCGGCGGGGACGGCCGGGGCAGGGGCAGCAGCAGTGACTACAAAGATACCCTGGGGAAGGGCTCCAGCCAGAGCGCCCCCTCCAAGAAAGCCGGCAGGTAGAGAGGGCTGTCCCCTGCCCTCCCGCCACCCCTGCGGCCCCAGCTGTCTCCCACACGTGTTCTCCCCCAGCCCGCTGTCAGTCCCCTCTCCACCCCGCCCTGCTGTTGTCCCCCCACCCCTCCCCGCTTCTCCCAGCCTGTGGTTTCCTGAGCCTGGACAGGTGTGGACAGCTAAACTTGGTGAAATTCCTCCTGGCACGTGCCTGACATTCACCTCCTTGCCTGAGGTCCCCCAGGCAGGCCATGGGCTCAGCTCCAGGCTCCTCACCTTCTGCCCTCGACCCAGCCTCCAGCTCAGTCACTAACCACTCTGTCCGGCTCCCTGGGTCTCAGACCGAGGCCCCCCTCTCACGCTGGGGCCTCTGTCCCAGCAACTGCCTATGCTGGGAGGGCCGAAGCACAACGAGCAAGAGAGGCCAGTCCCCACCCCACCCTGGCCCCGTCTCATGGCTCAGGTGTCTCTTCACTCTCCTGGATCCAGGAGCGGAGAAGACGAGGCCCCTTCACATCTCCTTTCTTCTTAGAGGCCCTCCCATTGCATCCTCAATAAACAGCACGATCTGATGGCTTGGTGTCTGAGTGGTGAAGGTGTGTACACGCACTCAGTTCAGTACCAACCCCAGCAGGCACCACCCAGGCACACAGACACACACACACACACACACCGGACACACTGCGGATTGCCTGTGCAGCCCATGTTCTAGGTGACTTTTCTCCATAGAGCTGAACAAACAGCTCTCCGAGCACACATGAAGCATGGGGCCGAGTTTGGGAGGAAGGAGGAAGAAGAGGAGGGAGAGAACAAAGGAGGAACACAGGAAGGGGGTGAGTGTAGTGTGGTTTGTGGCTTTCAACAAAAGAATTACCTGTGTCTACTGGCAGAAATGGTCCTGCTCCTGAAGGGACCCTGGCCTCCATCTAAGAACTGGGTCTTTCCTAGAGGGAAGCTGGGGGCGTGGCAGGCAGGTGTCTGTGTTTATTCAGCCCTTCCCTCATTGCTCAGAGGCCTGGGCTTTGGGGGGGGGGTGTCACCCAGAAAGGGTGGTGTTGATGGGGACCCCACACTCTGGGCCTGCTGGGATGCTAAGAGAGAGAACAAGTTCTTGGAGCCTAAGACTAGACTAGGATGAAGTGAGTCGAGGGTCAAGGCAGGCTGTGAGCTTCAGTCACCAGCCCAGATAGCTCTCCGCCCTGGGGTGAGGAGGGGTATAAGGAAGACAGACAGACAGATTTCCCAGCGACCAGCATGAGCCAGCAGACCTCAGCCAGGAAGTCCCTGGGGGCCTGAGGAGCTTACAGAATTGGAGATAGAGGGATTGGAGAAAGGGATGAATGGGCTGGGTTGGCGGACAAGAACTTCAGAGTAGTGGCTGGGGCTTAGGCCAAGGTCACAGGGCCAGGCTCCAGCCCCTGCCACCCAGGAGATGGCCATCAGCTAGAGCCTCTTGTCCTTGGGGGATCAGAGAGGGCTCCGAGGAGAGGGAATGATGACAATGACTCGCAGGTACGGTGGCCAGGAAGTCGCATGAGTCTCGGTTCTTCACACAGGCTCAAAAATAATCTGGGAACTTGAGAAAAATACTGAGTTCTGAGCCAGTACTCCAAACCAGTTAAGGCGGTCTACCAGGGTGGGGCCCAGGCACTCATGGGAATCTTTTGAAAGTCAGGGAAGGGATTCTAGGAAGCATTCAGAGCTGAGAATGTAATCAGTGGAGAAAGAGACCCAAACTCCAGTAAATGCAGCAAGGTCTTGGAATGACCGAGTAGAGATGGGGCCAAGGCATTAAGATGGCAGGACGAGCTCGGAAAGGGACATGCGGGTGTGGCACTGAGGGCACCGAGGACACTAATAGCCTAGATTTGAGTCAGGTGAAAGGGCCACGTGCTGTGGGACAGGGTGGCAGGGGTTACAGGGCACCGACAGAGGGTGAGGGGCAGGTGGGTAAGAGCATTGGATGGGTCCCCCATCCTGCCTTTGGGTCTGCGCCTCTGGGCTGCCTTCCTCCCCTCACAGCGAAAGGACGCGCTGCGGAGTGGATATAGGAGAGAGAGAAAGTGAAGGTACAATCCCTGCGCTCAGGAAACTTCTGGTCCTATGGACCACTCAGAAGGATACAGGTGGAGGAAAAGGTGGTGCGAGTGAATGAAGTCCCCAACCCACCTTATTTGTCCTTTCTATCCCCTCCCCCAAAGCCAGTGATAAGGCCTGAACGGTCCTCACCTGTGTACTCTTATACCTGGTACGCTGTTTGCACTGAGCACTAGCTGGTGGGCTAACTACCCCTCCGCACCCCCCATGGGACTCCGACTCCAGGCTGCCGCTGTGGCCACTGATGGGAGTGGGCCCTGGGGACATCCCCTGGAGAGGACCCTGCAGCAGGCCAAGCCAGACACAGCATAGCCCAGCTGGGGGACTGCCAGGGACTGCATGGGTCAAGCTGGCACCTTCAGGATGTCTCTGGAGGGCAAGGAGAACAAAAGTGGTCCCACATGGTAACTTGGGGTGCCCGCCAAGGGGGCTGAGGCCTTCTGGCCTTGATCACTACTCACTCCTTCTCTCCATCCATGAAGCCTCCCCCCGTCAGCCCTTTCCCATACTTCAGGCCCAGCGTACCAGATGGGGGTTCGAGGAGAGGGATGGGAGACTGCTGTTTATGGACCACCTACCATAGGCCAGAATCTCCCAGAGTTGGGCATGCCACCAGCGTCACCTCTCCGAGGTGGGCGTTGTTATTCCTGAGACAGACACCTGCTACAGACACGGCCACAGAGCCAGTACGCGGAGCCAGGATTCCATGAGGTCTGTCTCTCCAAAGCCCACACGCTTTCCACATCACCGCCCTGCCTGCCGGTATGAGAACCATCTGTCTCTGCCCACCTGGCTGCCGTGCGTTCCCACCCTTCCCTGATGGCCTGCGGGCTCCCGGCCCACGATTTGCTGGAACTTCCATCGTATTCCATCATCTGAAGCCTAACGGCTCTGTGTCCTGGGCACTGGGCTGGGTTCCTTGTACGCCTACAATTGCCCTGTAACCCATCTCGGATTTCCCCACCATAGGCTGCCACAGAGGTTGTGACCCCATTGCCACCTGTCAGTCACAGAAGCTGATCCCCTCAATGGTGTGTGGGGGGGTGTTCAAAGCAGCACATAGATCAAGCCGGTGTCCCCCCCCACCGGCTTGCGGCTGTGGTATCCTGTGCCAGAGGTGGCCAGGAAAGCTGGTGGTTTTGGCTCTGGAGTAGGAGCAGGAGGGGACAGAGGGAGCCCCAAAAAGCCAGAGTGTGGAGACGGACGCTTTTGAAGGGAATGGGGCTGAAGCAGACTGGGGTGGCCAGCTTATGCTGAGAAGCTGGCTGGGCTCTGGGAGCAGAAGGATCCACATGAAATCGTCAACCAGCAAGAAGAATCTGGAGAAGCATGAAGGAGGTGGCCGCGGTCATGCGAGTGGGATCCCCTGGGCACTGTCCTTTCTGCAGACAATGGTACGGAGGCCAGTCCAGCCCGGAACACAGCCACCGCCTCTGCAACCATCCCAGGCAGGGGCATCTCCGCTTTCCTTGAGCACTTTCTGAGGACGCTCTGGAGTCCTCGTGTCTCACGACGTGGACTTAGAAAAGTTCTGCTTCGCGTCTGCCCACCCTCCTGCAGCTACACTGGACCTGGGCTCCCTGTCCTGCCCGGCAATAAACACTGTTTCTTGTCTGGCTCTGTCCCCGGCTGCCCTTCTCAGGGGTGGAGATTCCCAGGTCCCACCGCCCACCCTTGGTGGCTCAGTTCTCCAGTGCTCCCCCCGCCACCCGTCAGCTGGGGTCTCATCCCAGCATGGCTCAAAGGAAGAAAATTATCTTTCTAATCAAGGTATCTCCCTTCCTCTGCCTCGGCTATTCCTCGTCCCCCCTGTGCCAGACTTGAATACCGTCACTGTCTCCAGTGCTCGTGGAGGAGGGAAGAGCCATCCAAAAATGAAGAACGAGCCATGAAACAGGTAATTCAGAAGCACAGGTGACCCAAGGATTATTTCCATTTATAAGAAACAGAAAACATTTATCCTCTAGGAACTAGCTCCCCTCACATGGTCCTGATTTTGTTTGTTTGTTTGTTTGAATGGTTCTTCGATTGTCTGGGAATCTAGCCAGTCAGGAGAGAGGGGCCTCCAGGCTGCCATAGAAAATCCTCAAAAGAAAGACAAGGTGGATGAATCATGGCTTTTAGGACAGATAGGACAAGGAGCGGATGGGACAAGGGTGGGTGGTGAGAAGGTCCCTGCTCGATGCTCTCCACCAAGCAAACAAGTGGAGCAGCAGAGAAAGGGGCCCCATGCAGGCTGAGGCAGATATGAGAAAGAGGGTTGGTGGGGATACCGCACTCTCAGAAGCCAGAAAGCCCCGAGTGTTCCCTCTGCACGGCCTCAGCTGGGGGCGGGCAGCCTAGGCCATGGCTCTCTCTGAGACACCTTCCTCCAGAGTCCCGGGTAACAGAAGGCATCTTCCCAGCTCGGTGGGAGGCAGGCTGGGCACTACCCTTCAAGTATCCTTCACACTTTGTCAGCAGCAATGGTGCCCCTGGGTAAATGGCCGGGCCGGGAAGAGGGGTGCCGTGAGAGAGCTGAGCCCAGGCCTGGATGCGGAGAGCCCACGATCCGTTAGGATTTCATATCAGATGCTACTTACGGCTGCCAGCCTTTCATTTTGCCAAAATGGGACATAAAAAAAAAAAGGGGGCAACAATTACCATCCCTACCTTCATCATTTCACAAAGGAAAAGGACACTTTAACAGCGGAAGGACACCTCTCAGAATGAAGTCCAATCCTTTAGATTAAGTAAAGTTAGCCCCACATGAAAACCGCACTGCTCTCTCTTACCTGCCTCCGTTCGCACGGGACTAGGGAAAACCGCTCCAAGCTGCCATCACTTTGTGATCTCTGTGTCCTCCTCTCAACAAGGAGGATAAAATCACTGTCAACTACACGACATGTAGAAAATCATCAGAAGGGACAACAAAGGGAAGCCTGTAGGAACCCTGCATGAGCGTTCGCAATGATGCCGGCACGACCCTGCAGAGGTGAGGGAAGCTGTGGGCGGTTGGGGGACTGGGGCTCTGGTCCCGGGTGCTGTCCAGCGGCACTGCGCCCCATGGCAAATTCATTATCCTCTCTCCATCTGTTTCCTCTTCTGCAAAAAGGGGAAGAAGAATTACCCCCTGGCACCATTGCAGTTGAGACATAAAATGCCAGCCCCACAAGAAACGTTAGCTGCTATTGTTATTAATTATTACTATTCTCACTACTGCTACTTAGACAATGGTAGTGACCTAGGAAACCATGGGTAAGGTTTAGGGCTTCCTTGGGGACTCTGATCCTAATTCGATTTCCCAGCAGCAAGAGTGCCTGTCTCCTCCTATCTTCACTTCGTACCCCAGACTCTTGTATTTGAGCCCATGTTTCTGAACTCTGCCTCCTTCAGGGAACTAACCCAGATTGTCAGAGCCCCTGCTTCCTGATCATTGTCTCTTCACCATAATGGAGTTTTGGCTCCTGTACGTTTCCTCGAACCAACCCCCCGGAATCTCCTCCTGAAGCCATGCCTCACCCCTGATATGTGTGTGCTGCTCTTGGTGGTTTACTCGAAACAGGATTGCTAGTCTTACCCCCAAGTGCCCACTGGCTTTTATTAGTCTTGGCTGATGTGTCTGTTTCCTCCCAGCTCCCGGGCTCCCGGGCGGGCAGAGCCTGGAGGGGCGATGTTTTCTTGTGCAGCGAGCGTCTAGGACAGAACTGCCACGAGCTGAACTCACTGTTTTTGATGATGACAGTACAAGAAACCTGCAGAGTTGTGTCCCAACATGTTCCACGCCCCCCTACACGATGCCCTTGTCTGCAGCTCAGCCACCCCTGTGCCTCACTTCAGACCCGTCCTTGATGGGGCTGGGAATGGCCACCTGACATCCCCGTGGAGCAGGAGCACCGGTAGTCACTGCTCAAGATGACTTCCTGCCTCGAGAGTCCCAGGGCAAGAGCGGGCAGACAGGGCTCCACTAAGTGTCCAACCCCGCAACGGCATCTCTGAGGCACCACGACTGGCCATTCAGGGCTGGTGTCCCGGAACTGGGAGGCCAGCCCGGATGGGTGAGAGGAGAACAGACTGAAAAAAAGGCATTCTGAGTGGAACAAAGTGGGACAGGCGCTCTAGTCCACACCTCTGAGGCCTGCAGATTTGGAAATGAAGCACAGGGAGGGACAGTCTGGCCGGGCCGCAGAGGGCAGGGCCTGGGGGGTGGGCAGTGGGCAGCCAGAAGGTTGAAGACAGCTGTGTGCTGATAAAAGCTCTCTGGTGTGACTGCAGAATAAAGGGGAAGGAAGAGCAAAGGGGGTACGCACCAGAGTTTTAGAGATGGCAGTGTCCTTAGAGTTTATTTGGAGATCTAAGTAGATGAGGAACGTGAGGATTAGAGAGGTCAAGGAACTTGCCCACGGTCACACAGCTAGCAGGTGGAAAAATCAGGTCCACTTGACTTGATATAGATAAGCCTGTTTTTAATTCAGGCATTCACGCCTAAACTCACACGTTCATGTAATTATTCCAGTTAGCAACTTATTTCCAGATGCATGGGGGGTCCAGGACTCTCAGAAAGGCATCTTCAGAAAATGGGAGGGAAAATGGGGAGAATACTATGAAATGTCTAAGAAAAAACAATGAGAACAACTGATTAAATAAGTAGATTTTATTAGTTTCTGAGAAATGGTCTGGATATTTGGACACCCCAGCCTTGCATCTGCTGTCGCAGGGGGAGACCCCAGGAGCTTCTTCTCTGCATCCCCATCCTTGTCTCACAAACCGGAAGTACCGAGGAAAACACACTTAGCAGGCTCACCATCTGACCTCTTGAAAGCCCCAAGCACCGCAGAGAACCCACCCCTCCACACACTGAGCCAAAGGCTGGTGGTACAGAAGCATGCAAGAGGTGACCTTGTTCCTGCTGAGACATCCAGACTTGGGTCCCCAGCAGGCCAGTCTCAAATGGAGTCTTCTTGGGCTCCTCAGAGTTCCAGGTCTGAATGTGGCAGCATGGCGAGGAGCCCCAGCTCTCCACCTACACCCTGCCCTTCTCTTCCTACCCTTGGCTCTGTCCTCACTGCAAGGACCTCATACGAACCATGGCCTACACTTCCAAGCTCCAGCAACAGCTGCAGGCAGACTGGAGGAATGCCCACCAGCAAGGCAGTCTGTGCTCCAGGAGGTGGACCTGGGGAAGAGGCCCCCACAGGCCTGGGTGTGGGCTGGGTAGTGGGTGGGCGATTCTGGGGTTTGGATGCCTAAAAGAGGAGAATGGCTGCAGATGAGCTTGTCCCAGTGACCCTACAGACTCCTAGCTCTGTGGGGAGAGGACAGCTGGAAGAGACCGAAGCAGGGCTTGCCAAAGAAGGGTCCAGGGCAGGGTCCCTGGTGACCTAGTATAAGGACCCACACCTGAGACACCAGCTGGGGCAGACTTGGACGCCTAGGCCAAGCCGTGGGTGTTAAAGGACAGGAAGATGAAGCAGGCAAAGGGATGGTGCTGAGCCCGTCAGAGACACGGCAAATACAGAGAGAAACTTTAGAGGTTGGAATAATGAAAAATGCTATTGTCCATTGAGAGCTTCCTGGGTGCCGGAGCTCGGGCTAGCTTCTTTAAGGGTATTTCCTCATTAAATCATCATCGACAGCTCTATTAGTGCCCCTTTTATGGAAATAAGAAAACTTAGGGCCAGAGAGATCATGAAATGCACTTGGGCATGAACCGGAAGTGGCCCCCGCACTCTCCTACCTGAATGGTGCATGTATGCTGGAGACAGGATGGATGAAATTTCAGTTTCCCTCTTGTTTCTGCCCCAGGGCTTGGCTCTGCTTTCAGGAGCCAGGTCGGAGACACCGGTATTGGGAGAGGTGTTCCATGGAGCTGGGGACTCTGTGTGGGACCAATGATACAGGGGTGGGCGAGCAAAGGGTGAGGCTGGAGCCAGTTCTGTGAACTGGGCAGGACTGCCAGATATGCAAGGCCATGCAAGGCCCCGAATGCCACATGGTCAAGGTCGTCCTTAGGGGGTGGCCAGTATGGCTATGGTCATGAGCCCGGTGTGCTGCAGAGGGGGCAAATGCCTCCAAAGGAGAAGCTCTTCAGGAATTTCTCCTGGGTCCCGCCTGAGGTCAGTGACCGTGGCTCTTGGCATCTCTAGGTAGGCCCTACCTATCACTGGGGGGTAGGGTCAGGAGCCAAAGCCACCCCTCTCTTCCCCAACACACACCTGGGCTGAATCGGCCACAGCCCCAGTTGTTTTGACTGCCCCGTCAGAAGCTGCTGCTTGCTACACTCACCCTCTCGCCCTGTAAGGACTGTAATTTGGCTTTCTGAGTGCTCATTTGTGGTTTCCAGACACTCGATGGTGTAATTACAGAAATGGACTTGCCACCTCCCTGACTCCAGGTCAGGTATACCTGTTGGCCCAGGCTTTGCAGCTGGACATTCTGAGGACATAAAGCAGCCCAGGTATGGCCCCTGCCCCTGCCCTGTCCTAAGTGCCACAGAGGGGTCTCCTCCTCGCTTGGTGGGAGAGGAGGCCTGAGAGCAGAGAGCAAGGCCGGCCTTGTGGTGGAGAGTGGATGCAGGGAGCCAGGAAACAGAGGGCATGGTCTAGTCCTATTTTGGAGAACCCCAGAAGGAGGAACGTGGAGGCACGTTAGCAAAGAGTCTGGGGCAGAGGCTTGAAGAAGGGGCTGAGATAAGCAGGAGGGACCCCGGAACCCTGCAGACACATAAAAGGTTGTTTCCCAAAGCACACAGCCCAGCCTTGCTGGCACACAAAATCATCCCAGGCTCTGTCATAGTCTTGACATTATTTTATAGTCTTGACATTATTTTGATGTGTCTTAGAAAAGATGTCATTCAATAGTTAAAAAGTTGCCTTATAAAATAAATATATTGGGTAAATTTGCAGGTCCATCTAAAGCAAAAATGTTAAAGGAAGTAACAGTCCAGGTGGTTTGTAGATCTGGGCAACATCCCGCGTGGCCCCTGAACGGCTGTAGACGGGGAAATCTTGGAGGTGTGTGCACGTTGGAGAGGGGCCAACAGGCACTGGCTGGAGAGGCCAGCTATACCAGCGCAGCTCTGGGTTGGCTGCCAGGGCGCAGCCAGCTCCCGAGGGCTGTGAGAAGCGCAGGGTTGGGTAAGCTGCCACGGTGGAGACAGCCTGGGATAGAACCACATTTTTCTCCTTGGGAGTCAGTGTCCTCCAAGTCAGAGAGGGGGTAGCGACTCAGAAATGTCCCCAAATATGGAAGCGTTTGCCAAAGGGAAAGAGAAATTTGAGCCTCTTCTGTGTCTCTCCGTTGAGCAGAACGACCAAGAAGCATATGTTGTGGGGAGGTGACTTCAACTCGCAATGAGGAAGGGCTTTCTTCTAATGGGGACTGTCTGAAAATGGGCCCTGGGCAGGGCAGAGTGGTTCCCTCACTGGCCTCCAGTAGGGCCAGGAAAGGGCACCCCCTCTAGGTTCCTCCCAGCAAGTACAGTGTGATTCTCCAATGAGGCAAGGTGGGAGGGAAACGACCACCATGTTCTCAGGAGCAGCTGAGGAGAGGCTTGCAGCCAGTGTTCCTGGGGCCCAGCCTGAGGGGAGATGCTCAGCAGGCCAGTTGAGGCCAACTCTGGTTGCTGGGAATGGAATGAATGAAAGCAGGGAGAGTGAGACTCTGTGGAACCTGACAGAAGGTGCTCCTTCCCTCAGCCCTCAGATGTTCGGATGGAGACCCTGCCTCAGACATCTCGAGATTCTGGTCTACGGAAAACAACCACAGCCTGGAGCTGAGCATGTCAGAATGAAGAACGCGGCCAACCTGCTGCCTAGCCTGAGGCCTAGCTTGAATCCCCATACCACACTGAGGCAGGTAATTGATGGCGCTGGAGGCCTTTGGAGGTGTCTGCCCAACTGACTCACGAGGTGGGGCCCAATTTGGCAATCTGAACCCCGTGTTTGTGTGTTAGGACAGTAGTGCTGCATGGTTTTCCTCAGGGAGCAAACCCAAGACATCACTACTCTGCTCCTTCCACTTCCATCTGGGGCTGTCCTTCATCAGTGGAAGAGCCGTGAGCCAGCCATGCTCATTTCCCTGGAGGAATGTGGAGAGGCCAAGGCTGTGGGAATCCTCATGAGCCTGCAAGGTGACAGGGAGGGCAGAATTCCTGAGAAGCCCAGAGCTATTTTCATATTAGGCATGCCCCATTCTTCTCAAGTAGAACCTCGGTCAAGATCCCAATACAAAGAAAGGGCACTCTCTGTTTTCGGCCAACCAAGAAGACTATGGGGCTTTCGGTGGATGAACAGAGCCCATTCTGTTTGGGGTAAAACTCTGGGGACTGTCTGGGAAAGGTTGGGGCCATTTCCACTGCCTCCCTCACAAGGAACCAGACCACTGGGAAATGTCAGCATTTGTCCATGAGGCCAAGGTCCTCGGGGAGACACCAACTGTGGTGTCATATTCCAGGAAAGACACATTCTTCACCAACTGTCAGAGACTCTTCCCTATGAATTGCCATCTTGCTTTTCTTGGCCACACCAGCATGAGGACTTACAGGGGGAGAGCCCAAGGTGGACAGAAGCAGGAATGAGCAAAGTCAGGTGACCAGGACCTGAGGCCGCTGAGCTGCCAAGACCAATCCCCTCAAGACAACCAGGACAAAGCCTGGCAAAGCAGAGTGCTCTTTACCAAGCAGCCTGGGCCCAGCCCAGGAGGCCAGGCTCCAGGATGGAGCAGACATGAACTTGATGGCTCACACTCATCAAACAGTAACCAAAGGATGGGTCTAATTCCAGCCCAGGTTCTTCCTATCCTCTGCCAATGAGTAAGCACCTGTGACCATCAGTTTGTCCCAGGCACAGTTCCTGCTGAACCCTGGGGCAAGACAATGTGGAGGCGTCAGGAGGGAAAGGTCAGTACTGAGGAAGATGGACTCAGGGACCCATCTGAAGTGAACTCTCCAACTGAGAGCAGTGAACAAACACCCAGAATACACATAGTCCCTGGGGCAGAAAAACATGTATCCGGCAGAGGAACTGCAATGGATGGTGAACATAGCCTGTTTGCTGCTGTTCCATGGACCTAGTCCAGTGCCTGGAGGCACGACATGGGGAATGGGCAAGTAAATGAGACCTAAGGTGGTCCTCTGCCGTGGGCAGCTTTTGCAGGGGGGCTGTGAAGAAAGGAACTGGTGGGGGGGCAGGACTGTGTGGAGGAGACAGGGGTGAGGTCTTGAGGTTGGGAGAGGGTTACCTGAGTGTGGTGTGGAGGATAAAGAGTAGGTTCCTTGGCCAAAGCCAAATCTGGATAGAGACGGTGTATTTGTTTCCTATTGTTGTAACAAACGATCAGAAACTCAGTGGAAACAACACAAACTCATCATCTCATAGCTCCAGAAGGCAGAGTCGGAAAGGGGTATCTGCTGGGCTAAATTCAAGGTGTGGGCAGGGCTGCGTTTCCTCCGGAGGCTGTAGGGGAGAATCCATTTCCTTGCCTTTTGCAGCTTCTAGAGGCCACACACCTGCCTTGGCTCGCAGGTCCCATCCTCCCTTCTTCAAAGATGGCCATGTTGGTTTTCTGGCTTGATGTCACTCTGACCTCCCCTCTGCCTCCCTCTTCCACATTTAAGAACCCTTGGGATTATGTTGGACCCACCTAGATAATCTAGGGTAATTTCCCAATTTTAAGGGTAACTGATTAACAACATTAATTTTTTTCTGCAGCCTTAATTTCCCTTTGCCAGGTAACGTAACATTGCCCAGGTTGTGGGGATTAGGGCATGAACATGTGCCCACCCCAGATGGTGGTAGGGTTGGGGCGGAAGGGGGACCCAGAGGAATGAGGAGGTGAGTATAAGGCCAATAGGAAGCTACTGTGTGTTCTTGAGCAAAGGAAGGCCATGCCTTACCAAGTGACTGGGGATAACTTCAATTCTCAGGGTTATTGTGAGATCATTTTCCAGACTCAGAACAATGGAGCCATGCTATGTCTGAGGTCTTGCAGACCATAACACGTTATTGTTCTCTGCTAAGGGCAGTGTGCCAACCTGCAGGAGGCCATGGCTGGTGCCAGAGTGAGGGCCCCCAGCCCTCGGGGATGCCCAAATCAGCTGGCAGCTAAGGACTGCCCGAGAGGTTGGATAGGTCATGACATTCTAGAAGGCTGGGAGGTATTGATTGCTACCGAGTGTCTCCCTGGCCTTGAATGGTGAGGCTGCCCCTTCCGGGGAGGTCTGGTGGGTGAGGAGGTAGATGGGTGGGACAGGCCCTTGGGGCAGACTCAAACAGGTTGGGGCTCCCAGGCCGCTGAGGAGGGAAGTAGGGCATGGTGGGGGCGGGGTGGGGGGGTCATCATGAATGAAGCTTTTGTTTACTCCTTGACACATACGCTGTCTGGGAAGGCTGATGGGTAAGTGACGAACACCCAGGCTTCTTAGATCCAGAGAGTCAGGAAGTCCCACCTTGCGGGGGCATCCTGGTGTTGATGGCCCTAGAGGTACCTCCAGAATTTCTGCATGAGCAGGGTTTAAGGACTGTGATCTGGTTGGGACGGAGCAATGGAATGGCAGAGCCGGCTCGGAGCTGGTGTGCAGAGTAGCACCTCGTTTTCGTTTAGGTGGTATGGTGACTTGAGGAAGCTTTGGTGTGTGGGCTGCTGATGGAAATCATGGGGTCCCCTTGGTATCACCACTTGGGTGCTGGTTGAGAACATAGGCACTAGGAACAGCCAGACCTGGGGTCAAACCTCAGATTTGCCACTTACTAGCTGATGACCTTAGACAAGACAGAATTCCTTTCTAAGGGTCAGAAAACAGGGATAAGAATAGCTTTACTGCCTATGGTAACGTGAGTAGTAAACAAAAC
This sequence comes from Ursus americanus, assembly GCF_024610735.1. NCBI lineage: Eukaryota > Metazoa > Chordata > Mammalia > Carnivora > Ursidae > Ursus > Ursus americanus. The sequence goes on along the minus strand of NC_142151.1, from coordinate 43,476,636 downwards.
AACGCATGTTCCATCTTAGCACAATTTCAGGCACACAGTGAGGCTCCCATAGCCATTGATTTCAAAAAAGAGCAAAAGGAGGGGCACCTGGGTAGCGCAGTTGTTAAGCGTCTGCCTTTGGCTCAGGGCGTGATCCTGGCGTTCCAGGATCGAGTCCCGCATCGGGCTCCTCCGCTGGGAGCCTATTTCTTCCTCTCCCACTCCCCTGCTGTGTTCCCTCTCTCACTGGCTGTCTCTCTGTCACATAAATAAATAAAATATTTAGCAAAAAAAAAAAAAAGAAGAAGAAGAAGAAGAGCAAGAGGAAATCAGGCCCAATGTCACCAAAAGAAATGAGGCTGCATATCTGAGTGAGATGGGGTTCATTTCTTTTCTGAGTGGGGTGGCCTCGCTCAAAGGGTTGGTCTAATCCCTCGGAGGCCACTTGGTAGCCCATCCATCCCGAAGAATCAAAAATGCCAAATAACCCTCAGGCTGGATCACCCGTTCTTATCCACTCATCTTCATGGCCTCTGTTCAACCAGAGCAAAGTTCGGGGGGGCCCTATCTGGGTGTCTTGGTGTAGAGAGTTTCAAGGGTGGGAAAGATGAGAAATAGAAGGAAAGGTTGGAGGCTGAACCAGGACATTGGGCCACACATGCGGGGGCTGGGAGAAGCGGTTGTCGGACACATCTCGGCCATCTGGGATAGACTGCTGCAGAGGCTTCTGGGCCTTTGCCCCGTGTCTGGAGCCAGGGACGTCGGGAGAGGAGTGGTAGTAGGCGATCCCCAAGCTTCTGCCCCAGGAACATTGTATTGGATGACCCCAGTCCTGTGGAGTCTTGCCCCAGAGTCCCAGCTGCCACGCCTCAGGTCCTGGCAATCCTGAGAGGGGTGGGGTCTCCCCAAGGACCACCCCTCTGTCCCCACTCAGGGATCCAGCCTCCTCCCTGCCAGGGCGGCTGCAAGATGCGGACACACGCTGACTGCTGTGCGGCATCTGAGGCTCTCTGTGCTTGCTGCCCTCACAGGCTAGCCGGAGACCAGAGCCGCTGCTGAGGGCCTCGTCAGGTCAAGTCAGAGTCATGGACCAACAACCTGATGATCAACAATGGTGAAGACAAGGGATTTTGGAGTCACACTTGCCTGTGTTCATATTGAGGCCACGACACTTCCCAGCTACTTATGTTATCTGGGCCTCAATTTCCTGATTCGTAAAATAAGGCTAATAACCGGCCCCCTCATGATGTTGTAAGGGTTAAATGAGCTGCTACATCCAGACCCGTGCCTGGCCCTCAGCCACTGCTGTCTATGTGTGCCTATCGTTCCCGCCTTCTATCACACCACAGAACACATCCTGAGCACGACCCGTCCCACGCTCTGAGTTGTTCTGGGATCACGGACAGTCCAGGTTCAGAGAGGTGCCCCATCCAGCCATTGTCGGACACCCATTTGGAACAGACTGCCCGAGAAGACTCTGGGTCTCTGCCTCATGTTTTGTGGCAGAGAAGCCAAGACAGAGAGAGAGTCAGAGAAAGAGAGAGACACAGAGAGACAGAGACAGGTGGAGAGACGAGGCAACACTCAGTGTAACTGCCCTTCTTAGCATGAAATGTGGGGAGAGAATGGGCCTAAGGGTGGGGGTGTGAATGGATCCACCTGGCTGGACAGGGGAGTTGATACTGAACGGCCATGGGAATCCAGGGACTGGGAGGGATGAGGGACAGTGGGAGCCCTCGAAAGCAGCTCCGGAGCATATGGACTTCAGTAGACAGCCAGCTGAGAGCACGATGTGGTAGGCACATAGGCAAAGAGTCACTTATGATTCTCAGTCCTTCTATCGGTGGGAGGAGGGATGGGAGAGGGGAAGGAGGTAAGGGGTTTCTGCTGCCCATCTGGCACCTGGAGGGACCAGGCCTGTCAGGGGCAGATGCCTTGAGGGGAGAGGGCCTCGGTGTTGACTTTGGCTCAGAGGTTAGTCTCCATCCAGCCCTTGCACAACCACTTGTTGTCCCCAGGCGGCTGATAGGGGTCACCATCCTGGGCCTGGCAAGGAGATTGGGGAGACCCAGCCCTGTCCTCAGACCCTGAGTCTCCCCCAAGGGCCTGTCCTGTTCGCTGCTGCACTCCTATGGTGGTGGCCCAGTGCATGGCAATCCCTCCCCGCCGACAACTGGTCAAAACACTTGTGTTAATGAAGCAATGCTGAAATGATTGGTACAAGTGCTTTCTCCGTTGCCTTGGACATTGTGTCTCCCTTGGAGAAGGCTAACCTATTTTCACCAGCCCTTGACAGTGATTGTTGGTCCCAGCAGACAGTGAGAGAGGCCAGTAGTTCATGTGCCTATACGGCGTGAGGACAGGACCTGGGAGTGCGGGGGGTGGGGGGGTGTGCCGCTGGGCAGAGAAGGTGTCTGTGTGCCTCCAGGACTGTCCCAACTCCCAGTGTGTTTCCTAAGATGGCCCTGGGTCTTCTCCCCACTTCCCCCACACCATTGTCTGTACCAACTCACCCCATGTGATTACAGCTCATGCAGAGTTGGGGGGGCACAAAGGAAACCAGTCTCTGTCCACCCACCCCCCCAGTGCCTTGCCCTAGGGCTGGACGAGGAGGCAGTGCACCAAGCCGCAGTCTCTGCCTCCACCTTCCCTTCCCTAGCGTGGCCGCTGTGGTGGGAGGAGGAAGGAGCAGGGAGGAAAAGAACCCGGCAGGCTAGGGATGCAGGAGGGGCTCCTTGCAGCCTCTGACCCCATCAGGATAGAAGCCTGGGATCAACGCGTCGCGTCCCTGCCTCTCCTTTGTAGAGAAAGTACTGCAAGTTCCCAGAGCTCCAGGCACACTCATACCCACATGTAAGGACCAAAGCAAATGCCAAGAAAGTGCTAAAAGCCCTTGTTTGCTTCTTTACCTTTTTAGATGCACAGATGCGAAGTTTGTAGGACAGTGCCTTGCATGCGGTGTGGCCTCTATAAGGGTTTATTAAAGAAAATAAAACCACCCTCCATGAGAAAGCCAAGCACAGAGGGTTTTGCTGTATATCCTTTTTTTAAGTCCCTCTGACTAATTAAAGTATTTGTTGATTTCCAGCCCATGGTTTCAATCAACCCAGGGGGATTTTCAAAGGCTTTGGTATGCCATTGGCAAAACACCCTTCAAATGAGGGAAGAGCATTCCCCAGACTTGCAGGGGCCTGTCGGAGGGCAGCTCAGAGCTCTGTCCCACAAGCTCCAATCGCCTGCTTAGTTGGAGGGGGGAGGCTGCTCCCCAGGGCCCCCTGCGTGTTTGCCCCACCCTTCCTGCCAACCCCAGCCAGCTCGAAATTCCAACTCCGGCTCGCACGGCCCCTTTCCTTCTGCGTCTGCAGACCGTGCTTCCTCCCAGCACCATGGGGCAAACTGCAGGGCAAGGCCAGGCTATGTGTCCGGGGTCCCAACAGTGCAAGGGCCACCCAAGGACCAAGACGTGGCCCAGAGTAGGCCCACAAGCCTCTCTACCTATGCTGTAGCTCACAGTTTGTGTGAAGCCCTCGTACCAGAGAAGTCAACCCAGGGGCCCACTTGTCACCATGACCCCCATAACAGCAACAGGACACCACCTCCGAACCCACCCAAGCCAAGGCAGAGTGTTACTTTGCTTGCGGACATTTGTGTTCCTACTTGGGTCTGGTTTCAGCTGTGGGGTTTGACAGTCCTGGAGAGTGGGGGTGGCCCTCCCAGCAGCACGAGGAGGCCCCCGGGGGCACAAGGCCACAGGAGGGTGGAGTGGTGTATCCAGTTCCCCAGTCTGCAGAGGGGCCGGGCTCCTCTATGGCCCCTGCAGTCCTGAGAATCTAGCTGAGATCAAAGCTGGGACCCAGAGTGGAGGTGGGGGCAGGATTCCGCTGACTTTGGGTGGAGGCAGGAAAATTCTTCCGTCAGTTCCTCCCTGAGGCAGGGCCTTGGAAGGAGGTGCCGGGGCTGGCACGCCGTCCACCTGCCCTTGCCCATCCTGCCGAATCTGGCTCCGTGCTCCCAGACGGGGCTGCCAGCTGCTGCCCAGTGAATAGGGTGATTCATGCTCCAGCTATTGCTCCCCACTTTTTGTGCTGAACATGCAAGGGATAGCAAGCCTGCAAAGGCGAGGGCACTACGGCTTTCTTTCTCTCCCAGAGGGGTGCGGGGAGGCTGGGGCAGGGCACAGGGGCTGCTAGGGACCTCAGGTGCAGAGTGCTCTCAGGGCCCGCGGTGCTGGGAGAAGAATGGAGCCAAGTGCAAAGGATGAAGAGTCATAAGCTCCATCTTCAGAGGGTGCCCAGGCTAGAGGGGGCAAGGGACCTGCCTTCTGGACATGGACCCAGGGACAGAAGCGGTAGACAGGACTCAGAGACTCAGCATGGGGTTAGGGAGCGCCTCACGCCAAGATCTAGGAAAGGAGTGGAGGGAGATGTCATACATTTGCCAGTTCAGTTCAAAAATGTTTGCTGAGCACCTCCAGTGTGTCGGCCTGGGCTGGGCGTGGGGCGGCAAAGTGAAGGGGAGCCAGGGCATTCCCTGACCTTGGCGAGTGTCCGGTTCAGTGAGACCTAGAGGCTGTGTGCAAAACAGTCTTCTGTTACCTGTCGGGTCTACTTCTCACATTTTCTATGAAAGGCATACAGATGGCAACGGGGCTCTGCGGAGGGGACCCCGGGCTGGAACTGCAGGATTAGCCCAACCCTTGCCAAAGGACACCTGGATTTACCCTTCTCGCCACTTGCTCTGTGAGGCACCCCTCTGTGTGGGAGGCTCAGGTGTCCTGCCTCCCTCTGCGGGGACACCCGCAGGGCCAGCCACTGCAGCTCACTTAGCCCTGCACTCGTCTTTTGCTGATGGGGAGCTGGGCAGCTCGTGCTGCCATGACTTGGTAACTCATCCTGTGGGCGCCCGGCAGAGAAGCTCAGTGAGCTCCGTGTAATCCCTCCCTTCCCGCCACAGTGAAATGCCAGGCCGGGGTGGGACTCTCCCTGTGGTGTTCCTGGGGCCTGGCTCCCCCCATCCCCAATATTTATAGCTGCCCAGGTCTGGCACTGCAGGAGGGGCTGCCTTACCTGCTTAGGGGAGGGTTCCCACAAAGCTCGGACAGAAAAGTGCTGCTTCCCCCCCACCCCCACCCCCCACTCCAAGTCAGGCACCCAAACACTCCCTGCCACAGTGACTCGCCACCCACACACCTTTGGTCCCTGGCATTGAATCTGAGCTTGGCACACTCTAGAGATTCTCAGACTGGCCTGAATGCATTCCTGTTCTCCCGAGTCCTTCTCTTTCCTCTACACAGCTGGCAGGAGGAGGGCTGGAGAAAAGAGAATGTCCCAGTGTCTTGGGAGGGGTGGGGCTTCCCCGAGGGCCGCAGAGACTGTACTCAGGACCTGTGCGGGGGTGGGAGGGTGCATGCCCTGATGGTGATCTCCCAGGGGAGAGGGAGACCCATGCTAGGCGTCCTCAGACGCCTGCCTTCAGCTTGGCTACGATCTCTCAGGGGCTGAGAGTCCCCCAATATGTCTCAGGGTCCCCAAGACACTCCCGTCTGTTCCCCAAGAGGCCACAAAGTGTGAAATTGGTGAGCTCGGTCAAGTTCATCTCTGAGAGTCTCAGGAGTTCTCCAGGCGGGGAGGCAACCCAGACCTCATTGCCCAAGACCTGTGAGGCGAGCTCTGGCCGTCGGTCTGTCTGTCTGGATTTACCTGTCCACTGCTTGCTCATCCCAGCCCTCTGGTGAACAAGCACATCTCTGCTGATCCCCAGCAGCTGAGAGGCATTTTCCCACAGCCGCGGCTTCCCTGGAGCCAACCGCAGGCCTGACCAGAGATTCTTGAGTCTGGGCTGGGTCCTCATTCCTTTACTCCTGAGAATGTACTCCCTCAGCCCGAGGCTCTCAATCCATCCCCTACCTCCCCAGGTGCGCCCCCCACCCCGCCCCAGCTCTTAATGGCCCAGTTCTGTGCCTGCTTCTGTTTTGGGGAGGACGAGAAGTGGCCCCACTCAGGTCTGCGTCCAAAAGAAGGGGCGTGGTTTAGGACGGACACTTGCTGAAACGTAACCAGACCCCTCTCTTCCAGGTGGGCTCGCGACACCAGCTGCCTGGTCCCCCAGATCTGCTCCCCAGGGCCTATCTGGCAGGACGATCCATAGTCTTAGAATTCCATTTTCCATTCGCCTGGCCCTCAAGGAAACTTTGGGGCTGGCGCTGAGAGAAAGCGCGGCAGTGCCCGCTGCTCGCAGCGGGGCGGTTCTCCGTTATAACAGGCCGGCAGATTCTCAACATGTTCCTGATGAGATTAGAAGCTCCTGCAGGTATGTGTTTGCGGCAGTCTCCAGCCTGTATCAACAGATACGATGACTCATTTCTTCCCTAGTGGAATAACTGAGGGCTTGCTGGAACACACCGGGGGGGCTGCGGGAGTGGGCAGAGCAGCTCCCTCTGAAGACAGACGTGACTGCCAGGCTGAGTCTAGGGACCTTTTATGAGGGATTGCATGGGTCCCCTGGATTGGCTAAGGCCCCGCGGGGCCCTGGGGAGGCCAAAGAGCAAGAGGGAAGGTCAAAGCCACAGAAAATACTGAATCAGGAGGAGCTGTGGGGGGATTGGCCTGCCCCTATAGGGCGCAAAGTGATATAGACCCAGGGCTGAGGATGTCCCACATTCTCTGTTTCTGGAGCTTGGGCTTGGGGAGCCTTTCTGGCCCAAACCCTGCCAGACAATCTGCCCAGTGGGTTCTGGGATAACTTTGCCTCCCCCCCAAAGAAAGAGATTCTGCAGTAAAGGACAGAAGTCTATTTTCCCCTCTAGCACATAGCTGAGATGTCAGGTCACGTTGGCTTTTCAAGTGCCAAGGTCCCTGCAACAACCCTCTGCCTAAAAGAGTCAAAAGAGCAGATCCCTGCCAGCGGGGGACTCCAATTCACGGACTGTGTACACTGTGCCGAGAGGGCTGATGATATCCCCGGTCCCGTAAGGAGCCCTTGGGACATTGGCCACATGCCCCCTTACTTTCTGGTGTCCTTCTGGGGGTGCCTGCAGCCCCAGGCCCCCCTGGTGAAGAGAGACTGGCTGGCAGCATCGCCAACTTTCTGCCAAGATATCGGCGCTGCAAGGCAAGGTTATTCCTAACTGAGCACAGCCTGCCAGGAAGCAAGCGTTTGCACCCCACACCACTGTGCAGGTGTGACGGTGAGCTCACAGCTGCCCCCCAGGCATGCCCAGCCCACTTAATCATTCACAGCTCGACAGCTCTCCCGCCCAACCCAGTTCTAGGGAATAAAAAGGGGGGATTGCCGTTCCTGGGTAACAGAGCCACCTTCTGCGTCCTGCTGAGCTCTGTTCTCTCCAGCACTTCCCAACCCCTAGTGCCCGGTACTCTTGCTCTACCAGGAACAAGCCATCATGTCTCGCCAGTCGAGTGTATCCTTCCGGAGTGGAGGCGGCCGGAGCTTCAGCGCTGCCTCTGCCATTACCCCGTCTGTCTCCCGCACCAGCTTCACGTCCGTGTCCCGGTCCGGGGGTGGCGGTGGCGGCTTTGGCAGGGTCAGCCTAGGGGGTGCCTGCGGAGCAGGTGGCTACGGCAGCCGGAGCCTCTACAACCTGGGGGGCTCCAAGAGGATCTCCATCAGCACTAGCGGTGGCAGCTTCAGGAACCGATTTGGTGCAGGTGCAGGTGCCGGAGGCGGCTATGGCTTCGGAGGTGGAGCTGGGAGTGGATTTGGTTTTGGCGGTGGAGCTGGTGGAGGCTTTGGGCTCGGTGGCGGCGCTGGCTTTGGAGGAGGCTTCGGTGGTCCTGGCTTCCCCGTGTGCCCCCCTGGAGGCATCCAAGAGGTCACGGTCAACCAGAGCCTCCTGACTCCCCTCAACCTGCAAATTGACCCCGCCATCCAGCGGGTGCGGACGGAGGAGCGGGAGCAGATCAAGACCCTCAACAACAAGTTCGCCTCGTTCATCGACAAGGTGAGTGGGATCTTTCGTGAAAAACCGCCACAAGTGTGGAATAAATGCCAAAGAAAGTGCAAAGAAGGGAGATTTTCTGACTTTGTGCACATACCTTCCTAGGTGGCCGTTACAGTTTTTTCTGTGTCCTGGATCTGTGGCCCATTTTCTTAGTTAGACGGCTTCGTTGGCTACTTGGGAAGAGAGGGTCTTACTTCCTGCCCTTCAGAGATGACCTCATAAGGGCTCTTTGATGACTGTGGGGCAAAGACAAGAGTTCTGTGCTTCCTGTAACAGGGCTGATTGACTAGAAAGGTAGATGAGTTCATTGGGCAGTAGCCTGAGTGTCTTCACAGCCGCCCAGCTGGGTCCAGTGCTGTCCGGGTGTCCTGTCTCCCCTAGAAGAGTGAGGGCAAGCGCCTCACTTTGCACCTCCCTTCTGGGAGCCCAGGGCCAGGCGCCGTGCATGGAGAGGTGGAGGGGACCAGCAGGAAATGGGAGGAAAACTGGTGAATTGATCATCGAAACATGAAATTCAAGTTTCTCCACCTTCACACTCTGCCCTCTCCAGGTGCGGTTCCTGGAGCAGCAGAACAAGGTCCTGGACACCAAGTGGACTCTGCTCCAGGAGCAGGGCACCAAGACCGTGAGGCAGAACCTGGAGCCCTTGTTTGAGCAGTACATCAACAACCTCAGGAGACAGCTGGACAGCATCCTGGGCGAGAGGGGCCGCCTGGACTCGGAGCTGAGGAACATGCAGGACCTGGTGGAGGACTTCAAGAACAAGTGGGTCACAGGGAGCAGAGAGGGGGCGGGTGATGTCACCTTGGCACCAGATGTACTTTATAACCAGCCTGCTGCGTATGCCTCCCCCATGGGCTAGACGCATGTCCCTTCCATGGATGCCTGTGGAACTGGAAAAAAAAACAATCCTGTCCCTGTTTAGAACGTACCAGCCCCAAACTCAATCCCTTGGTACCAATAGCATTTAACCACCAGCCAGAGCAACAGGCTCAGCACCTTGGTACCACCTGGGGAAACGAGCCGTCATGTAATCCTTGCTCTTTAGGGCTTTTCTCCCCAGTATACTCGAAGTCCACAGCATGGGCTCTCTGATGGATTGTCCCCAAACCCAACATAGTGGCTCAAATAATTTCTTTAGCCCTTACGGAGTAGTAGCTGGGTTGGTAGTTTTTTGTTTGTTTTTTCACAAGGCTATGGGAGTTGAAAAAAGCACTAGGGAAATTGGATATGGCATTGGGTAGAAATAACACAGCTTCTTTAATATTCTTTAAGAATATTCAAGAATATTCTTGAAGCAACTGAATGATAGCAATAACATAATGTTTATCTGGTAAGCAGTTACAGAAAAACCAATGTTCTTACAGGTGAGGACTTTGCCCAGGGGCTCATACTACCAGTGCTCCCTCCCTCTCTGGCTGTGTGATGTGAGAAGACCCTTCCCAGCGGGAAGGCAGGCTCACAGTGGTCTTCATGCAGTAAAGACCCCAGACCGCACCTGCCCTCACCCTCTGACCAGCACTTACCGTCCTTTTTACCACCAGGTACGAAGATGAAATCAACAAGCGCACCACTGCTGAGAATGAGTTTGTGATGCTGAAGAAGGTGCGTGGGTAGAAGATAGCTCGTAGCCCGGGGCTATGCTGTCTCAGGGTGTCGTTCATATAAGTCAGGGTAAAAATCGGGTGCAGTGCCAACCATCCCTGTTTCTCTAGGATGTGGACGCCGCTTACATGAACAAGGTGGAGCTAGAGGCCAAGGTCGATGCCCTGATGGATGAGATCAACTTCATGAAGATGTTCTTTGAGGCGGTAAGAAATGCCCCCTACTGGGGACCCAGAGACATGGGACATCACCAGGAATTAGGGGCTCCAAGATTGACTTCAGTGGTTCCTATGCTGTGAGCACACCTCTGTCTCTCCCTCCCCTTTGGTACCACTCACACTTTATTACTTATGAAGACAACCCTTTAAAAAAAGAAAGTCAAATTAAAAGCAAAAGACCTCTTCAATAGTCATTTTGCAGAGTGAGGTCTGGAATGCATTACTAAAGGCACAAGTATACCTTTCCTGGCCACCTCCCCTTTCTGGAGTGGCATCCCCTCTCTGTTTTCTCCCAGCAAGCAGTCCATGCAACTAGATTTTTTTAAGTTATGGCCCAAGAAGATGTGAGTCTGAGAGGTTACATGATAGGGGTTTCTTGGACGTTCAAAGTTGTTAAAGTTTTTTAAAAACTAATTTGAGTCATGATCTGGATTGTTTATTAACTTATCTTAATTTTTGATGTAGGTGGTTATTATTTCTTTTCTCAAGTTGACATACCACAATGAGTGGAAGATTTGAATGGACCCAATATTAAATAACACAGAATGACTGATTTCAAATCTCCCTGCAGGAGCTGTCCCAGATGCAGACCCATGTCTCAGACACGTCCGTGGTGCTGTCCATGGACAACAACCGCTCCCTGGACCTGGACAGCATCATCTCTGAGGTCAAAGCCCAGTATGAGGAGATTGCCAACCGTAGCCGGACGGAAGCTGAGTCCTGGTACCAGACCAAGGTGGGTGCTGTGGCAAATACATCCTGAGTGAGGGGATGGACATATGTCTAGGATTCCAGACTGTTGACAAAATGCTAAGAATGGGGCTCCCAAAACCGCTGAGGCCTTGTGGGGTGACTTGTGGGAACAGTCATGCATACATTTGCCACATAAATTCAAGAACCTTAAGGAGAATCTCATTCTGAATCTCACACCTGTGTCTCTATGAAAGCAAAGGCACTAAAGGGAAAATTATCTAAGACCAGGTCCACCTGGACAAAGCTGAAACCAGCCCCAGGTCTCAGATAACTAGACTACTTGCCACCTCTTGGTCGCTCCTGCCTGTGAGCTTTGAGAAACTATTTCCATTCTTAAATAAATGGGGGTCTTTCCTCTTTTCTGGTGGTTTCAGTATGAAGAGCTGCAGCAGACAGCGGGCCGGCATGGGGATGATCTCCGCAACACCAAGCAAGAGATCTCTGAGATGAACCGGATGATCCAGAGGCTGAGAGCTGAGATCGACAATGTCAAGAAGCAGGTAGGGAGAGGTCGCAAGAAGGCAAGGAAGGGGCCTGAGCTCTGAAAGGGAGATCTATTTTGTTTTGTTTTACTTTTTATAAACACACCCACACACCCACACACCCACACACACACCCCCCCCAGAGCTGGAACAAATACCAGCGTTACAATGTTCCACCATCCACAGTGACCTGGACAAATGTACTGGCTTCTCCCTGAAATTCCAGAAAGAGACACCTGAGGCCTAGGTCAGCTACTAAAGGGTTCCCACTCACTTCTTTCCCTCTGTAGTGCGCCAACCTGCAGAACGCCATCGCGGATGCTGAGCAGCGCGGGGAGCTAGCACTCAAGGACGCCAAGAATAAGTTGGCCGAGCTGGAGGACGCCCTGCAGAAGGCCAAGCAGGACATGGCCCGCCTGCTGCGCGAGTACCAGGAGCTCATGAACACCAAGCTGGCCCTGGACGTGGAGATCGCCACCTACAGGAAGCTGCTGGAGGGCGAGGAGTGCAGGTAGGCAACATACGGCTGACTTCACAAGTCCAGTATGGCCTCACATTTGATAAAATGGAGCTTCTTCTCCACTACAGGGTGTAAATCACACACACAAGTGACCACTATCTTGTGCATGATAATTACTCTTCACTAATCCAGTTTCAATCTGACACCTAGGCATACAGCTGACCTACACAATGTGGCCCCAACTCACTTTTCTGACCCAGTTCCCACCACCAGGATTCTTTCTCACCCTGTTCTCATGACCAGATTCCTCTCCTTCAAGCAATTCAACAAATGTCTTCCCATTCTTCAAGTACCCCTTCCTTCAGGAAGCCTTTCATGATTACTCCAGCTGAGTTAAATTCACTTGCCTTTGGATTCTCAAACTACTCCATTTTCTGCAATCTTCTGACACTAACCACCGCATCCTTCCTATTAGAGGTATTTCTGTCTATGCCAAATTCCCTCAGAGAACGTAAGCTCCTACCAGGCCAAAACTGCTTGATACATATTCATAGTTCCCACAGCCTCTTACTCATGCTTTCCATCTAATGGGTGGAGGAGGATGTGAATTACAATCTTCTTCCAATAAACTGTTTTTAGGTCAAACAGGCTGACACTCCTCTTCATTGGGAAGTCACTCTAGAGGGCTATCTCTTTCTCTAATTTAAGCAGCTTTGGGGCATGCAGGCTCCTTGCTTGTAGAACAAGCTCTAAACATGACTAGTACTGTCTTTGGGGAGTTTTTAACTCTTCCTTTAATTTTTCCCATTTTAGACTGAGTGGAGAAGGAGTTGGACCAGTCAACATCTGTAAGTAACTTTGAACAGACCTTCACAATGATGATAATATGGGGTATTTGGTGCCAACTCAGAATCCTATTGTTTCTACATACCAGAAACTCCCATCGCAGTATATAGTTTTTTAATACATTTAGAGAGAAGGAGGTAGTAGAGGGGAAAGAGCCCAGATTGAGACATGAACCAACATGGCTCATGTCTTATTTCTTGAAGCAAAGGCCCAGTGTTTCATACATCTGTACCCTCTCCCCTCGTTGTCCCTACCCCCTGAGGACTTAGCACGATTCCTTGCCTTCTAAGCTCACCAACCTTCTATTAGGGACCTTAACTAAATGGCATAGTCCTGAGCCTCATTTGCTACTCTGTGAAAGAGGCCAGGTACAATGCTAACACTAGTGGGATCAAATAACTTGGACGTGCAGGCTTAATCGAGCATACTGGTCTCACCAAGTTCTCCCTCCTTTCTCTGCAGCTGTCATCACAAACAGCGTGTCCTCTGCCTATGGCGGCGGCAGTGGCTTTGGCGGTGGCCTCGGTGGAGGTCTTGGTGGAGGTCTTGGCGGTGGTCTTGGAGGAGGTCTTGGCGGTGGTCTTGGAGGAGGTGGCAGCGGAAGCTACTACTCCAGCAGCAGTGGAGGCGTTGGCCTGGGCGGCGGGCTTAGTGTGGGGGGCTCTGGCTTCAGCGCAGGCAGTGGCCGAAGCCTGGGGATGGGCTTTGGCAGTGGTGGGGGCAGTAGCTCCAGTGTGAAGTTTGTCTCCACCACCTCCTCTTCCCGGAAGAGCTTCAAGAGCTAAGAGCCTGATGCAAGTCACTGCCACCCAAGAGCAGCAATCCAACCTGTGGTGACTGCTTCTTCCAGGTGGTTGCCCAAGCCAAGTTTTCTTTTTCTGGAGTGTGGTCTAGTCCAATGTATTGCAGAGTAGCATTCTTGGTCCAATCCCCGGTCTCTAGTCTCCTGTATTGTGATTCTATGCTCTGCTTCAAATCAGCCTTTAGGTCTCTATAGCATGGTCCTCAAGAGAAGAATCCAAAGTTTCCTGGTATCTAAACCTTCAGACCAGGGTCCCCATCCATATCCCAAATTTTGTTCTGGTTCTGACTACCTCCAGAGTGTGTTCAATAAAATGCTTTTATAATATAAGCTGTTGTGAAGAATTGTTTTTTCAAGGTCTACAACCAGCCTAGAGACTCCATGAGGGTCAATCTGTCCAGATGTGCTTGGTTCCTCTGATGATTCATGGGGAGAACAGAATGACCTTGAAGGCAAAGTGGCCGTCATGGGTGGTCCAGAGACTCCAAGAGGCATGAAAAGGTCTTGCTACAACCTCTAGAATGAAGGAGTGTCTGGAGGGCATGAATAGTAATGTCCACTGCATTACAACTTGGACCGATTTTAGAGCCTTTTGTTGGAGGGGGGCCCCATTCAAGGTGGGCTGATTTGCAAGTAATAGCACATATGGGCTTCATAAATAAGGAATACATTACCTTCAGAACTCAAAAAAAAAAAAAAAAGCCTAAAAGATGTTAGGCCTGTTCTAGTATTGTGGGTGCCAAGCAGGTCAGTAGCTGTTTCTTGACAGTGTCAGGGTGGCCTTCAGATTACCAGATAATTTCAGGTATTTTAACCGAGGCAGCAGGAATTCGCACTGTGTGTGGAGAAGTGGCCTATCCTCTTTGTGAGCTCCTTTGTATTTGCATGTCCTGAATGAGTATGCCCAGTGAAACTCTTCGGAGGAGGATTCATCAGTGTAATATCATACCTGTGCTCCTGGAGAAAGTCCAGGCATTTAAGATTTTGCCTGCAAAGATTGTGTGCAATGGCAGTGTTATGGAGGCATTCCCTGAACATCTGAGTTAAAGATGTATTGTGCCCCTTCAGGGGTGAAGGAAAACTGTGACTGAAAGGCTGTGGGAATGAGTATTGAACAGAATATTGTTAGCCAAATCCATGAAACCAAAGTATTTACCAGTTGCTGATTGGGTAGAGTCAGCAATTTCATTAGTGTTGGGTAGGGGCCTTAATGGGTATGACCATCAGATTAAGGCTCTGGTAATCAACTGTGAAGTACCTTTCTTCTTTCCAAGTTTAAAACAAAGTCAAATTGGTTGTTGAATAGAGAAATAATGTGAGCATAATCCCCCTTCTCTAAACAGATGCCATATAATGGGTCTCACTATTTGAAGGCCCTATTCTAATTTACATTGGGGCATATTAACTATTTTAACTAGGGGAAGGTCTATAGAGTTCCATTTTGTCAAGCCAATGTGTAAATGTCAAGGACTTGATTTATTTTTAGTTTGTTGCTTATTGTTTTTGACTGTGCGTGACCACTGTGTAATGTTTTAGGGGGCCATGGATGAAATATAGTCAAGTCAATAGCTCTGATAATTAGGGTGAGGCATACTTATCTGTTCTCTATTTTGGGTTCAATAACTCCTTCAAGATTATAGAGGTATCTTGTTTAAATTTAGTGAGATCCCAGGCAGAAGTGTAATTTGACCTCCAGTATGGATTAAGGCCACAAAGGTTTGCCAGTTAGTGTATTTTAGACATTAAAGTTAATTCAGAACCTATATGCTAGAGGCACAAAGCCAATCCATGCCTTTAAAAAAAAATCTCCTAGATGTATAAATTCTTTTAGTAAATTGTATTTCCAGTTGCATCAGATTGTGTTTCAGTTCTTTGTTTCCTCCGTTTCCAGATTTCTTTCTTTCATTCCTTTCTTTCTTTTCTCTTCTCCTTCTTCTTTATCTTCTTCTTCTCTTCCTTCATCTTTCTCTTTCTCTCTCTTCTTTCCTTCCTTCTTTTCTTTCCTTCTTTTCTTTCCTTCTTTTCTTTCCTTCTTTTCTTTCCTTCTTTTCTTTCCTTCCTTCCTTCCTTCCTTCCTTCCTTCCTTCCTTCCTTCCTTCTTTTCTCCCTCCATTCTCTTTCTTTTTCTTTTCTGTGTTTATTCAATATACTTGGGGGAAAGAGGGATTATTCTCTACCTTGCTCAAATCCATAAATGTCTTCCTCCAGAGAGCCTCAAGTTGGTATCATCAGGGTTTAGGGCCTCCTTCATGGAAATAGTTGAATTAACCCCTTAGTTGTGTCACAGCTGTAACATATGTGTTTTCCCCTGTAACCCTGAAGATGAGGCTCTCGTTTGGCAACAACATGGGAAGCAGCAGCAAAAGCATTTTTCAGGATCCTAGTAAACCACCTGCTTTTCAGAGTGTGGCCTTAGCCTGCCTCATAGTAACTGCTCTTTCTCCACATGAGTGATCACCTGATGGGACCATATATTGCACAGGTTATCGATCTTTCCCTTGAGCACTTCACAGAATAGAGACCAACACCTGCTTGAGACACACGCTAATGGTCACAGGGTAAGAGTCACTCTCATGATCTTAGCATCAGTCACTGTTTATGGGAGAATCAAGAAACACGATTCAATATGAGACACCCAGATAGGTTTGGGCTGAGTGCATCATCCACTGCCATTTTAAGGAGGGCCCCAGTCCCATATTCTTGTCTCTAAATGACAATTATTGACACTTCTGACATAGGTCAGTTAAGTCTATAACAGATGCCTTGGTGGAACTCAGTAAATGTAGCACAAATCAGTATAGCTCAGAATGCAAGTTTGAGACCAGGCAGCAACACAACTCAAAGAACCTACAAGATAGAAAGCGGCAACTCAAACTGAATGCTCTCAAGTACACAGCAGAGCTATATTACAAGGCAAAGCAAGAAAAGGAAGACCTCAGTGGTAACAGTCATCATCTAGACAACCTGCTCACAGTACCAATTATTGTGGCCCCCCTACAGAGGCAGGATGGATCTCCACTTAAAATTTGATTCAACTATTGAGATTGATGACAGTACACACACACATACACACACACACACCAAGATGGTATGAAAATATATTACTCACATAATAAGGCTTTCTGGGGAGAGAAGGGAAAGCCTCCCAACCCGATCCAAATATGGCTTGGAAAAGCAGGGAATGGAGATGGAGTGGGGTATTTATGGTGACTAGGGGTGAGGCCAGTCTGAGGAGTACCATACATGGCTTGAAGTTCCCACTAATCACAAAAGAGGGAACACCCAGGCTTTCTTATCAGTTTTCTCAGATGTGGGAAGAGGGGAAGAAGTAGGAATAGGGATTAGAAGCTGTCAAATATCATTACAGTAAAGGTGGTTCAACATTAAAAAAACACACAATTATGTAATATACAATTTTAACAGAATAAAAGGAGAGAAATCAAATGGTCTCTCTCTCTCTCTCTCTCCTTCGCTCACACACACACACACGCACACACAAACAGCAAATATTACACTGAATGGTCAAAACTTTCTCATTGAGACCAAGAAGGAGGCAAGGATAACTGTGATCACCACAACTATTCAACATTATACTGGAAATCATGCCAGTGTGATAAGGCAAGACAAAGAAATAAACATCTTAAGGATTAGAAAGAAAGAAAACAAGCTGCAGTTATTCACATATGACATGATTATGTATGTAGAAAATGAAAATATTCTCTAAACTATTAGAATTAATAAGCAAATTTATCAGTTACTAGAAAATTAATATAAAAGTCATTGGATTTCTATATACTAGCAAGACACACTTAGAAAATTAAATTAAAAAGATACCATTTTAGTAGCATCAAAAAATTTATGATATCTAAGGATAAAGACATGCAAAACATACACAGAAGGCTATAAAACCTTATTGAAAATGACTAAAGAAAATTAACAAAGAGAGGCATATACAATTTTCATGGCTTGGAAAACTTAATATTGTAAATATGTCAACCCTATTTGAAATATGGATTCAAAGCAATTTCAGTCAAATTTCAGGTGGTATTTTATGGAAATTGCTAAAACTATTCTAAAATTTGTATGGAAATGAAAAAGATCTAAAATAGTAAAAAAAAAAAATCTTTAAAAAGACCAAAGTTCTTGTAGTTCCAGATATTGAGACTTATTATAAAAATTTATTAAGTAAGAGAGTGTGCTGTTGGGAAATGACTGAAAAATGGACCAGTGGGACAATATATAGACTCAACAAACAAACCACATATAGACTCACTTGATCCACAACAATGGTGCCATTGCAGTGTGATAGGGAAAGAATGGTTTTGCACAACACATGGTATAAGGTCAATTGACTCTCCATATGGTAAAAACTGTATCATGAGTCCTAATTCATATCATACACAAAAATCAATTTTAGCTGTATTATATATTCTTATATGTGAAAGATAAAATGATAATGTATGTAAAAGAAACAATTTTTCATGATGACCTAAGGATAGACAAAATTTCTAAACATCATAAAAATTGCTTATCTTACAAAAAGTATAAACTTCTGCTCACAAAACAACATAAAAATAGCAAAACAGAAAGCCACAACCCAGGAAAAGATGTTTACATTACATATATCTCTCAAAGACATTGCATTCAAGAACATACAATGTTTATATGAAATTCAAAAGACTATCCACAGTAACATTCTTTTCTTTTTTCTTTTTTTATTTATAATAATTTTTTATTATGTTATGTTTAGTCACCATACAGTACATCCCTAGTTTTTGATGTAAAGTTCCATGATTCATTACTTGAGTATAACACCCAGTGCTCCACGCAATACGTGCCCTCCTTAATACCCATCACCGGCCTATCCCAATCCCCCACCCCCCTCCCCTCTGAAGCCCTCAGTTGGTTTCCCAGAGTCCATAGTCTCTGGTGGTTCATTCCCCCTTCTGTTTACCCCTCCTTCATTCTTTCCTTTCTTCTCCTATCGATCTTCCTATTTCTTATGTTCCATAAATGAGTGAAACCATATAATTGTCTTTCTCTGCTTGACTTATTTTACTTAGCATTATCTCCTCTAGTCCCGTCCACGTTGCTGCAAATGTTGTGAAATCGTTCTCTTTGATGGCTGAGTAATATTCCATTGTATATATGGACCACATCTTCTTAATCCAGTCATCTGTTGAAGGGCATCTCGGCTCCTTCCACAATTTAGCTATTGTGGACAATGCTGCTATGAACATTGGGGTGCATATGGCCCTTCTCTTCACTACGTCTGTATCTTTGGGGTAAATACCCAGTAGTGCAATGGCTGGATCATAGGGTAGCTCAATTTTTAACTTTTTAAGGGACCTCCACACTGTTTTCCAAAGTGGCTGTACCAACTTGCATTCCCACCAACAGTGTAAGAGGGATCCCCTTTCTCCACATCCTCTCCAACATTTGTTGTTTCCTGACTTGTCGATTTTTGCCATTTAACTGGTGTAAGCACAGCAACATTCTTTTCAAGTGGACATTCACAAAGATAGACCATATTCTGAGCCAGTTTTTTTTTTAAAGATTTTATTTATTTATTCGACAGAGATAGAGACAGCCAGAGAGAGAGGGAACACAAGCAGGGGGAGTGGGAGAGGAAGAAGCAGGCTCATAGCGGAAGAGCCTGATGTGGGGCTCGATCCCGGATCGCCAGGATCATGCCCTGAGCCGAAGGCAGACGCTTAACCGCTGTGCCACCCAGGCGCCCCACTGAGCCAGTTTTTTTAAGACTGAAATTATATAGACTATGTTTTATCGCGATGGTACATTAGATTAGAAATAAAAAGCAAAATATCTCAAAAATCCTAATTATTTGAATACTAAACCAAATACTTCTAAATAACCCATGCTAGTTAATGAGGGGACAGTTTAAAGGAAAGCGTCTAAAGGTCAGTCATTACTTATTGCCTGCTCCTTTACAGTAGAAACCCAGAGCAGAAGCCTGGTCACCAGTGCCCTTATCTGCAGGTCAATATGAGGGAAGATCTATGTTGGTGTATGTCAGGGTTGCCAGATTTAGCAAATAAATATACAAGATGTGCAGTTCAATTTTAATTTCAGATAAATGACATATTATTTTTAATATAAGTATATTCCATGTAACATTTGGGCATATTTATACTAAATTTGTTATGTTGTGTATCTGAAATTAAAGTTTAACTCTATGTCCTCTATTTTGGCTTAGTGGCCCAATTCATAGGTGACTGGGATAGTAATGCCTGCCCTGAGTATCAAGCCTGTAGCTGAGTAGTTGACCTCTCTAGAACTGGGGACTGGTCTGGCCTTTACTCAAGGATGTGAGGGAGGCCTGTAGGATAACCTGCTGTCATGGAACTTCTCATATGGGGAAGGAGAACCAGAGTCTGAGCCTGGCTCATTGGGAAGTTTACCTGTCAGCTTTTGGGATTTTGTGCAGCATGGAATTTCCTAAGCTCCTCTTTCACCGTGCCCTTGACCTCAAACTCTAGAGCTTCCTAATAGAAGGGTAGGGAAGTCACTAATATTCCAAAGTCTCGCCCAGCTCCAAAGCTTCTGCCTAGCAACCTAACCTGTTCAGCAGCCAGACCATTGCCCACTTGTGGACAACCATGCAATAAGGCTAGACTGCAACTTGACTCATGACCCAGGGGGGCAGTTCTCTGCAGTGGCTTCCAATTAGCAAAATATTATTATAACAGAATTGGTTATTGTTGTTCTTGTGGAATTTTTTCTTGCATTTTCTTATTTAGCATGTAGATAAGCCATGGTATGGATTGTCTGATTATCCAGATTCTAGAATAAACTTGTGTGAACATAGTCTAAAAAGGAGAAAGCCCATTTCTGTCTAAAAGTCAAAATTATGACCATGAGACTGATAACTGGGAAGATTTGAATACAACAATTCTTGCTTGTCAAAATTTGCATGAAAGTTTATGCTAGGAGCGCCTGGGTAGCTCAGTCGTTAAGCATCTGTCTTCAGCTCAGGGCGTGATCCGGGCGTTCTGGGATCGAGCCCCACATTGGGCTCCTCTGCCGGGAGCCTGCTTCTTCCTCTTCCACTCCCCCTGCTTGTGTTCCCTCTCTCTCTGGCTGTCTCTCTCTCTGTCAAATAAATAAATAGATAAATAAATAAATAAATAAATAAATAAATAAATAAATAAATATCTTTTTAAAAAAAAAGTTTATGCTAAAAATGGTTTCTAGATATTCTACCACAAAAAGAGAATGTTCCCAGTCAGAACCACCCTGATGCTAATCTGAGTCATCTGTCAACATGGACCATCTTTCAATTTCGTCTTTTAGTCAGTACATTTCAAAACAAAGTCTAACCAACACTGTTTTGAGATTTTAGTAATTATTTTTAAACTAGTACTTGGTAGAAAAACCTGAAGTGTAATTAAAATTGTTGGAGTTTCAGTGTGGATAAACTTGAGAGCTGAAAAACCGCAAAGGGGCTCAGTCTTTTGGAGACATCCACATTTTGTGAGCTTCACCTCTGGGAGTTCTACCAAGGGCAATGACTAGAAAAGAGTAACAAATGTGGTAGATATTAATCCAACTATATCAATAATCACTTTAAAAGTCAATAATCTAAATAGACCAATTAAAAGAGAGATTATCGGAATGTATCAAAACCACAAGACCCAAGTAAAGATTGAATACAAGAAACTAATTTTAAATATAAAGACATATATAGAGCAACAGTAAAGAGATGGGGAAAGATATACCATACTAAGACTAATTAAAATAAAGTTGGAGTATTTGTATTAATTTCAGAAAGAGCAGACTTCAGGGTTAGGAAAATAATCAGGGATAAGGAGAGGCATTACCTAATGATAAAGGGATAAATTCCCCAAGAAGATATAACAATCCTTAACGTGTATGCACCCAACTACAGAGCATCAAAATACATGAGGCAAAAACTGATAGACTAGCAAGGAGAAATAGATGACCGTACTATTATAGTTGGAGACTTTATCACCCCTCTATGATTAATGGAAAGTTCTAATAGGCAGAAAATCAGTAAGGACATAATTGAACTCAACAGCATCATCAATCAACTGGATATAATTGACATCTATAGAACACTTCATCCAACAGCAGCAGAATACACATTCTTCTCAAGCTCACACGGAACATGCAGCAGCAAAGAAAGAATAGAAATCATACAATCTATGCTCTCAAACCACAACAGAAGTAAATCAGAAGCAAACAACAGAAAGATAACTGAAAAATCCCCAATTATGAGGAGATTAAGCAACACATTCTATAACACATGAGAAGAAGAAATATCAGGAGAAATTTTAAATATTTTGAACTAAGCGAAAATGAAAATACAATTTACCAAAATTTGTGGGATGCTGCAGAAGCAGTGCTTAGAAAGAAATTTATAGCATTGAATTTATACATTAGAAAAGAAGAGTCATCTAAAATCAATAATCTAAGCATCCATCTTTAGTAAGTAGAAATAGAAGAGCAAATTAATTCCAAAGTAAGCAGAAGGAAATAAATAATAAAAACTAGCACAGAAATAAATGAAATAAAAACAGGAAATTGACAGAAAAAAATCAATGAAACCAAAATCTGGTTCTTTGAAAAAATAATGAAATTAACATGCCTCTAGCCAGGCTAACTAAGTGAAAAGAGAGAGAGAGAGAGAAAGAGAGAGAGAGAGAGAAAAGACACAAGTTACTAATATCAGAAATGAATGAGTGAACTTCACTATGGATCCCATGGACCTTAAAAAGATAATAAAGGAATACTATGAACAACTCTATGCCTACAAATTTGATACCCTAGATGAAATGGGCCAATTTCTTGAAAGACACAACCTGCCAAAATTCACATAAGCCTCTATCTATTAAAGAAACCATATCAAGGATTCATAGCCTTCCAAAATAAAAAAGAACATCAGGCCCAGATGGGTTCACTAGTGAATTCTATGAGACATTTAAGGAAGAAATTATACCAGTTCTCCACAATCTCATTCAGAAGAAAGAAGCAGAAAGAATACTTCCTAACTCATTCCATGAGGCCCGCAAAACCAGACCAAGACATTATAAGAAAGGAAAACTATAAACCAAAATCTCTCATAAACATGGATTCAAAAATCCTCAGAAAAATATTAACAAAACAATATCAAAAGTATGATTCATGAAAGGAAGAATTGATAAGCTGGATTCATTAAAATTAAAAACTTCTGCTTTGCAAAAGTCACTATCCAGAGAATGAGAACTCAAGCCACAGACTGCGAGAAAATATTTGCAAAAAAAAAAAGAAAAGAAAAATCCAATAAAAAGACTGTTGTCTGAAATATAAAGAGCTCTTAAAACTCAACAATAAGAAAACCAGGGGCACCTGGATGGTGTAGTCAGTTAAGCGTCGGATTCTTGGTTTCAGCTCAGGTTGTGATCTCAGGGTCATGGCATTGAGCCCCAGGTCAAGTTCTGTGCTTGGCATGGAGTCTGCTTGACACTCTCCCTTTGCTCCTCCCCTCTTAAAATAAATAAATAAATCGAAAGAAGAAAGAAAGAAAGAAAGAAAGAAAGAAAGAAAGAAAGAAAGAAAGAAAGAAAGAAAGAAAGAAAGAAAGAAAATGAAGAACCCAATTAGAAAATAGGCCAAAGACTTTAACAGACAGCTGACCAAAGAAGTTACAAAGATGGCAAACAAGCATATGAAAAGATGCCCACATCGCGTGTCATTAGGGAAACACAAGTTAAAACAATGAAATACCACTATGCACCTTTTAGAAGAGTGAAAATCCAAACTCTGACAACACCAAGTGCTGATGAGAACGTGGAGCAGCAAGAGCTCCCTTCCTTGTTAATGGGAATACAAAATGGGGCAACCATGTTGGAAACGTCCATACGAAAACCTACACGTGATGTGTGTAACCGCATAGATTCGTCAGCTGTCACAGAGGTACCGCTCTGGGGAGGGATGTTGATAGTGAGGGAGGCTACGCACGGGAGGGGTCAGGAAGTACATGCGAACTCCCCGTCCTTTCTGCTCAATTTGGCTATGAACCTAAAACTGGCTTAAAAATTAAAGTCAATTTTTTAAAATGGTGCAATCATTTTGGAAAACCAAAATTTGCTTACTCTGTGTGTGTGTTTATGGTACAGGTGCCTGGCTGGGCTGGTCATACACTAACTCTTGACGCAACAGTTCTATTTCCAGGGGCGCCTGGGTAGCGCAGTCGTTAAAGCGTCTGCCTTCGGCTCAGGGCGTGATCCCGGCGTTCCCGGATCGAGTCCCACATTGGGCTCCTCCACTAGGAGCCTGCTTCTTCCTCTCTCACTTGCCTGCTGTGTTCCCTCTCTCGCTGGCTGTCTCTCTGTCACATAAATAAATAAAATCTTTAAAAAAAAAAAAACAAAAAAACAGTTCTATTTCCAGGTATTTATTTGTGTTAACTGAAAACATACGTCCACATGAAGCCTCACGAGTATGTTCATCACCATTTTATGGAAGGTAATAAACTGGAAATACCCATCAGTCAGAATGGGTAAAGAAACTGTGGTATCTCATACCATGGCACATCACTCAGCAATAAAAGAGACTGAAATATCACAACAATCTGGATGAATCTCAAACACATTTTGCTGAGTAAAAAAATCGAAGCACACATCCATATAAATAGTATAAAATATACAAAAATAATAACTAATAAATAGATATATTTAAAGTGTATGCTGTATGATCCCATTTTATAAAGTTCTAACATGAACACATTAATAATCCAAGGTGGAAAAACTCAAAACAGTGACTGCCTGGGGGCAGTGGGATTATAGGAAAAGGACACAAGGAGGATTCCTGGAGTAATAGAAATGTTCTCTAGCTTGATATTGTGTGGGTTACAGAAGTGCATGCGTTTGTCAAAATTGATTCAACTTCCTACTTAAGATCTGTACATTTCACTGTACATACATTATATCTAATCAATTTCTTAAAAATTTTAAGAGAAAGAATGTCTCACTTTTCAAGTGTCTACGGTGGAGGTGGGAGAGAAAGCAGGGAACTGGGAATGGACTCTAGAATACCTAGTCAGCAGATTCGGTCGCAGGGTCCAAATGCTTGAAGCAGTATCGAATGATCTTCTGTGCTTATTTGGAAAAATCCAGGCTGTTTCCTGGAAGGAGCTGAGGAAAGGGCAGAGGAAAATGGGAAAGAAGTTAAATTTATCAGATCCCCCTGAGGCCTCCTTCACCACATTATTTCCCAGACTTGTGCCAGAGGATGTACTGATGGGAGAAAAAGGAAGCGAGGGCCAGACTCGGCTGGCAGTCTCCAGGCAGAATTCCTAAATTTACAGATTGCAGCAGTCCTACAGCCCTTTCAAGGACCTCCTCTGCTGCTTTGCCCCTGTCGCTTTGCTCTTGTTAGTGTCATTCTCCCTGAGAGCTGCGACACTCCCCAGGATATATTGGCAATGACCTCCAGAGCATATGTGCCACTGATACACACCTAAAGGGTCTCAAGACTGATGTTTTACTAGGCAGTAGTGAATGACCTTATCTTCGCAGCGGCTAGCTCCTCATGGCCCTAAAAGCCTTGCTTCCAAATTTCTTAGAGACTTTCGCCATCCTTAGCCCCCGCTAACTAGTAGGTATATGGAATCAGCTACTCCTCGTGACCCCAGTGCAGCTCCTTCTGCCCACAGGGTCCTGTCCCCGTGCTGTAATCAAAGCACCTTTTTGCACCAAAAACATCTCAAGAATTCTTTCTTGACCGTTTGCTCCCAGCCCACATCACATCATCGAATATCTGTCACTAATCCCAACCCCAGGCTTGAAGTGAGATTACAAAGGATTAACAGATGGCCGTTGCCACTAAATGCCAAGAAGTCTCAGAGGAGCACGTGTGAGGCATGTTTTCTCTCCAGGATATTCTCTAAGAGTCAGATGATTTTGAGATGCAGTTTTTGGGTAGGAATTACTGTAAATCATCCTGAATTGGGGGGAATTACCCAATGTAACCATCATTATGTAGACATTCCCCCCTTTACTGACATTAAGGGAGTCTCACTAGAAGGCATCTGTAGGAAGACATCATCCCACAGGCTGCGTCTCATTCAACCACTTACAGTATTTAAACCAGGTCTTTATGTGTCTCACTGGAGGTTTGCTGGAGTTTTTTTACCCAACTACATTTTTTTTTAAATGACACAAGCTAGTGAGGTGGACCCTTCAGTGGTGAGGAGGCAGGATGCAGAAAGGAGGGACATGAGAGAGGCCGTGGACAGAAACAGAAACCAGGCCACGTAGAGATTTTGTCGGCTCCTGGGGAGGCCAGGCTAGGCTCCTCTCTACCCTAGTTGTCATAGAGGACCTAGGACACATGACAGAAGGAGAATCTGGTCCCTCACCCTGCTCGTTCCAGGCATAATCCACACCAGACCTGCTATACAGCTTCTTGTGTCTTTTTGAAAGATCTTTCTGCCTCCAAAATTGCTTCTTGCCTCAGAGCCTCAAAATGCCTCACTTCCTCCAGTTTCCATACTGTCTGAACCGCTCTATATATCATAGAAGGCTGCCTTTCTACTCCAAGTTGGGTGCGACTGTCTCTCCATGTTGACTAGGGAAGCCAAGCATTGTCCCCTTCATCTCAGTCTGCCCCAGTCCCAGCTCAATTATGCACCTGTCATTTACTCAACCATTCAAATGCCCCTACCTACCCAATGCCGGTGTGTATGGGGTGAGTCAAAAAGAAATGAACACCTTCAAAAATCTGTTACACAGTAACTAGATTTTTATAGGAATATGCACCAAGATCAATGTTTAAAGGAACATCAGAGTTTTTCTATAATTGTACAAACACTCAATTTATGTCCCTGAAGGCACACGACACGCATCAATCCTATATGCTAATAATAGTAACCCAATTCATCCCAGACCCTTTGTGCATATTACTTTTGGCAGTTGAAATGACAGCCACAATGCTTCCCTTCATTTCCTCCAGGCTAGGAGGAAGAAGCAGGACAAATACGAGGTTCTTGACTTACCCCCACTAGAGGTCCCATGGAGTGACGTCAGGGGTTGGGACCACAGTTCCAGAGGCAGGCAATGCTTTGAACTGAGCGTCTCACTGAGCACCATAGAAGGTGTTCTCTCAGTGACCACTGGACCCCCTGACTGACCTGGGGTAGAGCCTCATCCCACTGGATAACGGGAGTTGTCAGAAACTTCCAGCAGCTGTAGGTAAAGCCACTCAGATTTCATGTCCAGATTTATGACCCTGTCACTGTGTTCTCTGCAAAAATGGATGGGCCGTGTGTGTGGAAATTGAGAAATACAAGGGCAGTTCTACAGTGTAGTGCATACTGTATGTTCATGACAGCCTAGTTACTATGTCATGCAGTTCTGGAAGTTTCCATACTGTCTGAACCGCTCTATGTATCATAGAAGGCTGACTTTCTACTCCAACTTGGGTGTTACTGTCTACAGTCTTTACACAGGTGGCTGCATGTGTTTTTCTTTCAGTGGGTGCTCCCTAGGGAGAGGACTGGGTCTGTGGGATTCCCTCTGAACAGCATCATCCTACACCGGGGCTGGCAGGGTTAGGCACTTAGTCTTAAACTTTTGATGGATGATGACAATAGTTATCCCTCAGTCTCATCTGCCAGCTCCACCCAGGGAGGCAGAAAGACAAGGCTTTGCATGGGCTCGGGCTTCTGGGTTTCCTTCCTGCCTTCCTCCATGCTGGGAAAAATGCAAGGAGTACAGGTGAACCCCTGGGCCCTAGAACAAAGGCCTTCTTCATTCCAAGGCCATCAGACAGCAGCACTGAATGGTGGCTGTCCTGGCAGAGGGAAGAGGCTGGGCTCGGCAGCTTGCTGGGGAGGAGGCCGGCTGTCATTGGCGTTACTCACGTTGCTTGCTTTCGTTTCTCTCACATACTTGCCTGAACTGTCACCCTCTGTTTGAATCTTGTTATGAAGGTCTGGCCTTCTCCACCCCGCTCCTCTGGGAAAATACAACCATGGGACATGATTCAGGAACACTGGGGAGATTTCACTGGAGAACTCAATTCTCTAACCATCCAGTGGGTCTGCACTGTCTGTGAGCACAGCCCTCTCCTGAGTGTGAAAGTAGAAACAGAGGGCAGAAGACTGGACTCTTGAGGAGGAAAAAGGACCACTTAGCCCAGGACGACTTACCCCAGTGTCAAAGTGGAATATAGAAGCCAGGCGCCTCCCTGCAGCCAAAGATACAGAAAATCAAGGGCAAATGAATCAAGTACAAACTTGACCTTTTAAGGTGGCAGGACAGGAAAAGAGTGAAATCAGAAATGGAACTGCCATGGGGCCCCACCTCCCTAACTCCCCCTCCACTGTCATAGGAGCCTGCGGCAGCTCTCATGAGCCCTCCTAGCTGACCTCATTCATGGTCAGGGTCACCAGCATTGGTTCCCAGGACATCTGATTCCCTGGCAGGTAGTGATGAGAATTTCAGAGAAAAATACATCTTTATATATATTAAAAAGACTATAATATAAAATAATGTATTACAGAATGCCGTAGAAATCTATAGATAGGAGAAATACTCATGTCAGGAAATGAAACATAATACTTTATATTGCTGGTGTTGTCTGGTGGACATGCCAAGCTGGGAAGTGGATGATATGTTCAAGTTAAACCATCCTGTGACCGGCTACCTGGTTGAATGTGAGGTCCCTGCTACAATGGAATTACA
Source organism: Ursus americanus (assembly GCF_024610735.1). Lineage (NCBI taxonomy): Eukaryota > Metazoa > Chordata > Mammalia > Carnivora > Ursidae > Ursus > Ursus americanus. The sequence goes on along the minus strand of NC_142151.1, from coordinate 43,448,826 downwards.
CACTTTATTCAGGGATGAGTCTTCTCCCACCCTGGAAAAGATGTCAGGTCAGTACTGAAGGAGGCACTGATCTGGTCACCTGTGTTGGTGGATGGCAGCCTGTCCCTGTATGCACAGCCCCAAGAACAGAAGAGGGCCCCGCAGAGGGTGGCCCAGGGGAGCTTGACTCCACACAGGACTGAGCGAGCAGCCTGCTGGGTTCCTGCCAAAGACACAGATCGTCCTTCTCTCTGGCCACAGTTTCCTTCCAACCTCTTAGGCAAGGAGCCGCATCCGCCCCAGAGCAAAGATTCTTCCCTGTCCTGCTGCTCTGAGCGCCAGCAAGCTTCTAAATCAGGCTTCTGCTTCTGCTGCCCTTCTGGCTTCCATGGTGCCACACCGCTTCTGGGAGCAAGGGCAGACCCCCACGTGTGGCTCCCAGGTCCTTACCAATATGCCACAAACCTGCAGCGTGGGTTTCATTTCTTCCGCCCCCATCCCCTCCGCCACACACACAGCTGCACCTGTGTTCCCGTTCTCGAAGATTCTCGGGCACCCCCGAACCCACTAAGCTTCTTCCTACTTGCATTATAATACGGTTATGAGCTCCTCTTGATGGAGCACTTCCATGCAGGCCCTATGCTAAGGCCTCTGCATTATTTCCTGCAATCCCCACAACGCAGTGAGCTAGGTATTATTTTCACCCTCACTTTACAGCTGTAAAAATGAATAATTTTCAAAAGACACACACGAGCTAGTTAAGGGCCTGAGCGCTCTGTCTCCAGAGCCCAGGCTCTTAACCAGGGGTCGATATACTTTTTCTTTAAAGGGCCACATAGTAACTCATTTCGGTTTTGCAAGCCATGCACTCTCAGTGACAACTACCCATCTCCACCATTGCACAATGAAAGCAGCTATAGAGCTAAATCCTGGGAAAACTGTGTGCTGCTCCCACCTGACTTACCAACCCTTCCCACCCCTCCTGCATCGTCTAAGCCAAACCTAGAGCCTCTATCCCAAGATAGTAGAACAGAGCAGAAGGCCATGCCATGGGAAGGAACACTCCTTTCCCAGAAGTGGGCGGAAGCCCATTTCTTGGTCAGCCATTGTGCAACCAGGGTGGAGAGAAGGGAGCTGTTTCCGTTGTCTTGAGAACGTATCTCTTCCCTATGCTTAGATAGCACCTCCTTTGGACAGGAAATGACCTGCCCTCCTGGATATTGTGCACCCCAAAACACTGGAGAGATGGGACATTTCTAAGATAGTAACAAGAGCTTTTCTCAGATCACCTCAATGGGCGAGTTTGTCCTTCCTCTGCTGGTTGCCATTTACCCTTGTGTTCTCACACAACGGCATGCCTCAATGCTCCGGGTGCTCAGTACTTAATGTGTGGGCTGGGAAAAAATGGACCTCATTCCTCTCCAGGCCAAACATCACTCTTCTTTCCCTCTGAGGTGTGTAGCCATTTCAGATTTCAAGTGCTGAGATTAGAAATAAAATTTGGAATCTACTTGTGACATAATCACACATGTAAGGGCACATTTGTATGATTCACTGTTTCTATATCCCCTCAACTTTCTGTACACACCCCATTAAGGTGTCTGCTTCTTGATTCCTAAGAAGTGTCTGTTAGAATAAAAATTCAGTGAAGTCCTCAATGATTTTTGTCCTACTCATTTTAGATTCCTTAAGTTCTAAGTGAACATTTCAAACAGAAGAGAAAAAGGTGTCTGTGGATTCCAGTTGGAAAGAAAATTTTGCATAATAACAGATCAGTGGAAGCAAACACTAGAAAGGGAGGTGCACAAGTCAGGTTTCTAGGCAGAGTGACCTTTGGTGATGTCTCCTGTCCTCTGAGGAAACTGCCAATTGGCCAGCTTATCACACAGAACAGAGAGCAAATGCTGACTGCATAGTGTAAAAACTCAACTCTCTTGTCCCTTTGCTTTTCAAAGAACGATTATGTCTCCAAAATAGCCCCCATTTTCATGCCCAGGCCACTAGGAAGAACAGCCAGGAGCTCCAGAAGGACAGGTACAAACATGGTGAAAAACACTGCAGGCCACTTCTTGCTCAGGCCTTTGGGCAAATGCCTATAAGAACTCAGAGTCAGTCCCACCCTGATGGGAAGGGTGGTGCTGGTAGAGGAGAAAACCTGTGTGGGAAGGGGGCACACAGAGGAGCGTCTGAGTAAGCAGAAAGAAGGGACAATTATCACAGATCAGCTCCTTGTCTCCTTTGTTTGAGAACATGACTAACTCATGACTTCAGTGAATTCATATCCAGTCTTATTGTGTTAGGATCAACAAGGCTGGAAGGCAGGAGAATTTCTCCATGACTAAAGGAAGCCAAAGAAGCAATCTTCATATTTCATACCTTTAAGAGGCTGGGGCTGATCTCACTATTTGTAAAGATCAGCCCTTCCCGATCTGCAAGCTCACCTTCCAGGACGGAGCCCAACCCATTTCCATCCTATATAAACTGCTGCCGGGAGGTTCATCTCACAGATCTGCTCCTCTCAGCTCTACCCTCCAGCCTCTCACGCTTTCTTCAGCCCTCTCCTCTTCAGGAACCATGTCTAGCAAATCCACCATTAGGAGCCAAAGCGTCAGCCACCGTGGCTTCAGCGCCAGCTCAGCCAGAGTCCCAGGGGTCTGCCGCTCTGGCTTCAGCAGTGTCTCCGTGTCCCGCTCCAGGGGCAGTGGTGGCCTCGGTGGAGTGTATGGAGGAGCCGGCTTTGGCAGCAGGAGCCTCTATGGCCTGGGGGGCTCCAAGAGGATCTCCATCGGAGGGGGCAGCTGTGCCATCGGTGGCGGATATGGTGGCAGAGTTGGAGGTGGCTTTGGCTATGGAGGTGGAGTCGCAAGTGGATTTGGTTTTGGTGGTGCAGCTGGTGGTGGCTTTGGGCTCGGTGGTGGAGCTGGCTTTGTTGGGGGCTATGGAGGCTCTGGCTTCCCTGTGTGCCCTCCTGGAGGCATCCAAGAGGTCACCATCAACCAGAATCTCCTCACTCCTCTGAACCTGCAAATCGACCCCACCATCCAGAGGGTGAGGACTGAGGAGCGGGAGCAGATCAAGACCCTCAACAACAAGTTCGCCTCCTTCATCGACAAGGTGAGCCAGGAACACCTACCTGCACTGGGATTCCAGAGTCCTGACACTAGACAAGCAATGACTGTCTACCAGGGGGAGACTCAGGAGGCAGGGAGAAGGGGACTGAGACTAGCTCTCCCCTGGGATGCCAGTTGGCCTCCACGTTCACAACAGGCAGCAGGTGATGGAAATCATTTAAAACCACTGGCTCTCTTACGTGTCCTTCATCCCTGCCAGGGAAGAATACTCTACTTTTCATAAGCATGAAGCAAAATAAGGCAGTGAGAGAATGGAGTGGGTTAGCTTTACCTTCTGAAGACTCCTAGAATCAAAAAATAATGCCAGCGGAAATCTCCTTGAGGACTCTGGGCATGAGGAAAAGAGTGGGAAGAAAAAGAAAAGAAAGGATTTCTGCCTGGATTAGAAGAAAAAGACTCAGAAACATCTATGTATCCATAGAAAGGAATGTGTAGAACCAGAGCATGACCATGAGGGCGTTTGTTGTAGAGGAGAACTATGTACTAAAACAGAAGATATTGCACTCCAATCATTAACTGAATTGGATTTAATCATTAGATTCTGCACAATTCATATACTTTTAACTGAGGTATGATTTTTTTTAAAAATCGTGCAATGTAACAGGGAAATGTGTGATTGTGCTTTTCAATGAAAAGAAAAGACAAGTTGAACGCTACTGACAGGTGACATAACTTAGCCAGCGAGAAGACCTCATAGGTCCATGGAAGAATTTCACATTAGGATCACTGGGGTAGGAAGGAAATAAGTTTGGGGGGACCAACACTGTCAGTCTGATCCTCTCTACATGCTCTGTAGTAGCCCAGGAGCTTGGTGACATGCCAGGCGTGCCTGGGCTCCTGGCAACTCATATCTCTTTCTCCATTGCTTTCTCTGGCAAATAACCACCTTGTCTTCCCCCAGGTGCGGTTCCTGGAGCAGCAGAACAAGGTCCTGGACACCAAGTGGACTCTGCTCCAGGAACAGGGCACCAAGACCGTGAGGCAGAACCTGGAGCCCTTGTTTGAGCAGTACATCAACAACCTCAGGAGACAGCTGGACAGCATCCTGAGCGAGAGGGGCCGCCTGGACTCGGAGCTGAGGAGCATGCAGGACACAGTGGAGGACTTCAAGAACAAGTGAGTTCAAGGAGACAAAAGGGTTCAGTTTCCTGAAGTGCACACTTGAAGACGACCGGGTGACCAGGTCCAGAGGTGGGCACGGTTCCATAGGGAAACAGGTCCATGGCAATGAAAACCACAAGTAGTGCCTAAAAACAACCCCAAAAGAACAAATGGGCCATCGAGGTGGGTGGGGAGAGAAAAGATATTAGGAATTGAGGGAACATAAAAAAACCATTTTTGTGGCTCAGTGGCAGGAAAGCTCAACTTAGAGATATCTGTCTTATGGAAAGTTGGGAACCCAGGCTGATCTTGCTGTATCATCTTCGCCACTGGCTCAATTGTGTCTTGCTCTAATTCCAGATATGAAGACGAAATCAACAAGCGCACAGCAGCGGAGAATGAATTTGTGACTCTGAAGAAGGTGAGCTGATGAGGATCAGGGGGTCATGTTCCTTTGTAGAGGGTGAGGACTCTGGGTCTGTGCACACATCCAAGAGTGGACTAGATGGGGAGACTAAAAGGTGTTCAGACTGGGAAGGAGGGCTCAGCTGACTTCAAGTTGTTGGCTTATTTCCCAGGATGTGGATGCTGCCTACATGAATAAGGTTGAACTGCAAGCCAAGGTAGACGCTCTCACAGATGAGATCAACTTCACCAGAGCCTTGTATGACGCAGTAAGCATCTCCACTCCTCTTTTATTTGCCCTGATGGGGCTCTGCAAAGGGTGGAAGATCTGGGGGATTGGATACCTCTGTAAATGCCACAGGAAAAAATGATCTGATAATCTTCTGCTCTGCAGGAACTGGCTCAGATGCAAACCCACATCTCAGACACTTCCGTGGTCCTGTCCATGGACAACAACCGTAACCTGGACCTGGACAGCATCATCGCTGAAGTCAAAGCCCAATATGAGGAGATTGCTCAGAGGAGCCGGGCTGAGGCTGAGTCCTGGTACCAGAGCAAGGTGAGCCTTGAGTTGACAGCTGTGTCCCCTACCTGAAAACCAGCAAGACTATAGACTTCTTTGCTGAGAAGTGTGCTGTAAGGAAGCTGATCTTTTCTCATAGGATGTGTACCCTGCACTCCTAGAGCAGGCATTACAGTTTTTCTGTCCAAGCTCAAGAAGTCAAAGAACCCAAGTGCAGGAGGACAGCTACATAGATAAGGACCTAGTGAGCTTTGCTTTTGTCTTCACCCTGATGCCGGCTCTCAGATACAGGATACAGAACATTGCTGGTCCCCAACTGAACTAGGCAGTCAGCGGTCCATTCAAAAGAGGGTCTGTGATCAAGGTACAGGATCCTGTGACCTTGCCACATCAACTTTCCCTAAAATCCCTTGGGGAGAAGCCACTAGGTGCAAGTGTGTTAAATGCCTGGTTCACAAGTCAAGTCACTGTTGGCATGTGAAAGCCCGTATACACTGCCTTCTCTCTGTCTGCATTCCAGTATGAGGAGCTGCAGGTCACAGCTGGCAGACATGGGGACGACCTGCGCAACACCAAGCAGGAGATTGCTGAGATCAACCGCATGATCCAGAGGCTGAGATCTGAGATCGACCATGTCAAGAAGCAGGTATGGTGGGGGGCTCTGGAGAGGAAGAGCATCCTTTCCTTGCTACACCACCAAGTGGTCATCAGTCACCATTTGGGAAACACTGGGAATTGAGGGAATAGCAGAGAGGAGGACACACCGCTCCCACTCTTGTGAGTTCCCCCAGCTTGGGACACACGCATGCCAACACTACAGAATGATGCAATCACCTGACAGGAGCAATCCCAGTTAGTCAGACTGTCAAAAGGTAGTCTTGGGGCTTTTAAAAGAGATTACTTAAGGAGAATGGTTGGTTTAGGAATATAAGAAACAAGTGAGGAAAGGAAAGGGGAGGTCAGAAGAGGGTCAAGATTGTTCCAAATCTGCTGAAGATTCTACTGAAAAAGAAAGTTGAGCAAGGACCCAGGGTGAAGATCAGTGTTACCCAAGTGAGTTAGAATCCCTTAAGAGTGAGGAGGGCAAGCTCTCCACAGCTAGATGTGAAACTCATCTCCTTGAGTAAGGATGCTCCTAATTTTGTATAAGTTAGTGTGGCATCCACAGAGCTCATCAGAAAAGGTGCTGGTCTGGCTTTGGAGGCAGCACTCAAAAGAAATGAGTGGGTTCATTTCTTCCAAATTGCTGGTATTTTGTCCAGTGTAATGCAGGGTGGTTAAAAATAGAGGGCACGGGTTTTGTCATGTGGCTCTCAGATTAGCTAATTTGTGCAGAAGAGAAAAGGGCTGTGCAAAAAGAGGAAAAGTCCCTTTCTATGATATTGGGCTCTGGAACTCTTCCTCACTTTCTACAAGAAGTGTGGCTAGTCTCCTCTGGAGGACTGAATCGCAAGTTCATTGTCCTGTGTTCCTCCCCTAGTGTGCCAACCTGCAGTCCGCCATCGCTGATGCTGAGCAGCGTGGGGAGCTGGCCCTCAAGGACGCCAAGAACAAGCTGGCTGAGCTGGAAGATGCTCTGCAGAAGGCCAAGCAGGACATGGCCCGGCTGCTGAAGGAGTACCAGGAGCTGATGAATGTCAAGCTGGCCCTGGATGTGGAGATCGCCACCTACAGGAAGCTGCTGGAGGGCGAGGAGTGCAGGTGGGTAACCCACACAAGCCCGTCAAATATCTTGGATCCAGGGTCACGTTGTCTTGGGCAGAAGTTGAAGGCACCTTACTTATGGCCATAATGGCTACTCTCAGAGAACCATTTCAAAGGCAGCTTCCCCAGGGGCTCTCCTCACATTGGGGCTTCCCGCTCTGGTCCCCTGGGAGCTCTCTGAGGTCTCATGCTCCCTGTGCTCTCTCCCTTCCTAGGCTGAGTGGGGAAGGCGTCGGACAAGTCAACATCTGTAAGTACTTTTGCTTGCCTCCCTCCCTTGCCCTTGTGCTCTTCTGACTGGCCTGAGGCTGGCAGAGAGAGCTCACTGTGTCCTGTGTGTCTTTGTCCCTCTCTCCTTCACAGCTGTGGTGCAGTCCACCGTGTCTGGCGGCTATGGCAGTGCCAGCGGCATGGGTGGTGGCTCAGGCCTGGGCGGAGGCAGCGGCTACTCCTATGGCAGTGGCCACAGCCTTGGAGGTGGCTTCAGTTCCAGCAGCGGCAGAGGCGTGGGCGGTGGCTTCAGCTCCTCTGGAGGCAGCAGTTCCACCATCAAATACACCACCACGTCCTCCTCCAGCAGGAAGAGCTACAAGCACTGAGTCCTGCCATCTGGTCTTGGTCCCACGTTGTCCCCGTCTACAGCGGCATTGCCCTCTCTCAGGGTACTTCTCTCCTGCCTCTGATTTCTCTTACTTTCTGGGTTGGAGCTAAAGTTGCTGAGTGCCTTCGTTTCTCCTTTCTGTCTCTACTGATCCACCTGAGCTTCCATTGCTCACCATCTGAAGGTCACTGCCTGGGTCCCACTCCAGAATAGGGCAACTTCTTATTGCTTTTACTGGCCCAGGAATTCCCCATCTTTCAAAGATTGAGGTGCTCCCTCACAATGGTTATGAAAGCACAAGTAACCAGGTGTGTGATAAACAGGATTTGTATCCCTGTGATATTTTCTGTTCTTTGCTCTCTTCTAACTTCAATAAAGCAGATTTATATATAATTTATGGTGTAGTGTGACTTGCTTTATCACTTTTGATTCTTGAGGTTTTTTCATTGGACAAATGCCTTATCACGTGATAGATACTCCCAACACCCGTGTACTTTACTCCCTTCCTTCAGACAGTTTCAACAAAGTGCAGTTTGGTATCCTGATGTTCAGGATTCATCCCCAGATCAGTTTCCATATAAATTTTTGGCACGTGGAGTGGCAGGGATCTGGTCTACCATCGTTATAAAATTATTTTTACTGCCTATATTAGGTAGTAGCAGCTTAGTCTCTCCTACTTGGTCTTTGAGATTTCTCTGCCACCTGCCCCAGTGGCTACCCATAATGCCCAAAGAAATATGTTACTGTCCAATTATAGCAAAAGAACATCGGCACGAGAATAAGATATTTGATTTTTGCTTGCAATTGCCTTCATGACCTAGAAACCTGCCTGCCAAGGTGTATGAAGAATAATTAAAATGTGTATGTTCCTGAGCTGGAATTATACTTCCAGACATTTATCCTGAGAAAATAGTACAAATGCAGGAGGATATATGTATGTGGATGTGAATTCCAATAATCCTCACAACATGAAAAAATTGAAAATTCTACAGCTGGACACATTAAGGGTCCAAAAACTCAGGCACAAAACTTACATGCTGATTTCTTGACGTGTGAAGGCAAAACAAGAATGGAAATTCCCTCTTCCTTACGTCATAAGCTTCTCATAGTGGCTCAAAGGAGTCAAGTCCTGTTGCTCTGATGAGATGGTCTCGCATCCGTTCTAGCTATGCCTTGGCCTGCTTTGACTTCTAAGAATGGTTAAAGGAAAATAGGATACAGTGCAGGGATAGTCTATTAATTTCTACTTCCCGAGGGCCAGTTACTGTTTTCAGTCTGTTTTCTTAATGCCCCTAACCCCAACTCTCAGTACAAGAGAAAATCTCATGGATTGGCTAATTTATAAAAGTGTTTCTGGATCCTGCTGTATCAGTATCCTGCTGTGTTCACCTCTAACCTTTCCTGCAGGGAGCAGAGGTAGCCTTTCATTTTGGCACTGACTCACTTTCTGCACAGAATTTACCTAATACCAGATTTATGACCTTTGGCTCCCAAAATCTAAGCCCACTCACCACACACTAATATTACCATGAGGAATAATGGAAAGTGAAATAATTGGCAAAGAATTTTATCTAGGCTATAGCAATACACAAAAATATGCATGTATGGATTTAAATTAAAATCTTATGGTGCATGGACATCAAAACTATAATCAAGAAAAACTACAAACAACTCCATACTTACATATTTGATAATTTAGATGAAATGAGCCAAATTAGAAAGACAAAAAACTACTAAAGATGACACAAGGAGAAACAGATAATGATAATAGTGCTGTATCTATTAAATAAATCATATCAGTAATATATAACCTTCCAAAAAAGAAAGCACCAGGCCTGGATATTTTCATCGGTTAATTCTACCAAACAATTAAAAAAGAAATGGCACCAATTCTTGGCAATCTCTTCTAGAAAATAGAAGCAGGAAGAACACTTTCTAATTCATTCTGTAAGGACAGCATTACTTTAATACAAAACCAGATAAAGACATTTCCAGAAAGGTAAAGTACATTCTAATATCTATTATGATCATGGACATGAAGACATTCAGCAAAATGTTATCAAATTGAGCCCTATGATGTATAAAAAGAATTCTACACCACAACAAATGAGATTTATTCTAGACATGTAAGGCTTATTCAACATTCAAAATCAATCAACGTAATTCACCATAGCAAAAGGCTAAGGAAGAAAAATCATATGATTACATTAATTAATGCAGAAAAAAAGTTATATAACATAATCCAACATCCATTCTTTTTTTTTAAGATTTTATTTATTTATTTGACACAGAGAGACAACCAGAAAAAGAGGGAACACAAACAGGGGGAGTGGGAGAGGAAGAAGCAGGCTCCCAGCAGATCAGGGAGCCCAATGCGGGGCTCGATCCCAGGACTCTGGGATCATGCCCTGGGCCCAAGGCAGGTGCTTAAAAACTGAGCCACCCAGGCGCCCCCCAACATCCATTCTTGATTTAAAAAAAAAAAAAACCAACTCACCAAACAAGGAGTAGAGAACAAGTTCCTCATCCTAGAAAAGAACATTAAAAAAAATTTATAGCTAACATCACACTTACTGGTGAGAGACTGGACCCTTTTCTTCTGAGGCTGAGAATAAGACAAGCATGTGTTCTCTCTCCACTTTTATTCAACATCATACTGGAAGTTCTAACCAGTGCAATAAGATGAAAGAAAACAATATAAGTTATACAGATTAGAAGTGAAGAAATAAAGCTGTCTTTATTCCCAGATGACATGATAGTCTATGTATGAAATCTGAAAGACTTTGTCAAAAATCTCCTGGAAAAAAACAAGCCAGTATAGCAAAGTTGTAGTACACAAGATTACTATTTTAAAAAGTCATTTGCTTTTTTATACACCAGTAGTAAAGAACTGAGTGCTGAAATTTTTTAAAGTATCATTTATCTTTAGTACCAAAAGATTAAGTACTTAGGTATCAACCTAATAAAATATGAAGAATATCTATGTGTGGAAAATTATAAAATATTGATGGAAAAAATCGAAAGTGTAAATATATGAATAGATATTGTATATTTATGGATTAGAAGATTCAGTATTATTAAGATGTCATTTCTTCCCAGTTTGCTATATAGATTCAACACAATCTCAATTGAAATTTTAGCAAGCTTTTCCATTGATTATCAACAAGTTGATTCTAAAATTTATGTGGAAAGACAAAAGACTTTTGCAAGGTTAAGTAAGTGAAGCACAGAGGACTTACTTAAGGTAGTTAAACTTTTCTGTATGATACTGTAATAGTGAATTCACTACACTCTGAATTTGTTAAAACTCACAGAATTTTGTAGCACAAGAGTGAACTTTAATATTTGAAATTAAAAAGGAGGAGCGCCTGGGTGGCTCAGTCGGTTAAGTGTCTGCCTTCAGCTCAGGTCATTATCCCAGAGTCCTGGGATCGAGCCCCACGTTGAGCCCCATGTCAGGCTTCCTGCTCAGTGGGGAGCCTGCTTCTCCCTCTCCCTCTGCCACTCCCCCTGCTTGTGCTTGCGCACTCACTCTCTCTCTCTCTCTGTGAAATTAAAAAGGAACATTTATGAGATTAAGCAATCCCAGGATGGAATGTAAAGTGTGAAAAAAAGAGCTACTGTATTACAAATGTATGAAACAACCCCATGGAAGGGGTTAGAGATAAAAAAGGCTGACCTAAGTAACTTTGGAAATGAATGGAACCTGTAAGACTAAAGGCAAGAGGAGCTATACATAAACACTGTAGTTAATAAAGTCAGTTCCCACAGGGATAAGGTATAATAATTATGAAGCCACTATACACATATAATGGCATTGAAAAATTAAGTAAACGGATGGCAGATGCTTAGAGCCAGGTTTCTCACTGTTGGTGCGAGTTTACATATAAGCAAAGGAAAAAGCTAAAACTATCTTTACGGTAATGAATTAAAACTGTAGACACCAGCATGAGCTTATGGTTAGTTTAGTATAGATACAGATGGTTACATATTGTAACATTTATAGATATGTGTATATGCAGGGAAATGCTAGAATGTATACATTGGTTTTTTCGCTCCACCACCTTAAGGCACCTGGAAACAATGACACTCCGGTACCAATGAGCACATCTAGCACCCAGATCTTGGTATCTAATACCATGACCCAATATTAGTGTGATGGTTAATTTTATGTGTCAAGTTGACTAGGCCACAAGGTGCCCAGATATTTGGTCAAATATTATTCCAGGTATTTCTGTCAGGATGTTTTTAGATGAGATTAACATTTAAATTGGTAGTTTGTATGGAGTCGATTGCCCTCCATAATGTGGGTGGATCTCATCCAATCCACTGAAGGCCTGGAGAGAACAGAAGGCTGACCCTCCCCTAAAAAAACAGCTCTCTTGTTTTGATGGCCTTCAAACTGGGGCATCAGCATTTCCTGGCTCTGCAGCAGCCTTCCAGCCCTCAGACTTGAAATGGAACAGCAGCTGTGCAGATTTTGGACTTGCCAGCCTCCATAATCACACAAGCCAATGCCTTGTAATAAATCTCTTTTTGTATATATATATATATATACACACATACATACAAAGATCATATATATATATATCTATATAGATATAGATATATGCAAAAAAAATTCGTTGTAAGGAATTGGCTCATGTGATTATATATATTATATATATAAAACATTTATTTACTATAGATTTATGATATATAATTATATGTATTTATGTGTAATTATGTGTATTGTATATGTTGTAAATCTATAATGTGTTTTTATACATATACATATATGTATATGCATATATATGTATATGTCTGCTCTGTTCTGCTTCTTTGGAAAACCCTGACTAATACCATTAGGAATAAAGAAGGCTCTTTGGAGAAATGACTGATTCTAGGACTGGGGTGGGAAATATACAAGATAACCCTAGAGCATCTTTCTGTGCCAAAAATTTAGGAAATAATCAAAAAGCCCACTGAAAGAGCTCCTAGTGGCCAAACTGGGACAGTTTGTACAAGGAAGGGAAAGAAAGAAAGAAGGAAAGAAGGGAGGGAGGGAGGGAGGGAGGGAGGGAGGGAGGGAGGGAGGGAGGGAAGGATGAAGAAATACTGGATTGTAATGCAAAATATAAAATAAATAATCATGAGCCCATACTAATATTAATAAATGATTAAATTAATTAATTAATGAGGGAAGGTACACTATTCTCATGAATTCCCAATTATTTACATAGATGCTTCTCCTTTCAGCAGATAGTAAGTCCACCCCTCTTAAGTGTGAGCTATGCATAATGATTTTGTTCCAAAGAGTATGAAGGAAAGGGTTAAAAGAATAACTTTATAATAACTTTACAAAAATCTGGCAAACACTTCCTCAGGCAGATGATCAAGGTTAACATCAGCAGTGATAAGTCCTGTCCATAGCATGTACCCTTGATACAACGCGATGAGAGTGGCAATATCACGTCTGCAGTCTTCCTCTCAAAATCCCATCACATCAGTGTCATCATGAAAAAAACATCAGACAAATCCCAAATGTGGACACCTACAAAATATCTAGCCACTGCCCCTCAAAACTTTCAAGGTCATCAAAACAAGGAAAGCCTGACAACCAATCTCAGCCAACAGGAGTTAAGGAGACATAATGACTAAGTGTAATGTAGTATCCTGGATGAGATCCTAGAACAGAAAAAAGGACAGTGATAAAAGCTAAAGAAATCCAAATAAAGTATGGACTAGTTAATAATAATATATTTATATCAGTTCCTTCATTGTGACAGATGTACCATACTAATGTAAGGTATGAATAATAGGGAAATTGGGTGTGTGGGGTCTACAGGACCTCTCTGCATTATCTTCAAAAATTTTTTTATAAATCTAAAATTATTCTAAAATAAAAAGTTTATTACAAAAATGCTTAAGGTGTGGGGCTCAAAGCGACATCTGTATTTTTAGGTAATGCCAAATTTGTAAACAAAATTATAACACAACTAAGGTGGGGAGAGAGACAGAGAAATAACTGAAGGACAGACGCTAAAGCAATACTACTGGTTATCTCAAGTTGTTGTAAACCTAAATAACCTGTATTTATTTTAAGTTGTGTACTTTCTGAGTATTTCAATGTTGAGCATGTATTATTTTCATCATTGAAACATATTTCAAAAGAGAAAAAAGAAAGAGTCCTCCAATGATGTCCTAATTATAGGAGATCTGAGATTAAATGTGGTTATGCTTCTTGGTACAAAGAGAGAAAAGATTTAACTCTAGATTTGAAGCCCTTGTGAAGAAAACATTGGATTTTATTCCTTTCCACACTGAGTGCTGAATAAGAAGGAATGGATTTCTTTTGCAACAGCAAAGACTTGCTTTTGAGGCAAGGAATGAGCTGTCAGTACCAATGGTGGTTAGATATTAGATTTGACTCCTAAGAAGCCTAGCCTATTGCCTTCTTCAGTACAGAAGCCATGTAACTGGAAAAGATAGGAAATACATCTTTTAAATAACACCCGTAAGTAGAAGAACTCTTTTCTAGATAGACAACATACCCAAAGTCTACCATACCTGAATCCTCTGTGATCCAGCATGATTGCTAGTGGGCAGTCCAATGTAGATTCCAGCTGCATTTAGGTAGAATCCTGACCACATTCCAATGCTTGGAATCACATCTCATAGCAGGGAAGGGCGCAGCATAGTAGGGGAGGGAATGCTTCAGGGAGGGTTCGAGAGCAGGCTGCACTTCTCTGCCCTTCTCCATGCTTCAGGAGGCAGTCCTTACAAACTTCCTATCTATCTATTCATTGTATGTGACTTTATGAGAAGCTGGCAGTAGATCCAAGGATGGGAGGACAAAGGGGTTGAGGCATCCATCTCTGGAAGTAGCTGTCCCCTTTTTGACCATGACTCCTGTTGGGCGGTCTTTTCTCAATGCTTTCACTTACTAGACTTCAGGGGCACCATGATGCCTTTGGCACTAAAAAGTAGGGATGGGGCAGGAAAACCACCGTCTTTAGGTCTTGGAGGCATGTCTACTCAGAGGTTCCATTTCCCCAGCACTTTTACAGTCCCCAACCTCTTCATGCTCCCTTAGCAGGCCACTTCTTTAAGGCTTCTGTCATCTGTGTCTGTACTCCTCTCACTGAAGAAACTCTACTACATCAGTCGTGGTAATGGAGGACCTTACGTTCCTGCTTCTGTTTGAAACTGCCAGCCTAGAATTTATCTGGATGTCATGAAAGTTTTCTTTCACCTCTTTCTCTCTGTCCATTCCCTTTACCTAATTTGTTTTTCTTCATACTACTGGAGAAAGTAACCCCAAAGAAATCACAAACCGCATTCAGTAGACTGATTTTTAATCATGACATTGCTACTGCTATTTTTATACTATCATAGGTATGGTGCAGGATAAAGCAAATGAGTAATATGTTTATGTCATTCAGGGCCAAGATTTCAGTGTGAGAAACAATAAATACAGGTATAAAATCAACCTGTAATTTTCTGTTTGAATTGAAAATACTACTACAAATGTTTGATTTGTTTTTAAATATATTTTTACATCTTTCCTAGTTCTGTCCATTGAAAAGATTTCAAAGCCGAGACAAGCCAGTAACAATGAGTGCTCTTATCATCCGAATTCTAGTTTATGAATATTATTTCCCAATAAAAGGAACCAGAGCTATTTGGCAAAATGGCTGATTCCATGTCTGTTACAAGGTAAGTATAAGATAAGCTGGAGACACCTCATCTCAGAAAACAAGGAAGCTATTGAAGCTGAATGGGTCTCGTCAAGAGGACACAGAAGCCAATCTGAAAAACTCCCATTGGCCCGAATTGGGACACTTTAAGCACCCAAAGGACTAATGGCTGCAACAGACTAAAACATATCAAATATATATTTTTTAAACTGTGAATTTATAATTACACCAAAAATTAAAACAAACTACCAAACTAAAAACTACCTTGATTACCTTTGGAAATTGCTAGGCTCCCAATCCATTAGTCTAAAAAGTAATTTTAAAAGGGAAAGAATCAAGTACTTATTTTGACTCTTCTAGATGAATTAACTATTAGTTTACCGAAAGAGTAAACCTAAAGAGTCCTTTGTAGATGAGCCCTGGCTAATAAATGCAGAGGCAGGATGCTAAATCAGAAAGTTGCCATTTCGCAACCCCTAATGAAACAGTGACTCTAGGAAGTGATCCGTGAACACTACAATCTTAGATGAAATTTTATTGTGTACTTTTCAATAGAAGGATGGGGCCGAACCACAGAAGTCCCCCGATCAGTCTTCATACACCAAAAAATTGGACATCTAGTATTGTGTAGCTCACGATCTGATGCAATCAGGAGTACAGAGCACAGCTAGTACTAGTCTTGCCCGAAACAATGGAAATAAATCTAAGCAACTCCAGGACAACTACCAGTATGCAGGAACACTGGGGCTAGAAGTTACGCGACACCAACAGGAAACAACGAGCCAAATCCAGAATGTAAGCATTCTATAGAAAAAATAATTTCTCCACAAATCAATGGCTTATGAAAGAAAAGGACGGAGTTTGTTATCAAATAAAAGAACTTTAAGAGACATAGTAGTCCAATGCAATATGTGAACCTAGTTAAGATGTTGCTTCCAGCAAACCAGGATAAAATGACATCATTGAGATAATCAGAGAAATTCAAATGTAGGGGGCTATTAGATACCATTTAAAAAGGGCTGCCGCTGAAGAGAGCTATAGTATCGTTATGCAGTTAGCTTAAAAAGTCTTTATTCCTTAGACCTGCCTGCAAGTATTTGCAAGTGAAATGCTTGATGTCTGGATTTCCTTTAAGTTCAACAAAAGTAGTAGAGGATTTAGATATAAAAAGAAGGCGGATTAGAAGAAACAATAATGAGAAAACATTGATAATCGTTTAATCTGGGTGATCGGTACCCGGTGGTTTATATGCTATTCTCTGTGACTGTATCCACTCAGAAACGTTCAATGATACAAATTTTGTTTAAGCAATTAAGTAAGTTGTCACACTGATGAGAGCATTTAATTTAGGGTTAAATTTCTACTGACAGTAAATATGATGTCCTATAGACATCTGGCTCTGGGGAAGGGAGGCCCTGAGGACAAGAACATCTGCACTGAATAAAACTGTTTTCATGAAGCGTGAGAGAGGAAAAAATAATATTTCTACTTTAAGTTACTAGCTTGATATTTTGGTTAGTATGATATTTTAAATATAAATATGTGAACGGGAGACTTCTGAATGGACCTAGCAGATGAAAGGGAAGCATTTCCCCTTTTTCAGAAATTCCCTGAAAACGACAAGAACAAGAAACACAAAGGTAAACTCCACCCTCAACTATCAAAATGAAAAGATCTTAAAATCCCTCAATTAAAAAAAAAATAGAAGAATATTCTCACAGAAATAGAGACACGCAAGCACAGCTGTTAAGAAAACTCAGAGAAAAGATGGCCACGGCCACACGTCTCAGTGAAGGACGCTCTCCACCAACCGACAAATCAAAACCAAACAGCATGGTAACCACAGAGAACAGCAAACAAAGCTAACGCAGGTCTCCCTACATGCCAGCCACTGCTGACTCACTGAACTCCTGCCAAGTCACTGTAAAGGACACTTCATCAAGCGCAAATCCAGGAATCCCTTTTTGCAACAGTCAGAACTGGGTGTGTGGGCCGGAGGCAGGACCCCATTTGTCATGAAGTTTCTAGAAACTGTGAAGGCAGGGCTGAATAAGGAATCAGTCGAGGCCTATTGGCAGCATTTTGTTGGTGAAGCAAAGAAGGCTGAGAATGAACTGTGAGCCACTCTCCAGTGACCTTTGTTGTTTGGTCTGAATTAAAGCGTAAAGGAATTATTCGCACAGCTCTGTGTCATAATGAGAATCACTGTGAGCCTGGATATGGCCCTGGCCAACCTCCCAGAAGTCTTCCTGCAAATGGCAGGCCCAGAAGGCGCTCGCCTCATTCAGAGATGAGCACTGGTCAGAAAGGAACCATTCCAGGACCCACAATAGATACCTTACGTTAAAAAACACAGGGAACTAGAAAAACAAGAGGCATGTGAAAAACACTCAACAGAAAAAAGTTCCAATAAAATATTACCCAAAACTCAAGGAAAGAGACACCATGATAAAATAAGAGAATGAAGGGGCCAATGAGTGGGATAATAAAGGAGAAAATGTGAGCTTGTAGAGCTCAGGAAAGGAGCAAAGAAACAAGACAGCCATAATAGAAATGAAGACCAAGTTGGAAACAGACAAGGGGGTCAAGGCCTTGCTGAATGTACAGAAATAGACACGAAGGGGGGGCAGGGAGAGGAAAGGGGAGCGAGCAGGCAGGAAGCAGTCATCATAGAGAATGAAGAGAATACACCAATAATGAAAGAGAATGAGAATGAAGAGAAAACACCAATAAATACAAGACAGGAGTAACCGAAAAGAGAATATGTGGGGGGGTTATATATACATAAATACGCATACAATGTATACTTTTAAAAAAACATGGGCTCTCTCTGTACATATACACTCCCGCCCAATATCTCTCTCCTTCTCCTTCTCACTCTCTCTCATAAACACACACACACACACACACACACACATACACATCACACACATGCCAGGAAAAACACAGAAACATACCCAAGGGAGGTTACTACAACGATACACAGGAACTGGGAACGCTGCTTGCGTCTGCATGTGGGAACTGGCTGGCTGGGCAATGGCCTGGAGCATGTCTTTGTCCCTTGAACATCTGTTACTTCTTCAATATTTAAATATACAAGTAAGTGTGTAAGTAATCATATTCAGTAGATTAATAGACAGTGGACAACATCTACATCTGGAACGTTTAAATATATAGCATATTAAGTTTCTAGTTTGAACTACCACGTTCTGGGATATAAAGGGAGCACAGTAGGGTGTCAAGTGAGACATCATGAATATGCAGTTAGAAAACTCCAAGAATGAAACATTGCAGGAGACACATAACCTGGTTTCCTTAACAAATAAACTGTAAGAAAATTATGAAGGAGGATCTAATGACTTAAAAGATTTGAAAGATATATGATCTAAATGACATATCCCCCACGTACAAAATGTATAGAGCTTATGTGGGTCCTGATATGGACAAACAAAATATAAAACATAAATGATCCTCACAGGAATATTTGAAGATTGAATAGATACTTGTTGATGTTAATGAATATATAAAATTTTTAAGATATGAAAATGATATTTTGGTTATTTTTTTTAAAGAGTCTCTCATTTAGTCATAAATATGGAATTACATACCAAAGAGACAATACGATCTCTGGTATTTGTTTTCAAATAATTTACAGTTGCTAAGGAATAGGGTGGGAATATGGAAGCTGTAAGATGGACCATGAGATAATGACTTTTATATAGCCAGGTGATAAGAACATAGGGACCGATTATGTTGTTATTTTACTCCCTATGTGGGTGAAATTTTACATAAAAGGAAAAAAGTCATATTTAACTTCATTAATTATGGAAAAGAACAAGAATATTTCTATGACAGCATATGCAATGGATTATTTCAATGTCCTATCTCTGCTGGGTACAACACAGGTGGAGAGCAAAGCGCTTATACCTTCTGATGCACTAGCATAACACGCCGATCCTTTGTTTGAGACAGTGACTAACTCCTCGCTCAGTGAATTAAGAATAGTCTCATTGTACTGAGATCAAGTCAAAGCTGGAAGACGGGAGATATTTTTCCCTGACTAAAGAAAGCCAAAAATGCAATCTTCATATTTCATAACTTTTCTAATAATCCAGATGTGACATCACTGTTTGTAAAGCCCAACCCTTCCCGATCTGCAAGCTCACCTTCCAGGACGGAGCCCAACCCATTTCCATCCTATATAAACTGCTGCCGGGAGGTTCATCTCACAGATCTGCTCCTCTCAGCTCTACCCTCCAGCCGCTCACGCTTTCTTCAGCCCTCTCCTCTTCAGGAACCATGTCTAGCAAATCCACCATTAGGAGCCAAAGCGTCAGCCACCGTGGCTTCAGCGCCAGCTCAGCCAGAGTCCCAGGGGTCTGCCGCTCTGGCTTCAGCAGTGTCTCCGTGTCCCGCTCCAGGGGCAGTGGTGGCCTCGGTGGAGTGTATGGAGGAGCCGGCTTTGGCAGCAGGAGCCTCTATGGCCTGGGGGGCTCCAAGAGGATCTCCATCGGAGGGGGCAGCTGTGCCATCGGTGGCGGATATGGTGGCAGAGTTGGAGGTGGCTTTGGCTATGGAGGTGGAGTCGCAAGTGGATTTGGTTTTGGTGGTGCAGCTGGTGGTGGCTTTGGGCTCGGTGGTGGAGCTGGCTTTGTTGGGGGCTATGGAGGCTCTGGCTTCCCTGTGTGCCCTCCTGGAGGCATCCAAGAGGTCACCATCAACCAGAATCTCCTCACTCCTCTGAACCTGCAAATCGACCCCACCATCCAGAGGGTGAGGACTGAGGAGCGGGAGCAGATCAAGAACCTCAACAACAAGTTCGCCTCCTTCATCGACAAGGTGAGCCAGGAACACCTGCCTGCACTGGGATTCCAGAGTCCTGACACTAGGCAAGCAATGACTGTCTACCAGGGGGAGACTCAGGAGGCAGGGAGAAGGGGACTGAGACTAGCTCTCCCCTGGGATGCCAGTTGGCCTCCACGTTCACAACAGGCAGCAGGTGATGGAAACCATTTAAAACCCCTGGCTCTCTTACGTGTCCTTCATCCCTGCCAGGGAAGAATACTCTACTTTTCATAAGCATGAAGCAAAATAAGGCAGTGAGAGAATGGAGTGGGTTAGCTTTACCTTCTGAAGACTCCTAGAATCAAAAAATAATGCCAGCGGAAATCTCCTTGAGGACTCTGGGCATGAGGAAAAGAGTGGGAAGAAAAAGAAAAGAAAGGATTTCTGCCTGGATTAGAAGAAAAAGACTCAGAAACATCTATGTATCCATAGAAAGGAATGTGTAGAACCAGAGCATGACCATGAGGGCGTTTGTTGTAGAGGAGAACTATGTACTAAAACAGAAGATATTGCACTCCAATCATTAACTGAATTGGATTTAATCATTAGATTCTGCACAATTCATATACTTTTAACTGAGGTATGATTTTTTTTAAAAATCGTGCAATGTAACAGGGAAATGTGTGATTGTGCTTTTCAATGAAAAGAAAAGACAAGTTGAACGCTACTGACAGGTGACATAACTTAGCCAGCGAGAAGACCTCATAGGTCCATGGAAGAATCTCATATTAGGATCACTGGGGTAGGAAGGAAATAGGTTTGGGGGGACCAACACTGTCAGTCTGATCCTCTCTACATGCTCTGTAGTAGCCCAGGAGCTCGGTGACATCCCAGGCGTGCCTGGGCTCCTGGCAACTCATATCTCTTTCTCCATTGCTTTCTCTGGCAAATAACCACCTTGTCTTCCCCCAGGTGCGGTTCCTGGAGCAGCAGAACAAGGTCCTGGACACCAAGTGGACTCTGCTCCAGGAGCAGGGCACCAAGACCGTGAGGCAGAACCTGGAGCCCTTGTTTGAGCAGTACATCAACAACCTCAGGAGACAGCTGGACAGCATCCTGGGCGAGAGGGGCCGCCTGGACTCGGAGCTGAGGAGCATGCAGGACACAGTGGAGGACTTCAAGAACAAGTGAGTTCAAGGAGACAAAAGGGTTCAGTTTCCTGAAGCGCACACTTGAAGACAACCGGGTGACCAGGTCCAGAGGTGGGCACGGTTCCATAGGGAAACAGGTCCATGGCAATGAAAACCACAAGTAGTGCCTAAAAACAACCCCAAAAGAACAAATGGACCATAGAGGTGGGTGGGGAGAGAAAAGATATAAGGAATTGAGGGAACACAAAAAAACCATTTTTGTGGCTCAGTGGCAGGAAAGCTCAACTTAGAGATATCTGTCTTATGGAAAGTTGGGAACCCAGGCTGATCTTGCTGTATCATCTTCGCCACTGGCTCAATTGTGTCTTGCTCTAATTCCAGATATGAAGACGAAATCAACAAGCGCACAGCAGCGGAGAATGAATTTGTGACTCTGAAGAAGGTGAGCTGATGAGGATCAGGGGGTCATGTTCCTTTGTAGAGGGTGAGGACTCTGGGTCTGTGCACACATCCAAGAGTGGACTAGATGGGGAGACTAAAAGGTGTTCAGACTGGGAAGGAGGGCTCAGCTGACTTCAAGTTGTTGGTTTATTTCCCAGGATGTAGATGCTGCCTACATGAATAAGGTTGAACTGCAAGCCAAGGTAGACGCTCTCACAGATGAGATCAACTTCACCAGAGCCTTGTATGACGCAGTAAGCATCTCCACTCCTCTTTTATTTGCCCTGATGGGGCTCTGCAAAGGGTGGAAGATCTGGGGGATTGGATACCTCTGTAAATGCCATAGGAAAAAATGATCTGATAATCTTCTGCTCTGCAGGAACTGGCACAGATGCAAACCCACATCTCAGACACTTCCGTGGTCCTGTCCATGGACAACAACCGTAACCTGGACCTGGACAGCATCATCGCTGAAGTCAAAGCCCAATATGAGGAGATTGCTCAGAGGAGCCGGGCTGAGGCTGAGTCCTGGTACCAGAGCAAGGTGAGCCTTGAGTTGACAGCTGTGTCCCCTACCTGAACACCAGCAAGACTATAGACTTCTTTGCTGGGAAGTGTGCTGTAAGGAAGCTGATCTTTTCTCATAGGATGTGTACCCTGCACTCCTAGAGCAGGCATTACAGTTTTTCTGTCCAAGCTCAAGAAGTCAAAGAACCCAAGTGCAGGAGGACAGCTACATAGATAAGGACCTAGTGATCTTTGCTTTTGTCTTCACCCTGATGCCGGCTCTCAGAAACAGGATACAGAACATTGCTGGTCCCCAACTGAACTAGGCAGTCAGCGGTCCATTCAAAAGAGGGTCTGTGATCAAGGTACAGGATCCTGTGACCTTGCCACATCAACTTTCCCTAAAATCCCTTGGGGAGAAGCCACTAGGTGCAAGTGTGTTAAATGCCTGGTTCACAAGTCAAGTCACCGTTGGCATGTGAAAGCCCGTATACACTGCCTTCTCTCTGTCTGCATTCCAGTATGAGGAGCTGCAGGTCACAGCTGGCAGACATGGGGACGACCTGCGCAACACCAAGCAGGAGATTGCTGAGATCAACCGCATGATCCAGAGGCTGAGATCTGAGATCGACCATGTCAAGAAGCAGGTATGGTGGGGGGCTCTGGAGAGGAAGAGCATCCTTTCCTTGCTACACCACCAAGTGGTCATCAGTCACCATTTGGGAAACACTGGGAATTGAGGGAATAGCAGAGAGGAGGACACACCGCTCCCACTCTTGTGAGTTCCCCCAGCTTGGGACACACGCATGCCAACACTACAGAATGATGCAATCACCTGACAGGAGCAATCCCAGTTAGTCAGACTGTCAAAAGGTAGTCTTGGGGCTTTTAAAAGAGATTACTTAAGGAGAATGGTTGGTTTAGGAATATAAGAAACAAGTGAGGAAAGGAAAGGGGAGGTCAGAAGAGGGTCAAGATTGTTCCAAATCTGCTGAAGATTCTACTGAAAAAGAAAGTTGAGCAAGGACCCAGGGTGAAGATCAGTGTTGCCCAAGTGAGTTAGAATCCCTTAGGAGTGAGGAAGGCAAGATCTCCACAGCTAGATGTGAAACTCATCTCCTTGAGTAAGGATGCTCCTAATTTTGTATAAGTTAGTGTGGCATCCACAGAGCTCATCAGAAAAGGTGCTGGTCTGGCTTTGGAGGCAGCACTTAAAAGAAATGAGTGGGTTCATTTCTTCCAAATTGCTGGTATTTTGTCCAGTGTAATGCAGGGTGGTTAAAAATAGAGGGCACGGGTTTTGTCATGTGGCTCTCAGATTAGTTAATTTGTGCAGAAGAGAAAAGGGCTGGGCAAAAAGAGGAAAAGTCCCTTTCTATGATATTGGGCTCTGGAACTCTTCCTCACTTTCTACAAGAAGTGTGGCTAGTCTCCTCTGGAGGACTGAATCGCAAGTTCATTGTCCTGTGTTCCTCCCCTAGTGTGCCAACCTGCAGTCCGCCATCGCTGATGCTGAGCAGCGTGGGGAGCTGGCCCTCAAGGATGCCAAGAACAAGCTGGCTGAGCTGGAAGATGCCCTGCAGAAGGCCAAGCAGGACATGGCCCGGCTGCTGAAGGAGTACCAGGAGCTGATGAATGTCAAGCTGGCCCTGGATGTGGAGATCGCCACCTACAGGAAGCTGCTGGAGGGCGAGGAGTGCAGGTGGGTAACCCACACAAGCCCCTCAAATATCTTGGATCTAGGGTCAGGTTGTCTTGAGCAGAAGTTGAAGGCACCTTACTTATGGCCATAATGGCTACTCTCAGAGAACCATTTCAAAGGCAGCTTCCCCAGGGGCTCTCCTCACATCGGGGTTTCCCGCTCTGGTCCCCTGGGAGCTCTCTGAGGTCTCACGCTCCCTGTGCTCTCTCCCTTCCTAGGCTGAGTGGGGAAGGCGTCGGACAAGTCAACATCTGTAAGTACTTTTGCTTGCCTCCCTCCCTTGCCCTTGTGCTCTTCTGACTGGCCTGAGACTGGCAGAGAGAGCTCACTGTGTCCTGTGTGTCTTTGTCCCTCTCTCCTTCACAGCTGTGGTGCAGTCCACCGTGTCTGGCGGCTATGGCAGTGCCAGCGGCATGGGCGGTGGCTCAGGCCTGGGTGGAGGCAGCGGCTACTCCTATGGCAGTGGCCACAGCCTTGGAGGTGGCTTCAGTTCCAGCAGCGGCAGAGGCGTGGGCGGTGGCTTCAGCTCCTCTGGAGGCAGCAGTTCCACCATCAAATACACCACCACGTCCTCCTCCAGCAGGAAGAGCTACAAGCACTGAGTCCTGCCATCTGGTCTTGGTCCCACGTTGTCCCCGTCTACAGCAGCATTGCCCTCTCTCAGGCTACTTCTCTCCTGCCTCTGATTTCTCTTACTTTCTGAGTTTGAGCTAAAGTTGTTGAGTCCCTCAGGTCTCTTCACTGCTGATACCTGCCCCACCTGATCATCCATTGC